>NC_048410.1:22228104-22453662 GCF_013103735.1 Etheostoma cragini
TAGTAGTAATAATAATAATAATAATAATAATAATAATAATAATAATAATAATAATAATAATAATAATAATAATAATAACAATGATATTAATAAAGTAGTTGCAAGCATACCTTTTCTGTGGACTGTGAAGTGCCAAAGAAGATTGGGATGAATGCTAGCCAAATAATGCAGGTGGTGTACATGGTAAACCCAATGGGTTTGGCCTCATTGAAGGTCTCCGGCACTCCTCTGGTTTTAATGGCATAGACTGTACAGGTGACCATGAGCAGCATGCTGTATCCCAGCAGGCAGATGAGAGACAGATCAGAGATGTCACACTTGAGCACACCACGAGCCATCACCGGGTCAGACGTCCTCTGGTCCTCATAGTCAATAATGGCTTTGGAGGGATCCACGCCAAACCAGATGCACACCCCGAGGAGCTGCACTGAGGCCAGGGAGAACGTGATGACCAGCTGGGAGGCTGGAGAAATTAACCTGGGTGCGCTGACAGACATGCTGCCCTGCTCAAAGATGCGGTAAATACGATTGGTTTTGGTGAGCAGGGCGGCATAACTAATGCTCATACCCAGACCCAAGAAGATCCTCCGGAGGGAGCAAATTCCTACATCAGGGGTTGAAATCATCAGGAATGTTGTGGCATAACAGAGGAAGATGCCAGTCAGCAGCACATAGCTCAGCTCACGGCCTGATGCTTTCACTATGGGAGTGTCGTTGTAGCGGACGAAGGTAACAACCACAAACACAGTGGCCATGATGCCAACAACGGCAATGAGCACAGGAAAGACGGCCCATGGCGAGCTCCACTCCAGTTTAACAATTGGGATTGGAACGCAACCCGTGTGATTCACGTTGGGCCGCAAATCAAAGCGACACATCTTACACGTGTAGGTGTCTGCCTGGTACTGATAGCCATCGCACCGCTCACAGTGCCAACAGCAAGGGATGCCCTTCACAATCTTCTTGCGCTCGCCGGCCTGACAGGGATGACTGCAGATTGAAGAAGGGATCTGACGGGCGCCACCGGGCCACTGCATCGTACGTACCTGCAAGGGAGGCAGAGGAACATAGCTAGACGTAAATGGGCGCAGAGAAAGACAAAGACAAAAGAGAAGAGATTTTAAGAGTACTACATTGTTCATATCCTAAAAAATGGTAAAATGGTGACATGTACTGTAGAGAGAGTGATGCTTCATTGAGCCACAGAGGTGGAATAACAACTGGAAGGTGGTTACTTGCTGTGTGAGTCTTTGAACCAGTCTTTATGTATGTTCCCATTCTACTTAGTTTATATATTTATTTGGGTGAGTGTTGGAAATCGGAAAGTAGGGGTCAAATAAAGCGTTTCTCATATTCAGCAAAATGTTTTCAGTGGGAGGTCAAATTATTGGAAGGGCAAGACCCAAAAAGAAAGGGGAAACCCATTGTCTAATCTGCAGGGAACTGACACAGTGTTTCTTTTTTTTGCTTTAGTAAATAGTTGTTTGTGTTAAAAGAAATCAATACTCAGCTGTCTACAATCAGAGGAGTAAAAAGTTATTTCTGTTTTTGGATACTATACTCCCCTTGTGGATTTTCCTCCTTTAGAAGCATACTTGTACGGATGAATTAAACACGTCATTTCAAACGGGTCTGCTCTCTTTGATGTTATGTTATCCATTCTTCTCAATTGTGGCTGTTCATTCAAAGCCGGAAAATTTGTCTCTAAATGTGCATTTAATTAGGAACTCAAAGAACACTAATTAAATACGGCTTTAGAGTCAGAACTGGCACATTCCTCAGGAGGTGCCCACCACAAATGTTGCTTCTTCTTTTTATTTCTTTCACGATGTGTTGTTGAAAGAGGTAAAGAAGCCAAAGCTCCTCTCAAGCTGCTTCATGTGTCCAATCGGATTCTTTTTTGCCTGCCCATGGCTTCCTCTTCATTTTGTCAAAACAGAATGTCTTTGGTTCTTTTATGTAATTTACAGTTATAATACCGTTACTTTGTCAGAACCCCTGCCCACCGCATTGTTTTTTAAGAGTCAGCGAGACGTCAGGAGAGATCATATTAAATATCTTTCCTTGAGCTCTCATGGCTTTCTTTTCATCACAGTCCTCCCTGTTAATCATTTAAAGCGCCCTCTGGATATTTACACCTTTGAAGATGGCACTAAGCGCCATCAAATGGTTTGGGAGGAGTTAGTGAACAAACCTGCAGCTGCAGAGCTGGAGAAAACCACTTTTAAGAGAAGGACTTTCACTGCAAACGCAAACACAATGTAACAGGGATAGAATAGAAAAGGCAATACTCACGTTGAGATGGAGCTGATCCGTCCAGTGGCCAATGATTTTGTATTCGGCTGTTTGGTTTCTGATCTGGTATTGGTAGATCTCGTAGCGTCCAGGAGCATCTCCATTTTCATTGAAGAGAACTGGGTTTCCCGCTATGCCTAAATGAGACAACAATCATAACCAACATCGTCATCATTATCATTTACAGCACATCACAGTTATTTTCGATGAAGTGAGCGTGAATCTATGAGAGCAAACTAATGTGTTGTCATTAATACTACAGTTATTGTTCCACTACATTAGAAACCAAACTAATGCATATTAACAATTTTTTTTCCTTGTGAGAAACATTTGCAACTAGTAATTATGTTCATATTGGATGATTCTAATTTACGTTCAGTGCCAACTTTCAGAAACCTGTTATACAGTAAATAGTTTGCCTGCTAGGTTGTGTTGTAGAAGGTGTATAGTTTGGAGGGGTCAAAGGGCGTAGAGCTTGTCTTACTTTAAGACTGCAGTTCACGTTCCATCACAGACCAACAGTAAATGTTAGCTTAGCCTGGTGTTTCTCTCATTGACCACTGTTTCCCTAGTCTTAATAGATTTGAGATTAAGCCTTGGTCTGGGCAGTCTGCCCTGTATTTTCTCTGCACAAGAGGCGTGACCAACAGACATAGTTCAAATGACTCTGTACGCAATTGGACAGTCCTTCAACCAGTCAGACCTATGAGCCGGGTGAAGTAGAAGCGACAGCCGCATCAATGGGTTTGATGCGCTTTGGTGGCATTCAGTGGCCACTATTGAATGCAAATCATTGTCATCGCATTAAACCTGCCAATAGCCCGCAACGTAGATGTGCCCAGTCTGTGATTGGTTCCGGCAAAATCTGAACTGAAGCAGGAGAATTGAACGTGTAGGTGTTTACCCAGTCTACTAGTTCCACTGATTGAAGAAACAACCATGTGTTCAAAGCTTTGGAGCTGGGATGAAGAATAGGGACTAAGTAGCTGGCAACCTACCTGCATCCATGAAAAGTAGCAAAACAACAAAAATGGCAACTGGCATTTTTTGACATTGACATAGTCTAACAAGTTTTCGTGACAGCTATTCTTAAAATTAACATTTTGGCAAAATTTCAAAGTCGTAAAAAAAATTGCTGCTGGTGGCAACCGCTACCACAGCGTCTGTGTTGAATGTACAGGATGTCACTGATTGGATAGAGCAAAACAAAACATCCCACCCTCCCAAACAGAACCGAAATGACTTTAGTGAGTCAAAAAGGCAACTCAGTCTGATAATGAGTCTTGATCTTATGTTCAATGAAGTGTTTTAGTTTCCTAACCTTAATAATTAAAATAACCATGTACACTGTTTAATGATCCGCAGTGGGGAAATTACAATTGATACTCTGTTTACTTACAAATCACTACACATCGGCCTGAAATATACACACTCAAATGGAGATATGTCAGAGTGAGTGAGCTGCCTAGTACCAACACCATGAGTGGATGGAGGGGGGGGGGGGGGGGGGGGGGGGGGGGGGGGGGGGGGGGTACGGTGCCTCACTCAAGCGGACCTGGCAGCACCTGAGGTGACTTGTCATCTCTCCAGCTACCAATGTACTGGGACTTGAACCAACGTCCCTCCAGTTGCCAACCCAACTCCCCACAGACTAAGCTACCACCACCCTCAAAGCATCAACACTGTGGTGGCAACGTGCAAATATTATTTATTTCAAAAAGCTCAGAAATAAGATGACCATAGGTTTTTATCAAATATCAGAGTTTTCTCTGGTTGGACTTTTATAGGTCAAACACACTTTTCTCATTACTCATGTGTCCTCTGATTTCTCATTGTGACAGCAATGTGTATCAATGTATTTGTGTGTGCCTTTTAAAGACAAGCTGTACTGATGGGTCACAAAGAAAAGCCCATCAAAGATGTATCTGTAAGCTCCCCAATGGAACCAAGGAGAGCCACACATCCAGTCCAGCAATCCATTCATCCAGTCCAGCAATCCATTCAATCATGGCAGGTTCACCGTGAAGTGAGAAGGAGGCAACTTCCTGTCTAATTGCTTTTCAACTGTCACAAACCCTGTATACCTTCAAACACAGAGGAAAGCTCTGAACCCCTAGGGTTTTATTATCAAGCCCCCTTAAACAATGAGTTAAATGTGGCCAATTACTGCTCGTGGATTTCTGCAGATGCATTTTTTTGGGGGGGATCTTGTTCTTTGTTTTGACGCTGTAGGATGCCGAGCCCTAATCCACATCTCGATGAGTCAGCCCGGCTGGATTATGCCATTACCGTTTCACTCAGTGACAATGCCGCCCATATCACAAAGCAGTTAGTGATCATGGGCGGATTATTGTGACTGTAAGCGGAGAGGCATTATGTTTCCATATAAATATTAGCCACATCAACACTATTCGTAAACTGTCATTCGTCCTATCAAAGATTTTAATCAGGCCAAATCTTTATTTTGCTCCTTTTCTCCAATTTCTCTGAGCTTTTCAGATCGCGTTGAAGCTGTCAGCCCTCCACTGTCACGGTTGGGGTAACTGTATGCGTTTGAGCCGGTAAGTGCTCACATGGACAACACTGTCAAAGAAAGAGGAAAATTGACCCTAAATGCCACACTGGTGATTTCAAGAGAATAATGCAGCAACACTACCACCATAACACTGCTGATACTATATAGTATGATTAAATTTAATAGCTTTTGCTCATGCATGTTTTTCAAAATTAAGACCTTTCACGGATTTACAACCGTCTTACCACTGCTGTAAATCTGCTTCTTCATGCACAACTGCTGCTACCACCGCTTGTTTATCGCACACATGAAAAATAAAATGAAAAAATGAAGAAGAAGAATTTGGAACTGATTAAAAGACTTGTTAATCAATGTGGGAGTGCCAGCAAGTTCAACCCTGTGTTGCTGAATTTTGGTGATGGGGCAAATCTTTTGGTTTGAGCATTAATTTTGCCTTGAATTTTGTTATCCCTTCCATGTCCCATCATTTCTTCTTAATGTTTCATCTGTTACATGTTGATTAAGATCAATATCAGATCAGGGCTTTTGCTGTGCTGCATCCCCAGGAAAACATCTTTCCTGAAACTCTTCATCACAGGTATACATGTCTGACAGCAATGACAGCAGCTTAAAATAAATCAGAGACGTGAGTATTAAGCAACAGCAGCAATAACCACCATGGATTAAATACAGGACTAATAACACGGTTGGAAAATGGGAAACACAGATCAAACATGCAACAATTTGTGCTGCTTATCACCAAATGTAGAAGTTATTTATGTATTACTTATTTACGTATCAGGTGTTTCTCAGCTATAGTTTGTGTGTGACAGCAAATTATCTTTCTTTGTATTTATTAACACAGCAGAATAAGACTATTTTACATGACAACAGTTCCCTTTAATTCAACTTAAAGAAGAGTTATTACATAGCATTTTCAGCTCCATACTCATTCATACTCTGTATGAGAAACTCTGTTGTAGAGCCTTTCTCTTTAAGCCTTTAAAGCTCTTCAAAAAGTTTCCCAGTCTGCTCTGATTGGTCAGTCAGTGCATGTCTGTGAGCCCCGATTCTACACTGTTGGAATCTCATTTGTGGTTTTAATTCGGAGCCTGAGACTGACTGCAATGGAATAAATAGCAGGACTTTTTATTGTGAAAAATAAACTTGACATGACATATGACACATTGGCCGCCAAGATTAGAGCTATCAGGGGTTAGCTTGAAGCTACTATTGTTAGCAGGGAACACTATTAGAATATAGCAGCCCAACCGTCAAAATTGTAGGTAAAGGCTTCTAAACCAAATATTACATGACAGGACATGTTTTGGCGGTAATGTGACCCGGGGATTTCTCTGAAATATGTTGACTTCATTAATTTAAGTTTTGGCCACGTTTAACATAAAAATCCAACATTAAAACATTGCAGATTTGACTGAATATACGGAAAAGCATAATAGGTCAACTTGAAACTTTTTGACACATGATGGTATTTGGTGCCTACACAGCACAACATACCTCTCCAGTGGCATGCATGATAGCAAAACCAATTCAAAAGACAAATCTGGCTTCTTTGTCTTCAGGAATTAATTGACACATAAAGGCACGATGGGAGAATACTCCCCGGAGTCTCTGTCATTCTTCTGGAGGCAGTGGTGTTGTCCTCTTCATTAAGTGTGAAGAGAGCGAGCTTTTTTCTACAGTATGGTCAATGTTTGAGTTGCAGATGAGGAATTAGGCCTGTCATGTGGCACAAATTGCTTGTCTAAACAGTCCGGTCACTAGTCAGAGGCATAATGATTTCCACAGAGGCCTGTGCCACCGCTGCATTGTGCTGTGTACTAATGTGACGGGGTAGGTATGGGTCGAGCAACTGTTCCACAGTGCTCGCTTCCTCTCAAAGAAGCATTGGGGTTAATGAGGTGCTTGTGATTATATGTAATACCTAATGATTGTTGTATTGCCCCCATCTCTCTCTCTTCTACTGCACATACACACCTTAAGAATTACTCAAGATCGGTATATGATCAGTAATTCAACATAATAAGCGTTTGTTCTGCATGGACGCAAAACCGGGACACCTTGGTGAATGGCAGCAGAGCTTGTTGCCCTCTACACCAGTCATTTACTTTTAATGACGCAGGCAAGTCATGTAGAATCTACCACAGATCCACTTCACTCAGTTCAAGAATGTGTGTGTCTATTCTTCCCCTCTGTAACATTTGCATGGACACTCAATCATAAGCTTTTGCTATCTACAAGTGCTCCCAAAATGGGCAAAGCATGCGTATCACGTGGTAAATTCAATCAGCTTAATGTACTTTACATTTCCAAATGTCACCAATTAGCTGATATTAGTTTCTCCTTTTAAACTGTTCAACTGTTCAATAATTTTCAACCCTAATCTAACACTAGCCACCATAACATAGCCATTTTAAACTGAAAAACGATGCATTTAAAATTAAGAGAGAAGGATTGTGGTATTTATTCTCTCTAAAGTGGCATTGTCTCGCTTTCATAGCATTTTACAACGAGAGCAGGATCACATCCCAGGGAAATGCCTCACTAAAATATGATAAGAATCATAAAATTGCCTGTCTCTTATATTAGAGAACCTTTTTCAAATAATGGCATAGTTATCTGTGCCATTTAGTCCAATAATTGCCTTAGTCACTATTTTTACCTATTGATATTATTTGTGGTTGCACGTCTTTACAGTGTGTGTGTGCAACAGGTTTTAAGCTACCACAATATTATGAATGGGCTTTATATTTAGAGATGTCCATTAATTAGCATGTTAAAATGCAGATATCACTTTTTTTTTATAACGGGGCTGGGTGTCATGCAAGTGAAAGAAAAATAGACGTGTACTAGAAGCATCTTTTGAGTTGCACAACAATAACGACGATACACATGCTTGGGAAGAGAGAGATAGGAGTGCAGCGACGGGAAACCCTCAGATCTTGCCTTTATCCAAACACAAAACAGCTGTCCCTGGTGAAAATTACGGCAAAAAAAGGCCGCTGCTTTAGAGTCTGCGGCAGAGCAAAAGCATGTTTCGGGTCAGCAAGAGACATGAAACGTTGATAAGTAGCTTCATTCAGTTAAAAGTCATTGAAGTCTGAGCAACTCTTAGGAACACTGAATGCAAAGGTGGGAACAAATAAGAATGAATCTCTAAAGAGATTCAAACAGTGCATAAAGATGGACTGGAGCTGTTTGATTCTTCTGCTTTGTCGGCTGCTGTTGAATACGCAAATGAAAAGCACTTGAAAAGTTGGTGATTTAGAATAGAGAAAAAAAGCTACGACTTAAGAGACATTTGTGTGAAAAAATGGAGACAATATAAAGGCTCCCGAAAAGCACACGGATATTTCCAGACAACTGAAAATATCCCAGCTTCCATACTTCTGTCGGATAATTTTACAGCTTTTCTAAAAGGTTATCTGTCATCAGCTAGCTTACTGTGTCCCTGACCCTGACAGCCCACCGAGATATCAGAGATAAATGGTTTCGTGAGCATGCCAGGTGTATAGCCACTATGTGCTCCTTTGGTTTTTAAGAAGCTCTTTGATATTTGAACTTTATCAGAGTTTCATTACACAAGCAACCTAAGAGACAATGCATTTGCTAGGATATGGTCTTACTGGAGGGCTGGGCAGCTCTGCAGAGGAAGAAATGTGAATTATGTTCAGCAGATGTCTGCTAAAACTGCTGACAATAAACAGAAATGTGTAACAATAGATTCTTTTTGGCTCAGCCTCAATGATGATTCATCACAACAACAAACAAATGACCCACTTTTACATCTATTTCTTGCGATTGCTTTTCTTTTTTTTTAAAGAAAAAAGGGATGAGTGTGCTGTGTGTACTGGTGCGCAACATACTAATATCACAACAAAGAATATTGTCTTTGGAAATATAATGCACAGTCCTGTCCCAACAGTTAGGTTATTTTATAAATATCTGGACAAGTTCAATACACTGCTGCGTGCTGATGCAATTAGATGGAGTGTAGTGTAACCTTAAGGCAACCCCTCTAGTCCTTCAGTGGTGTGACGTTAATACAGTTTGATAGGTTAGAACAAAATTCAGCTCAAAAAGATCTACTGCAATGGAGCTTCGTATCAATGCTTACAGGCTAAATCCCTTGTTGAACCCACTCAGCCCTCAACGTGCCAATAATAGTAAAAAATATATATATATGTATATATATATTTGTGTTGCAGATGCACTTCTAATCTACATGCTCAAATAAGAGGCTGGGTTCCATTCTTGCACATCACATTTACCTTATGCTCTTGTAATATCTGTATCTGTTTTTCACTATTTGGCACATTTTATCCATCATACACTTATTTTACGCTTACTGTATCTTCTTTTTTTGTTACACAATTTTGTATTAGTTGGTCCAAAGCTCTAAACACCCATTACAAAAGAAATCAAACATTAATACCAAAAAGGAGGGAAAAAAATCTGCAATGTTGTACAATAAGTGCCAGACTCAGTTCTGTGGAAAATCAATAACACTGTAAATAGATGGAATAAAACATTACATACAGTACATGCCAAATGGAAAACTGGCACGTCCCTTTGTACTGCAGCTAGTAATATAAACGTAATTTCTCCAGACAGAGACTATCAGGTATAGAAGTTTTGTCTGGGATACAAAGGGAAGTTGTTTTAAACACAAACCATGATAAACACCGACCAAACACGCTGCCTGTTGTGAACAGCAGTCCATCAGTTGTTTTTCTTCTGCACGCTACTGGAATCTGAGCAGTTCAGCTGGGGAAGTTAGAGGTTATGGGTGTCCTAATGGTTGTTGTTGTTGTTGTGGTTGTTGAAGGAGGATTGTTTACTTATTCTACCTGATTTACCCAGAGGCCTTACATGTATCAGCTCAAGTTAGTAGGGGGCCAAACAAGTGTTGAGTACAATGTCAAAGAAATGCTGTTTGGACACTTAGGAAATTTTCTGCTTAAAGAGGGTCAGTGTTAGTTTCAAAAAGGGAAAATGTATACAGTAAACATGCATGCTGTGTGTGAGAGGAATCTCTAGACAGCTGTGCCGGGCTCCCTGCTGCCACCAACATCAGTAGACACAGAGCGGTTACCTTAATGTTTTTTAGGACAATCAAATAAATAGGTCAACTTAAGAGTTCATTTTCATTTTCTTTTCTGCATGTGAACTTAAGACAACGTGGATAGATGCATCAATCACATCTTTTTCTTTGTTTTTTAACGTAGTCAAATGTTTCTCCACATAAAAAAAAACACCACAATTATTGGAATCACCGAACAAGTCAGATATGTAGGGGGATTGTTTATTATAACTACTAGAATTATTATTATTGTAACTAACTAGCCATCTTTTCACATTTCCACACCTAAGTGAAATCTAGGCTGAAAACAAAATGACGCATGTGATGACAGCAAAGCAGAAACCAGATGAAGAAGTGAGATGTTCTAATCATGTGTCCAGTAGATGCATTGTAGGGAAGGTTTGTGATTGGCTATGGCAGCAGTGGTACGGTCCAGATGATATCAGCGGTTACTCTACGGCAACCTCTCTTTCATTATAAAAAGCCTTCCAAATCATTCATTTAATTTTCAGAAATAATTCATTCTTTTACTTCTCACATATGAATTAAACATTTAATTGACATTTTGCCAATAAAACAAGTAGATATTAGAATTACAAATTAGCTTGAAGAGCAGGAGTTTAAATGAATAATTTATCTGTGCAAACACTGCATACTCAAGTCTCTGAGAAGAAATTGTAATTGTCTTTAATTGCTTTGCTTCAGAAATGCATTGTCTATATAATAGAACTCTGGATCACTTCTCCTTGTGTGGAAGCAGTCAATTATTAATATGTCAGTCATGCATGTGAACTTGACTGAGCTTGGTATAATGTAAGGCTACATGGAAGAGATGGAAAATAGGTTATACAACAGAACAAAGTGACAAAGGCAGTGAGTTGTGACCCATGATATGTTGACATCTACAAAGTTGGACGTCTGGTTGTGACAGAAATACACTCAAGGTATTGCAAAGCACATTACATACATAGGGTTAGTAGATGTATAACCTTCCAGTGATCAAGGTGTACAATAATTATTGTATTTGCACGATCAGTTAGCCCTTGGCAGTGCGAATGACAATGTCAGTCTGTTGATTGTCCCACTACTTTGATCCGGACTGATATATCATAATAACTGTGTGATTAATTTTCAAGGATTTTTTTGAAAATTCAGACTTTTCATCTGGCGCCACCACCAGGTCAATATTTTAATGTGTCCAATACCTTCATTTACGACCAAACGGCAACCTGTGGTCTAAAAAATGAAGCCTAGAAGTCTCATGAAAGTTAATTGTAACATTTTGGTTGCTTAGTATTTGGTTGTACTAAGAGAAGCTTAGTACAACCAAATTTCTAGTACAACCAGCTGTTCATATTTGCTGACCTAGCTAGCACTTGCAACCATAACGGATAACTTAGTTCTACCCTTGTGCCCACTTGTGGCCCCAAACATGAAGATGGCTACGGCCATATGACAAGTTTCAGGCTTCAAAATGGTCCCATCGTTACAAACCAATGGGTGACATCACGGAAGATTTGTCCATTTATTATACACAGTCTATGTTTACATCTAATAACCTGCAAAACTTATAGGATTCATCAGCCTCAGTTGTACTTTTGTTTAGCGCTAATTAGCATGTTCAGACTGTTCAGTTAACTGAGAGGGTGAACATGAACAACATTAAACCTGCCTACTGTAACGTCAGCATTATGTCCCTGTGAGCATGTTGACTCACTGCTATGAGGCTAGCTTGGCCGCTTGACTAGCCCAATTCCTTTTTTGTTTTGTACATCCCCGATTCCTCTTCTCGATTCCGCTACTTGTTGGTTCCGCCCAGAGGAGATTTGAGCGGAGGAGTTGAGAAGATGACACGAGGAGAGAGAAGACGATGCAACAGGCATTCAACAAAATTAGACATCCTTAACTTCGAGCGGTTATTTTAAAGCGACGTAAATTAGATATGACGTGAAGCACAGCCGCATCAGCTGTCATTTGTTTTGTTTTACCGCTGCATTTTATGATCTCTGTCAGATGAGAGGAACAGTTCATGACACACACACACACGCATGTATCCTCAATTATAGCTGCTCTGGCGAGCTTCCTAATTATCCAATCCTCTTTCCTCGAAATGCATTTTAGGAATATTGACATCCTTCCGGATGGAGCACTGACATCGATTTCTGGAAAATCGGTCTTGCTTTTCCATAACAGAAGAACATTTAACAGCTAATTTTGAACCAGCGTGATGATCATTTGTACTTTCACTGTGTCAGAAATATATTATCGCAAACTGAATTGCCTTGAGTTAAGTAAAGTACTCGAGTAAAGACAAACAGGCATTCCAGTATTAAAAAACGTGACTGACCTGCAAAGTTCAGACGGCGGATGTGCTTGAGCAGATGAGTGCCATTGATGGAATCCATTTTAGCACAGAGTCCCACCTTCCCCGGGCAGAGCTCCTGGTGCATGTTGTGCAGGGCATGAGCCATTGCATAGACGGCATCAATAACAAACTGTACTTTTCCTTCCTGCTCATAGTTTGAATCCTTTCCTATCCGCTCTTGATCTGTAAGACACAGACAGATGTAAGTTAGACACATCATATGCATTGGTATACCATATGTGTGTGATCTGCAAATAATAAAAATAGTTACATGCAGTTAAATGTATCCTGTGTGGTCACTCATTTGTCTTATTGTTAACTATGGGAAGTGCGAGGTTGAGTTGCACATTTGTATCCATGTAGTTCAACAATCCTGAGTGGGACTGAAAAAGATTTCACAAGTGTGTTTGAAATAGTCAATCAGTAATTCTATCAGCCACATTATGCAATCAAGAAAAATGTGTTCACTTAAAGACTCAAGTGGTTAAAATGAGCGGGTCAGGCTTAACGGATTATCTACTTGTGAGCTTGTCCCTGACCCTCGTTTGAAGTAGGCTGATGATAAAGCAGCATATTTAGTGCTTGTCCCAGACAACTAATATCCATAATAGTGAAAAAAAAAAGATTTTTGAAGTGATCCATCTGGAAACTCTATTTTAAAATAACTTGAGGGTACTAATTCTGTTTGCCAACAGTCACTAAAACGTATCTTTTTGACAAGTCTACCCTCTTGTCACACCCACTTTGGAGAGCAGCCCAGGTTGGACAGGACAATTTGGTGCAAACCAGTTGCAATGAGCTGAACCTTTTAAACGAGAGTGTGGGCGCCTGTCCAAAAGGCATAGAAGAAAATGCATTGCTCCTAGGTAAGCCTTGTTCTTACAACACTGAACGGGTCTTGCCTCTTGCAATTAGCTAGAAGGTAAATATTTGGTTCGCTGCAAAGGAGCAAATCAATTCCAATATCTAGAGTGCAAGGTTTTCTCCTCTGGGAAATCTCATCAGTTAAAAACAAAAACTCTTTCTCATCTCACTAGCAGGAACTCATTGCTTTCCCTCTGAGTGATTCTACACACATTAGGTCTTAAACCTACATGTCTATTCCATTAACTATTACCTATATGCTTCATGCCATTTTCTATTAGACATTTTTTTTAAAGGATATAGGATCCATTGTGATCAAATCCTGACCTGCTTAGTGTCCCACTGTGAATTAAGTCAGTGAGAAATCAAAGAGGCAGGAAATGGAGACATCCATTCACAGGACAGGGATGATCCTATAATAGGCTCAATGTAATAACTTGTGATAGGAGTTTATTAATCCGGGCCCAGGTTGTTCCATTGGTTTTTGTGAGTGTTAATTGCTATGAGGAGGTGGGGTCTGAGAAGGTGATACAACATGCCAATCTCAACTTTTCCTTTCTCCTCACAAGCCTCAAATCTGAACGTTGTCTCAATGTAACCTGCTGTATGTGCAAAAGAGATTATAAAAAGCAGGTGTGTTCAATGGAGATTAACAGCAGACTAATTACCAGGGATGAGCTAATGATAGAGCTTCATATATTTACACACATACCAAATGGAATTATTAATTAAGCTTAATTAGCACACAGTGGGGCATATGCTGCTGACATTTGTAAAATAATGGCTATAGTAGTGGGTGTGAAATTACCTGATGGTGTAGGATCTGTTTTTCACCATAGTTAGCATAAATGTAAAAAAGAATGCCTATTGTGGTTAATAATTTATTGCAACAGCTATCATATGGAAAATTGAAATTTAGTTAAGATATGCCCAGAATATGAATCAGATTTTGGTCAAAGTTTCTAAAAATGTTGGTTTGACTTTATAAATGGGCCTGTCAAGTTTGTTTAGATAATTTGTGTTTAAGATAGATAGCTTTTCTAGACTTACACTGTACACAATATAAGACACAATAATTTGTGTCAACCGTAAAAACCTGGTCTAACTTAAAATGTATGTTGTTTAGGAATGATTCATATTGTTAAGTAATACTTCTGTAGTGCCCAAATACTGAGTGGAACAGGAAAGAAAGGATTGTAAATATATTTTCAACCTTGTGCCAGCCGGTGTATATTTTCCATGATTACTCTTTTTTTATCTTACCTGTGGTGATGGTAAATAATTTCTTAACTTATAATGATATATTGAGTGTATCTGTGGAAATAGATTCTATTATAGCTTTGAACAAGTATTGGGGATGCATAACCAAACATCCTCTTCAGGTTCAAGCTATTTCGAATAGCCACTTCAATCTGAAAGAGTGCTAGGCCCCAAATCCGCAAAGGTCTCCTTCTGTTAGTCATCTTTCATTTACTACATCTCAAGCTCCTCGATGCAGACCAGAGTAGTTCTAATGCCCCCGATTATCTCGTGAGCTTTTGAAATGCATGATTTATTGTTGGAGGTTACGGCTCGGTAATTACGGGCCACAGAGCCTTGATTGGACAGAGATTGTCACAGTTTGGCCGACATGCTCGTGCCATGGGGAATCCAGCAAGCCAGAATAGGTGTGAGAGTGATATTTCTCTTGCAGGCTTGGCAGGCCACCCACACAAACTTTGTATTGTCTCTACTCCATGAGACAATTTCCCTTTTTTCCTCTGTCTCTCTCTCTCTCTAGCTCCCTCTTCATCGACATTTTGGCTCTCTTACACACATTTTTCAGGCAGGCATTTTGCTCTCAGAGAAATCAATTCAGATTAGTCAAAGTAGTAAGTGTGGGTGTCTTCTGCTCTGAGGTGTCACACAAGACATTTAGTGACAGTGTGTGTGGGTTCAGCCCTTTGACCATTTTTTCAGCTTCTGATTGGCCACAGGCCATCCAGTTCTTTCCTGCCAAAATAGCTGGATGGCCTCTTTAAATTAATCTGACACAAGCTCTGTGTGTGCTGCTCTTCTGTTTTATTATTTTGTTCATCTTAAAAAAGGACTTTATATCTTCTTATATGTGAATTTCGAGGTAAAGTCAATCTCAATTTCCCCTAGCCAAAGATGTTGCATAATTTACTAGCCTTTTCCAACCCAAAGATATAAAATGTACTGTACATGTGTTTAAAAAAGGGAAAGCAACAGATCTTTAAGAAGCTGGTCTCATTATTTTCAACTGATACTTATGAGTCCAATGTCTACAAGGTGTGCACTGCACATAATGGCGCCAGGAAATAGCCAAAGACAGCTATGATTATGAATAATTATTCTATGTTGTATTAATTTTCATCATACAAAGGAATATCCCACATCTCTAACCCGATGTATGTTGGGAAAGGCTCCAGCCTCCTGCAACCCTGAACAAGATAAGCGGTTTAAAAAATAGATGCTTAGGTAAAAAAAGCAAAGTGCTTGCTTGGTTTATCTGCATTGCTGTGTTTCCTGCTGCTTCCACATCATTAATATGCAGGAGAAATAAGGAGCCTATAAGATGGGTCCCTGCTCTACCTTACTGCTCCTTTCTACATTAATCAAGATCAGTTTTACATCTCCTTCATTCACATATAAAAAACAAGTGTGCATTTTTTTATTAACAGTCACTCCTGCCATCATTACCCTTTGATCATGTTGAGCAGTCTAGACCTCTCAGGACATTGGTAATTCTGCAGCATGCCCCATGTGGTTCTCTCACAGCTGCTTCAGAGACTCGGCAAAGCTCTCCACCAACGAGAGGAACCGCCAGTGTCACACTTTAATCTCAAACAAGTGCTGCAAGACTACAGCCTATAGTAAAGTTTCACATTACAATGTCTGTAATGAGAAAGTGGCAGAAGAGCCACTGACTGCATTATACAGGTACCTACCGCAATCACTACTGCTATAATGAGTGTTTACCATGTTAAGAGTCATGAAATTAACCACTGCACCGAGTCTCTAATGAGTAAATTATGTCGAGTACATTAAGAGCACAAATAGTGGGTTCATTTACTTTCACGTTAACGTTGACTGGGTTTTTGATGTCTTACAGCATTAGTGTATTACTTCCGTCAATTATTTGGTTGACTGCCTCAAGATTTAGGGGACGGGTGTCTCATCATCACTTTATTTAACAGCATGGCAGATGCGTTCTGTTTCCCAATATGCAATTTCATTATTTTGCATTTATTTTTATGTGGTCAATCTTTGGTCATTATTTTTAAATGTCCTTGTCTTACTTGTTTGCAAACCCGCGGATAAAATATAAATTCTAGTAAACAGCCTCACAATTACAAGCAGCTTGTACTGTTGTTTTTTTAAATCCATGAAAATACAAAAAGCAAGTGTAGCAAGTCTGTGTAGCCAAAACCTTTCTTGTCAACAAATCCCATTAAAAGACCAAAACCAACATTGAATTGATCCTACTAACAAGAATTGTCTGAGTAGCCTGAAATAGCTAATTCCTCTGCCATACACCTCCATTGTTGTCCAACAACAATTAAAACCACATCAATGAGCCAAGCTGTTCCTGCCCTAGGCCTTATATTTTATTTTGAGTTGAGTCACCTTCCTGATGTTCTTAAAAGTGCACTCCACCGATTATACACATAAATGTGTGTTTACAGAATTGGGCAACACAATTGCATATATAAAGCCTTTTGTGGCTTTAGAGGGAGCTGCACAAAGTCTGATTAGTGTCATATTGGCCTGAGGACTACACGTTCTACATCTGGGGGTGTGAAAGATAGAATAGATAGAAAGAAGTGGGCTTACCAGACTTCTGTAGCCTGCTTCTTATCTTTTCTTGACGCTAGCAGCTCAAGTCTACATTAGCCGTTACTAGCATAACACCCCTGAATCTCCGACCAAACTGTGGCATTGTTTGTTTTGGTGAAATCTGGGTTAGGGTTAATCAGACTTATTCTTTAAAACCTGGTGGGATGTTCATTGTTCATGTTCATTGGCAAATTTGGTAAAAACCTGATACATGAACTTGATATTTTTAGACTTCACTGTTCTTATTAACTAATATAGATATAGGTGATTATTCCAGTAACCTTCTGTATTATGCCTTCAAGGACTGATGCATGAGACTGCAAGACCAAAGGTTGATATAATGCACAGCCATAGAAATGCACCATCTTTGTGCCAATTATAAATCCCTGCACAGTACAATGTTCCATGTTACCCCTCAGTTATTGTGAAAATGTAACCACATTTTTGAATGTTATCCTGAGTGCGAATCAGACAGCACGCTCCTGAACCGTCACTGGAGCTCCCCAAGGAGCTCATCTGTGTTCTTGCCAGCACTCCCGCTGGCAGGTAACCAGAGGTCACTCCTTCCAATCTCCAGACTAACTCATCTATGAGTATTATCTGATCCACAGGAGCGCTTCCCTACTTAAAACTCTCTGTTGTTACCCCTATGCTCAGTGTTGGGACTGTGAAGGTGATGCCAGCTATTGGGTGTGCAGCCCACCCCTTGAGTAAAAGTTTTAGTTTCTCTCTAGTGCATTTAGTGAGTCTGTACTGTTTCTGCAGAACTGTTTTATTTGTTTACAGTTTTGCCAAAACCGTCCTTTTTAAATCCTGAGTCTATAAATAAATAAGCATCAACAATCTCTTGAGTTTTTAATGTCTACAATGGAGTCCTTCTCTCTTATTGTTGGATGTCATTACAGACATCATGACAGCAAACATTTGAGCATCATGAGCACTACAATTACACATAAAGTGATGTCAACATACCCATTTAGAACTGGACAAACATTACAATCACTGTGTTTATCCAGCAGTATTGTTCAAGCCTTGAGTTGTTATGTGCACACTAGAGCTTGGCAATAGTTCTTCTTCTTGGTCTGTTCAGTTTTATTATATATAGTGACGTAAATACATGGTAATATACTACATTTTCATGAAGCTTGATTGAGATAGAATAATCAGATGGGATGGAAATTCAGTGAATTAATTACATAACAAATCATGGATCAAACTACAGTGTAACCAAAAAGCAGTCTCGCTCACTGATTGGTCTATTACAATCAGATACATAGAATACAGTAGAAAGCTACCCGTGGTAATAATGGTACGGCAAAATCTCTCTGAGAGTTACTTGTCATATCTACAGCTTATAACCCAATCATAATAACAGACATTACATTGGTGCATGCAGCACTGTGAGAGAGTGTACACTCAGCTGCTGGTTTAGGTGCACCTAAAACCACCAGAGTGTAACACATTATAAAAGCCTTGCCGTGCAATAAATCCTGATGCAATGTTCGTCTTTAGTTGAATCTGTTTTGAGAGGTGTTGATTCAGCTTTATTGTCATTTTGGAAGCTGTAGAATGTAGTACTGTTGTACTGTATTGCGTGAGTTTCTTTTTGAGCATGTTATGCCTTTATTTGATAGAAGAGCTAAGGTATGAAAGGGGAGAAAGAAGGTGAATGACAGGTCGGATTTGAATCTGCAGCTGTTGTGGTAAGGACTGAGTCTCTGTACATGGGGACGCATGCTCTGCAAGTGAACTACCCAGCCTCCCCACACAGAGATGTTTTATTATTTCATAAACCCCATTTCCAGTAATGCTATAAATAGTAATTGCTATCTAAGACCTGATAATTTAAATGTAAACACTTGCATTACTGTATGCTTTGTCGATGTACTTGTTGAAGGAAAAATGTTACTGCACATGTTCATAAATGCTGCTCTGAAATCTGCTAGAACATTTTAAAAAGGAAAAAAATACTGTATGTTGTCCAGATTCCCTCTTTGATGTTTTCTTTTTCAAGTCTGTAAAAAAAAGAATTATAAACCTTGTGTGGACGTACTGTTCCAATACTGTCACGACATGTTTAAAAATACCAGTATGTTTGTGGAAAGCAGCGTATGCAGATTGTGCATACACATATCCAGGGCAGTGCAGTGTCTCAGTTGTTAGCACTGTCACCTCACAGAAAGAAGGTCTTTGCTTTGATTCCCTGGAGTGTGTGTGGTTTCCGCCTAAAGACGCATCATTCAGCCAGACAAAGGACTGAAAATTGCCCTTAAGTACGAATGTGAGTGGGTGATTTTCCGACTTTGTGTCCTGTAATGATGTGCTGATGTATGTGGGGTGTCGCCCTCCTGTGTATTCCTCTCAGGCCATATTTACTGTATGTTACTGTTTATCATTATCTTTACTCGTTGCACATTATTCTGTCCTTGCTGTGAAGGAAACCATCTTTAAATTTCAACTAGAATTAGCTTTCATTTTAAGTATGCATGCTTAATGTAGGGCTCAATGACATAGCTTCCCAAGGCTGAATAAATTATATCTGAAATTTAATTTCTGTTTGTTTGTAAATATAACTCAAACTTGATAATGCAAATGTGTGTATTATGATTACTGGATAACTGGGTTACACATGTTGTAACATAGTGTGTGTTTTGAAAGACATTGTTTAGGATCTCGTTAATAGCCTACATAAGTAACTTTTCTGTATTTTTGCATCAGTTTCTTATTGCGAGCTAGTTTTACAAATGCAAAACGGGAAATCTGTGAAGTACAACATGTACTGTTTAAAGTTGCAGTCTGTGAAGCTACTATAATGTGCTGTCAAGACAGTGAATGCTAACCTAAACTGATCCCAACATTAGCTGGCCTGCTAGCTCTAAGGTGATCATCTATATAATATACAGTATACTACCTGTCAAAAGTTTGGGATCACTTACAAATTTCCATACCACTCCATTATAGACAGAATACCAACTGATGTGAGTGGGTGGACGATCTTTAAAGCTATCTACATTAACCCATTATCAGCAACCATTCATCCAATGTTCCAAAGGCACATTCTGTTTACTAATCTTCTAGTTTAGTTTAATTTTTTTAAACTAACTAGAAAACATTTGAGAACCCTTTTGCAATTATGTAAGCATATCATGTAATCTGAAAACTGCTGCCCTGGTTAAAATACATGGCAACTGATCTCAGCTGGTATTCTGTCTACAATTGAGTGCAATGGAAATTTTAATGTCAACCCAAACTTTTGATCGGAAGTGTATACTGTATACTGTAGTTACATTTCTTTGTGTGGGCCGATGGATGAGATCGACTGGTTGTTTTAACCGGTTCTATATGTTCTATAAGTATAAATGTGCACGTTGCCAGGCACAAATGCCAGCAACAAAAAAGGATTGCTGGCCCTGCTAAATAATATTGCCTGGAATATCTTGAACGCCCCTCCGATAACCTGTGAAAAACAATTAACATTGCACTGTAGATAATTATGCCACTCATAATAAGCATGTGCCTCACATCATGACTCCCAAAAGATTGACATTGTGATGTCCATCCCTTTGGTTGTCATTAGGATGAATCATCTTATATATTAACCACTATTAGTGCAGCAAAATGGTTAAGCAATTAAACAGAAATAATATGAGGTCATAAGGGAGATTAGTGGAAGGAAACCCCAAGGTAACACTATTATATCCCTCGTCCCCTAAATACATGTTGGATGACTTAATTGGTGTTTAAATCTTTATAAAATGTGCAGTGTTTTTCCAAGCTAAGACAAATTGTGCTCTCCACAGCGGTATAACACATATGGCACTGACTGAGCCTGAAGCTTGAACCATGCAGCCCAGCTGAGCCATCCACTTGTTATGTGGGTACACACATTGGACTGAGCAGAAATACTGAAATGAGCTGTGAGATAGGTATAGTTTTGACTATTTAGTGTATAGGTGCTCCACTTTTTATAATGCTGTCAGAACACACCGTGGGCCAAATGTGTCACCTCCCTCAAGACATAAGAGGAATGTTTCTTACACTGGTTCAAAGTTTGAACAAAAAGAACGTTAAATAGCTTTTTTGACAACAGGAGAGTATCTTACTTGTGCACTTTTTCAGCCCGGACCCTTTCTTCACGGCGTGACGGCTGAGTTTGCAGCTGAAGTTGTTCTCCCAGAACTCAGCAAACCAAATATTCCTTCTGTTGTTTTCCAGAGTTCGGCTGATGAAGTAACGATCAAACCCTAGACAGATCAATGGGTTTATTGTCGTCGACACAGTGAGTGGCAGTGTAAACAACAGTGTTGGTTCAGTCTGTGAGCCAGGGCTCTGATGTGTTCTACAGTAAAATTGATTAAATATATCACATGTTCAATTTACATTGTTGCTTTGTTTGACAGAAGTTTGTGTTTTAGACCTTTGATGATTAAATGATTAATGGTTAAGCGTGACAAAGTCACTTTCATCCTCCTGCAAACACACACAGCTGTGCATCACATTAAAAATTTCACTGACATATGCACATTGTTTTATGATAAAGGGAGATCTAACATATGCACAGTGGTCTTCTCTGTACCTTTGATGGACTGCCGCTTGGGCAGGATGGTGACTGCTCCCTCTGCCATCTCCTCCTGGTGCACAACCGGAGAGATCTTTGAGCCCCAGCTGTCCGAACCCACCCAGATAAAATGACCCGTCTGGTTGGCCTTTTTGGCTGCATGGAGTAGCCGCCTGCAAAGGTGAGGAAACAGATGTTGCCATGGATAAGGTCAGCATCCCGACAGGCTCCACTTTGATTTTGTTTTGCAATTCATTACACAGTGGTCTGGCAGAGCTGGGCTGAAACGGCTGTGTCCCACATGTTTGTGCCCCGTCTACTGCAGTTGTGTTTATCAAATCTTCAAAGGAGCGTTATGTAGCTATTACCACGCCGTACCTGATATCGTCTTCGCTGGCAAAAAGTATGACAACTCTTGCATTTGGGTTCTCTCTGAGTCGTCGGATGACCTTGTCAAACTCTCCCTGCTTGGGCTCCCGGGGAATCTTGACAGACTGGGAGATACAAACACCCCCTAAACACACAGAAGGTTCTACATGTCAAAGTGATCATTAATAGAAACTGTAAAACAATACCTTCACAGTATTAAATACATCAAAGGAAGGAAACATACAATGGATTAAATGTCAATTTACAGATTTGTTGTGGGAACTGAATTTAATGTGATTTGCAAACAAACGGGAGGTAATGAAATCAAGGGTATTGTGTTGTCAGTTTATCAAGGAATGGTTAGAAAACGTAAACCGAGATGGGAAAATGCTGCACTAACCGGCAGGATAATTGGCTTCTTTAAGAAAGAAACAGCCTGGCTGTGACAGTTTCAGGATGTAAGCCCTTTTTTATCTACAGAATGCCGTTGAGCAGTTTTGAGTAAATGATGTGAAAATGGGTTGTAGTGTTTATGTTGTTGCTCTATTATTATGAACAGGGAACACATTTTAGCAGAGACTTCATATTGAAAGGTTCTCAATAACATCTTTGGTGTAACATTTCTTACTTCTCCCATGGTTCCATAAGGGATCTTATTGTATTTTGATGTTCAACATGTTTTAATGTAAAGTTTGGGCACTTTCCCGTAAAAGGTCAATGTGTGTTATTGAGTGTGCGATATGTTCTATGTTTAAAACTAACTGCTAGGTTTACTTCCTCTTTTTTGTTCTTGGGAGGTACGCATTTTGTTACCGTGACTTACTTTTGGTGGTTTGGTTAAATATGTGACACGAAGTTACTTAAAAAAAAAAATTGGGTAAAAATTTCAAAGTACTTTTTGAGCTAAAGCTGCATTTAATGTCATAATTGAACCTGTTGAACCTGGCAGATGTTTGTAGAGACATGTGTGTGTAGCTTGTGATGCTAGAGCGTACCGTTATGAGGATGTCTGCTAGCATGGAGCATTTAATGACCATTTACGGTACACATTATGCAAGAGAGACTCTGTGAAGGCTTTTGGTCTGAATCCCTGCTTAGACCCACTCTGCACTCACAATATGACCAAGTCTTTGAGTCCTTGCAAAAGCAGATTAAAAAATAAAAACCATCAACCCAAAAGGATGTTGTGATGTGTTTTTGTGCAGTCGAAGCAATGTTTCCAGTGCTTCTCCAACAGGATTTCTATGGGGAGATTCAGAGTGCCTCAGTGTGGCATGTTTGTCTGAAGGATTGTTTCCTAGCATCCTGCAGCTCTCAGGACAGTGGGGACATTTCCAAGACATATCTTTATACACTAGATTCTATATGGAAACATACTGTACCCATCACTTTTATGGATGGAGACCAGAGTCAGGGAAGTTAAACTTTAAAAATAACTCTCTGCCGAAGTGAGTCTGTGTTTATTTACAGTGTCAAACAAAAGATGAACTCCATGGCTTGACAAGTTGTTCTCCAAAAAGCAATCAAAGGAAACAACCAACGAAATGATTAAACAACCAACTGCAAATTAATTAAAGTTACACCTCCCTCTCTATCAGTCATGTTAACAACCTAATGCATGAAGCTCACACAGATAACAACTACAAAAGCGAAAATGCTATTACCATTGTTATTTTAATAATTGAAAATTATTGTCCTGCGTGTGTGTGTGTGTGTGTGTGTGTGTGTGTGTGTGTGTGTGTGGGTGTGGCAAAAGTGTGGCCTAGAATCCTATCATTCGGCAGACTTCCACCTAGAAGCCCAGCTCAATGAGAGAGCAGCAAAATCCCAATTTAGATGTCTAAAAAGGTTTTGAGGACTGAGACAGAGACGAGACAGTAAACTGTCTTGCACAGCTGTCACCAGTCTTGTTACTGTATGCTTGAGAAGGTCAGAAAGAATTTCTGACCCAGTCCTCACACAAAATTCTGTCAGCCACACAAAATCAGAAAGAATCCTGCAAAGAGCTCTAATAAGGGTTTGTGACAAAATAAATCAACGCATGGTTGCTGTGTCATTTTTTCCAAATTTATAATCTGGCCCAGTAGTTTATATATATATTTACTTATACATATAAATATGTATTTCCTTCAGCATAGATACAGTAAGTAAGTACACATGCAACATAATTGCTTCAAAAAGAGAAGACACTAGATCAAAAAGCCCTCCACTGTAGTTTTGAACTCACTGCTTGCCACAAAATAAAGATTTTTTAACTACACCACAGCCTGAATATGAAACTACAAATTTGCAAACCTATTGAATTAGCACTAGCCTCACACTACAGTAAAAGTATAACATTGCAGCGCTGCATTTAATACCCTATGAGGGAAATGCCAAAAACTTACCGTTTTAAGATTTATAGACTGTTTATTAAACAGATTAAAGGTGCCATTTTGTTTTGGTTAACTCATCCAGCCTCATATGTTCATTTTATTTTATTTTCAGCCAATTTGTGTTAGAAAGGAGGGTTATTTCAACCCGACGCGCCAGATGACCTGACGCACCATCATAGGAAACTGTTTAGGAAAGGGCAGGCACTGGGCAATTAAAAGAAATACCTGGCAGATGATTGGATGAACCATTTGTCTGTCACACCTGCCATTGTTGTTTTGAATGAAGAGTCACGGCTGTCAAACACACCTAACCCACATCCGCAGCTCCTCACCCAGACGCTGATTGGTTCTGTCCGCTGCTGTTAGCACACAAACACATTTCATTGAAGCTTGACAAGATGGATTTTTGGGTGACAGGTTTTCCCCCGATTCTCACAAGATCTTGTGATATCTTAAGAATCCAGTTGCCATGCAAGGTAAGGGTTATTTTGCTTTGCACGCCAGGTAATATTCAGCAGAAACAAAAGCTCTGGTAGTGATTGCTAAGAGCAGTAACTGTTTTCACAACGACCAAAGAAATCTGCTAAATCAAGAGTTTTTATATATGTATCCAACCTGCAAAGCTCTGATTGGTCAGTTGTTCTTCTAACCGGTGGAAAAACCCACACTGTAACCAATTTAATGTAAAGTTTACAGTAACTTACTGGCAACAATTGGCCAGCAAGTTACTGTGAATTCTTCTTACTATAAAGGTACCGTACTTCCATTTACAGTATTTCATGTGTTCACTGTAAAATACAAAATAACTAAACACAACATAAGATAAAATAGTAAAAATACAGTATTTTACTTATAGTAACAGTAATATGGTGGCTATATTGGGATTTGTTTTTACAGTAATGCTTTGACTACTTTGATTTGCAACTGTAATACTTAGACTACTTTGATTTTGTAATGTTTACAAGGTTGTAATGTAAATGTTACAGCATTTTACTGTAAAAATCATATGAATTAATGTTACTGTGAAATCTAAAGTAAACAACTGTAGATTTCACAGCCCTTATTTACAGTGCATCAATAAGAGCAACAAGATTTGGTTAGATGATTTAGAGGTGAAACTGGGTTAAATGATTGGTAGATTGCTTATTAATAAACAAAAAAGACTAGGTTATGGATAAATGGTTTCCATTACAGCACTATCAAGTCCCATGTTCTGACAAAGCTGTTAGGAGGCATTTGAGGCTGTTTCAGGTATTTTCTTAAAGGTTTCTATAATGCCTGTATTTCTTCTTGGACATGTAATACAGATTTTGACAGGACGTGCATTATGTGTTTGATCCTAGAAGTGATGTTTGGTATCCCTAAAAATCACACTTTTACTGTCTGGATGCTTTTCATCATCTTTGAGTTTATGGGAGACTGCTTCAGGGAGTGCGTGCCTTGATGGCAGTCATGACAGTGTTTCATCACTTCAGCCCTTTGTGTGTGTTGATGACCTACTTGTCCACTTGACTCAAACAGGCTCTATTATCGGTCATTTTGGGTTGTTTACTTAAATTGATGGCGTTAGATAAGTGAGAAGCGTGCAAACCGCGTCGTCACTTTGCAGTTTTTCCACATGTCACAGCAGAGGACTATCCTGGGGTTATCTTGACAATGTGTTCACTAAAGTTAATGGAAACTAATAGCGACAAATAGCTGCTGCAGTGTCAGAACAGCCACAGTCGTGTAATCTGTCTTTGCCACGACGGCTAAGCGGCTTCCTTTTTCTGCTTTTCGTTTATATTTATATGCCTTCTAGATAACAACAGACATACTGTGTGTGAGGTCAAAACAAGACATCAACAAATAATGCCTTCCTTTTGTATTTGAATTTCACAAATTTAACAAAAGAGAAAAATAACTTGGGTGAAAAATATATGATGGGTTCTTCCGTGGCCCATGCCACATCCTACCAGCAAGTTTCATGAAAATTGGGTAAGTAGTTTTTTCCATAATACTGCTGACAGGCAAACAAACCAAATTATTAGGGTTCCTATGTAAGAAAGTAGTTCCTATGTTATTAATGTAAAGGAAAACACACAATTCAGATGACAATTCAAAAGATCTAATGGAACATAATGCAGTAAGGCTCTCAGGGATTCTGTATTGTTTTTAAATATGTATTCCCCCATACATCAACTTTTCTCCTTTAATGTTATTGTTGCTGAGCCAACACACATACAGTCTGACTCAACGGCTGTACATATCCAGGATGGAGCCTGACATCCAGCATAAGAGTTCCTCCCCTCTCTCTACCTCCAAGGATGGGACTTGGCACCTACCAGGACTGTTGTGATTGATATTAAAGAAATAAAACAAGCCAGAGTGTTTCCCCCCCATCTCAGAATAGATAGGTGGTGTAGCCAGACCATACTCTAGTGCTGACAGAGGACTGTGGAGAGGAACAAGCAATGTTAGACGCATGAAGGCATGAATAGCTTTTCTGTATTCTTTTGTGTCTATTGTTTGGGGAAGTAACCTCTTCAAATGGGAATGTGGCACCTGTTCACATCAATGATGCATCAGTTTTTTTTATTAAATGTGTAAAACCCTGTACTTTAACAGCTTTCTATTTAAACTGTGGTGTCACTTCCTTCATTCTGCCTGTAACAGCCCATTTCCAATTTCATGGCTTTTATGTAATAATTCAAAGTAAAATTATAATTTCCTGCATAAGTCAGGACTTGTAAAAACAGCAGTGAGCTTGCTAACCTTGCAGCAGTCCTTCTAAAAAAAAAACGACAGCTTTTTAATTCCACTGAATACAATGCTTTTTCATCTTTGCTCTAATTTGAATGCATTATGTAAAGACTTCTTTGCCAGGGAGTAAAGTTATTCAGTGAAAAAAAAACAAGAAGACACAGATGTCTTCATGCTGAATACAAATAGCACTAAATCACCAATAATGATAAGTTATTGCTGGATTAATGAGGTAGTCTGTCAGCATGCAGTTGGATCATGTATATTCTATATGATCTGAGATAACATGACATTCAAAATGACATGTGTGAACTATTTATTATTATAATATTCTCAACAGCTGTGCTATTACAAATGGAATGTGAACTGCAGAAAAGTCAGAAAGGTTCACGGAGGAGTTTAAGTACCTAACTGACAACATATCCAAAGATACTGAGAAACTAAGAGTAACTTTGTCTGTGATGTTTTTACCTTCCTGCTACATATACAATACAAAGAGGAATCTTCCAGTTTTGCTACTTGTTTTGCATCATGAGGTTATTTTATATGAATATGTGAGGAGATTCAAAATGATCTCTTCCTATGAATTATTCCCTTTTCGTGCCAAGTGTATACTGTGTAACTTGCCTTTGCGTGTCTAAGATGCCAGAAAATAATTTCCCATCCAATGATGCCATATGTTTCAAAATACATTTGCAACATTTTCCACTGCAAGTCCTATCAGCATGGCTGGTTGTAGACTTTAATCTGTTATGTCCATGCTCAGTTCATGTTCAATTAAACCACAGAAATACAATAGTATTAAGTCTGAAAACACAATTTGTTGTGTCTCTGCTCCACTGACTTTCCTAATTGTACATCTTTCCCCTGCTATTTGTTCACCACACGTCTTTTTGTGTGTTTAGTCAGCGGAGCCACTCAAGTAAATAATTAACCAGTTGGAACGCACCATCTTGACTTCCTCAAAGCTCTAGATGCTTCTGACTTTACAGGATTGTTTTATTTTTGTGCTTTTGCAGCGTGCAAAAGTTGGTAGATCTCAGACTTCAGCTTGAAATATTGTGTTAAATCAAGTGAGAGCACATACACTGTCCAATGCCAGTCATGCACAAATTGAAATAGCAGTCGTATGATCCGTGATGTGTTGCATGTACTGTAAAGTGATATTTGGAAAAGAACAATTTAGAATGTACAGCACACAAGACACAAGATGAATAAATCTAATGGTAGTTGTTTTTCCAAAATAGGAATGTTAACAGTGTGCTACAAAATGTCTACTTGTATGTAATCTGTATGATCTCTCTTCATTTGGCTGTACCACAGATATTTGCATGATATGGTTTGTGTCAGAGCGCAACAACTACTTTAAAAAACACTGCCAAGGCAAAATAACTGAAAACATAAAAAATAGATTGAATTCTGCCTCTGCCAGGGAGTTTGTGTTTTTAGCCTTGTTTGTTGCTTTGTTTGCTGGCAGGCTATCTCCAAAACTTAATTACAGATTTAAATGGAACTTGGTGGAGACTTTAGCTAGTGGCCAAGGGATAAGTCTTATTTTGTTGGTGAAAATCTGGATCCAGGCACAGAACCAGGTATGTTTCTAAGGGATAATTTCACATTGCTGAATGTGCTTTTTTTTTATTATCCAATTTTCCTACCATACAGAAACTATAAATATAAAAATGTAATAATCTATTTTTCATATTTATAATGGTTTAAAAACACTGTGGAATGTGAAAGAAGTTGCTTATAGTTTTTGCAGTCCCCCCCCCCCCCCAACTCAACGAAGTGTTTTGGGGTCTTTCAGCTCATTGTTTTGGTTTTACAACCTACAAATGTTTTGTTCACATATTCTTCTCATCCTTGTTTTTTTATCTGCAATTTGCAGTCTCCAGTATACACAGCTCAGAAGAATGATTGCACGCTACTTGTCCAACACCAAATGACAGACAAAGTTAGCAGCTAGCTAGAAATCATAATGAAAGCTAATGTTTCTACCTATTCGTTGCATGCATAAATATAGTTTCCCAACAATTTTTCCACTTTTAAAAATGATTTAAATGCTGTGTTTACAGCCTGTTCCACTGCCCCCAAATGGCCAAAATAAATCAATTAATGCTGCTTAATTAAAGTTACGGGCCAGACTCCCTCACACTCACAATGATCATAACATTACATTACATTACATTTAGCTGATATTTTTTTCCAAAGCAAAGGTACAAACTCCAGTCAGCAAGAAGTAAGTGCAAGCACATTAGCTCTAAATAACCCAAACTAAAAAGAACCATTTGAAAGTGCATCTGTAATCATTATTTTTTTTTTGTCATCCAAGATGCAGTCAGAAGAGATGTGTTTTTAACCTGCGGCGGAAGATGTGTAGGCTGTTGGCCGTCCTGATGTCAATAGGGAGATCATTCCACCATATAGGAGCTAGGACAGCATTATCATTGATTATATCTTAAAAATAAGCTTTACAGAATACATTTTAAAATCCGTCACTGATGGAGGCCCTAAGAGAACAGTGAACACTTCCTTGATGTCATTATTTCCCCCCCATTGTCCCTCAGCAGTGGTAGTAGGCTAATCCCTTTAGCATACCAGATGCTAAATGCCGAGCATTGCAGCCCTACCCATAATGGATCTGTGATGTTGGAGGAGAGTAGCCACAAAACATTAAAGTAACAGAGACCTATGTTTGAAAGCCCAAAACACCTTTCTACATCTTTACCTAGCATCGTCTCAGTAGGTCAAAGTATGAATAAACATGTAGTGTACTCTATTTAGTCTTCATTTGGCTTGCTTTTGTCTCTCCACAGCTCCACACTGGACACCAGGGGCACTTAGGACAACAGTGTGTACCACCTCATGTGCAGGCTAGCGTGGTAATGTTGTGTGTGATGAGGTTTATATCGTGAGCTGTTGATGTAGAGGACTGAAGAACATGGATGCCTTACAAAAATGAATTTCAACACAGCAACCCTAACCCTATTCTATTACTATTTATTGTGTATTTCTTTTTTAGCTGCTGTAACAAGGGGATTTCCCCAGTCAATAGGTCTATTTTGTCCAATCTGTTTAGACATGCCTTGGCAACTCACTTTCATACTAACTGTACATGCAGACTTCAACACCGTTCTTATTTTATCTCATTCCTCACTCTTCTTTCTTTACTGAATCACTGAATCTCACTGACACTTTACAGTAGACGTTGGCTATATTCTGAATGATCATGTTATGATCTGTTTCTGAATGATTATGTTATGACCTATTACTTATTCTGTTGTAATTATAGGCTCTGTGTGTTTTGTTTGTGTGGTATATTGTCCAGGACCCCCTCGAAAACGAGATGGTACATCTCAAGGGGTTAACCTAATCAAACAATTTCAGAATTACGTCAAGGCCACATTTTATACCTCAAAATCGTACTTTGGAGTTGAATGGACATGTTTCTGTCTCAACAGAAGGTAGCATTGTGGGTAAACTATTTTAGATTGTACAGGCGAATTTTTATTCTCTGAAATCAAAAACATTGATGTTTTTAAATAAACTGTCTGCTTTTAAATATTGCACAAGTTTCCTTTTTACAAGCCAATGTCAGATTTCTTTATTTTGGTTAATTGCAGCTGTGGTGATACTTCATAATAAGATACAAAAATATTTTTTTCCTAGAATAGTTAATTAGCTGAAGCCCGAAGTAAAGAGGACAACTGGCTTCCGGGCTTCTGACACGTCAGTGTCTCCCATTAAAAGGCTTGTTGTCATTATGCTTTTAACAAAAATAAACACGCATAGACACACACACAGAGATTCGGAAATGAAGTTGAGTCTGTGCGAGCACACTTATAGTTTATGCTCAGAGTTATGTACTAACTCTCCTCTCGCTTTGACAAAAATCTAGCATACAGTTGCAGCTTCAGATGGAACCCTAAAACGAATAACAATCCAACATATGCAAAAGGGTGAACAGGGAACATCTAGTGTTGGTTTTTCTAAATGTTTTGATAGATATTTTCTCACTAATCATCCCATGCTGTCCTAGCATTCACACTTAAAAATGTATCGTACCCTCTGCGGGTTTTGTGAATTTAGATTTAAAGTAAAATGGAACTTCTATTCCCTAATACATGATAACATAGTGCACGTTCATTTAGTACTCCTGTCAACAACAACAAAAATCTATTCAAAGTTAAAAGTGCCATACTGCCATTAGTCTGTTAAAATGTTGGGCTTCACGCAGTTTTTAGACTGTTCTCTTCAGGTTTGCGCTCCAGGTTGGAATGTCAAACAACAACAAAAATGGTTTAATCACTTCTTTTGTGTGTCTCTTTCAGCTTGATGGTACTTTGGTACCTGGAACAATACAATGGAGCACTGCTTCCATCCATGGTGTTGAATGAATTCATGGCTGAATAGAACATTTTGACGAATATGACCAGATGCAGCCCTGAGGGATCAAACTCCTTCCTGTCGGCTATTATTTTCAAACATCAAAAAGAAAAATATTTTGGAAATGAGATTTCTAATATGTCTGTAGGCTGTATTATCAGACAAAATAAGCGATCATTTCATCAAGATTTTTTTTTTTTTTAAGGTAACAGTAACTTGGCTTTTAAATGTTGTTGTGAACGAAAATTACCTCATTTGGATCAGGCCATGGTGGAGGAGTCAAAACCTGTCATCATGTAAAAGTTGACCTTTAAATGGTATCACCTCCATAAAGCTAATCACGGTAATGTTTTTAAACATCAGAACACAATGCCAGAATGAATCATCCCTCAACATGTCTGCCATTTCACATTTAAACCTCCTGTTTTCCTCTGGGGAAATTTGACCCATTTTCAAAGTTTCTATATTTGAATTTGAAATTTGTGATTCTTTCAACTAAACTGTCAAAACAAGTAATGTGGATGAGTCCACCAATGCTCTTTCCAAGTAAAATAAATGATTAGTTCCCTATTTTAAGTAAATGTGTGTGTTTTATTCCATTGTTTAGCATTTGAAATTAAAATTGGTAAATGACAAAAAAAAGCTTCAAAAATGTCAGGGGGGAAAAATGTCAATAATTGCAAAAAAAAGAGTGGCAGAAGAAAGAGCAAGTGTTGGAAAAAAGACAATGCCAAGGGTTGTCATGTTGTCTTTGGGTCAAATTTGACCCATTTTTAGTTTCATCATAAAAAAAATTGGCCTTTGAAAAAAAAGCTTAAAATGTCAACATTAGAAATATCAAACAACTTTAGAAAAAACATCAATAAAAGCAACCACAACATTGAAAAAGTGACAAAAATGTCAGAAAAAGCGATAACATTTTTCCACGGTTGACAGGAAGGCAACACAAGGGTTAAGTGAAGAAAATGTGACTTCAATTACAGAGCCCCTCCAGTCTGCTCTTCAAAGAGATCACCACAGATACCCCCATTAACAGATGTGCGTCACCACAATGCCTCTTCAAAGTGCAAGACACAAAGAAAACGACATGGCTGTATAATGTTCTATTTTATTTTTCACCTCTCCTCTAAAGCAAGGGCAGCAGTTTCAATCAAGCCAATTGACTTCAGCCTGACCTCTTTCATGTGACTACAGCACAGAAATGCCTTGGGCAGAGCTGAGTCTGCACGCTAAGTCCAAAGAATAGGAGTGCTTTAGACTGTAGCCTACCTAATTGACCTCGTAATAGTGTCATAGTTCATTGCCACCAAATTGACTGAGTTTTCAAGCAAGCTTTGGCAACACTGATCCCCTTAAAAATGACAAAGAGGCCTCCTAGTGCAACTCAAAGTTTATGCAACAACGAGCAACAAAACAGGGGCAATTTAGCATTCAATATCCCCCTCTGCATTTAGAATGAATCGCTCAAAGCCAATTACACCAACATGTCACTAGATTTAAAACACACCTATCCATCACAACATAATTAAGAGCGGTACTTGTAACTATTTTTATGTGAACAATAAATCAAATACATATGTAAAAGGGTTGCTGTTAGCATCTTTCAGCTCGTTGTTTTGGGTTAAAGGATCGCAGCTTTATGGTTTTGGTTCAGTCTCAACGCTTGCATCAGCGTCATATTCAGTCATGGCAACCAACTAGATTAACACCGACAGTACAATACTTGCCCAGCACCTAACAGGCAACGTTAGCAAATAGATGGTGAAGATGTAGTGAAGCATTCAGCAGCTATACCAGTCAGATATTCCCTCATGGGTTGGTGGAGAGCAAAATGGAGCTGAGCAATAGTGAATAAATGCTGATGTTGCTTTGTATCTGCTAGATGGGTCTAAATAAGCAACTGCATGATAAGAAGTTAGCCATTTCAGCATTGTAAGGCCATACACTAATCCAGTATGTCAAATGTATGTGAAGTTAAGTTTGTTGTGGAGATCTATCCCTAAGTGAAAAATATGTTAATGTGAAAAATAAGAAAAATCAAAATAATAATACAAATAATAAAGTTGTGGTAATCAACATGTTGGTAGTACTCCTTATGTTTAAGTAGGACCTTTTTTTCCTCAAACTGAGAGCTTGAGAAACTTCTTGTTAATTCTCTGTTCTCTGGGTTTTCCGTACCTCTGACCTCTCCTGTGTAAACAGCCCGCTGCTTATATTTAAACGGTGTTAATTAAAAAGAAGAAAAAATGTAGGCGCCATACAGGGGCTACCTACTATTTTCACTTTGCTGCTCTTTCTTTTGTGTTTCTGTGGAAACGAGGTCAGTTTGGCAAGCTGCAAAGCTGCTCTTCTGGATCACTCACAGGTCTACCTTCGTCTTCTTGTCAAATTGTGAAATTAAATGTCTCTTCACTGAAGAGAAAAACCATGTGTTGTTTTTCTGCCTAAGAAGTTCCTGTAGAGTGAACTCGGAGAAATGATTAGCTGGTGTGTATTTTATGCTTAATATTTTATTGGTGCTATTATGAGAGATCCTGTGAGTGGGAGGAGGGGACCTGCAGTAGCACAGAAAACCTCTTATGAGAGAAATGCTAAGCCTCAGGAAAGTATACACAGCTGCTCGGGAGTATTTCTGTACCATAATTGACGTGCCACAAGCAAAATCTCCCATCATTAGAAGGACCTGTTGCCTGGGAGCATAGGAGCTTCCAAGGAGGAAAACCCAAGCCCTTAAGCTGCCCTGCCTGAGCGATAACAGAGCTGCGGAATCCCAACTGCAGAGATATGGGCAAAATATGCGGACAACAAACAAGCCCATTTTGCCCATTTATTATGCCGGGTTGTAGAAAACATGTTGAGTGTTCTGTTATACATAATGAATGCAAACCTAGTGGTACATTTTCATAAAAAACTCTGCAAAGAACTGCAAAATAAGTGCAACCTCAAGACTGATTTGTGAAGTAAAGTGTATTTTAAAACGACTGAATAAGTCTCTTAAATCCCTAACTGTCTTTCCATCCCTACCCTTGAGACCAAGCCTGCGATGGTGCCCGTCCAGGAGAAAACCTTGACTACAGGAGACGAAGGGCCGCTGTCCATTTGTCATCATCACCTCCTCACCAATGAAACGCTGACAAAACAGTGCAGAGGAAGCAGCTGCTTTCATCTTCTAATTGACCGATTGATTCGCCTGCTTTCCTATCACCCTATAAGATGTTTTCATGATGCAACATCAACAGTGTTTCATTTGATTTATGGAAAGCAGCCTTTAGTGGGCGAACTAATGTGGGAAGGTGATACAAACACCATTTGTGAACTCATATGGTATAAATAAAAAAAAACTGGCTACCAAGGAAGGCAAAAAATAAAATAAATTAAAAACAATATGTCAAGTGTTTTGTTTTTGCTAATGTGTTGATGTTCACAAGTCCCGGTAGAATAGATGCACAGAAATAATAATTTAAAAAAAACACAGAGTACATTTTCAATACGTTTATAAATATTCTAAATCTGAGACGAACATGTGTGTGAGTTGTTTGGAAGATTTTGTTATCATTGCCGTTGTCTGGTTCATGAATTGAGGGATGTGTCCAGCCCAAAGGATGAGCTATTGTTTAGGTATTTTCCATTCACATGGGATCTGTATTCACCCCACTCTTCAGGACAATGTTGGTATTCAGGAAATAGATTTTGCTAAGACTCTAATATATATTGGCAAAAATCTGTTATTAAACAAAAAAAACACCCAGACATTGACAAAATAACAGGAACAGCTCAGAAAACAATACAATCTAACACCACATCTTGAAATGGATCATGAGTTTGTGAAGTTACAGTTCTTATGGAGAGCGTCAGAAAAGGTTGATTCACTTTGAAAATGTAGTCCGTGGTGTTTATTCACCACATGCTCTAAATAGTCTAAGCCTTGTTTACACTACTCAGAGTCACTCCATTTAAAGACTTCCTCTAATTAACTTATTTAGATGCTGAACAGAAGTTGCTGTGACAATTTGACCCACCTTTCACTTGTCACTCTGAACAGCATGTTTGGATTTCACAATGCATGAATTCTTGGAAAAGCTGTTAAATGCGCCAGCAGGTAAACCAGCAGGACAGACGCTAGTCACCCAATTCAGCAGAGAATACCCACAAACCATTTTGGCAGCTCCCTTACTCCAGCACAAACAGAGCTTAGAGTAATCATTGTAAAAACAGACAGGGACCTGATGTCTACAGTGAGTTCAATGTTATCTCATATAAGTATTTTGAGGTTATCCTGGGTTCAACAGCCTGTCCTGTGGGACATATTCAGGATACCAGGTATTTTCAGTTTAGTGAAATATTACAACTCTAAGACAGCACCACTTTGTTGATTTCTAGCCATGCTAGCGGCAAAGCTCTAGGCAGTATTGGTTTGTTGGTACACCACTTTGGTCCAGACTGAAATATCTCAACAGCTTTTGGATGGATTGACATTAATTTGATGATCCTTTGATTTATCTCCTAGCACTACCAGCAGGCCACCGTTTACTCATCGTCTGAAATATCTTAACATCTGGATGGATTGGTGTACAATTTTGTGCACACATGAACGGTCCCCAGATGATGAATCCTACTCTCTAGTGATTCCAGACTTTTCCTCTAGCCTCACTATGACGTGTTTTTGAGTGGAATGTATTGAAAACTTCCCAGTGAAATGCGATGCCATTTACTACAGACGTAAATTATCTCTTCAGGACAAATTGCAGTTACTTTAGTGATCACAGGACTCATCTTCTAGCGCTATTGTCGTGGAGAAATTTAATTTTTTTTATTAATTTGGTTTATGGTGAAATACCTGCAAACATTCCTCATCTGCCTCAGCTGTACATTATGTGTTTTGTTTAGCTAAATTGTTATTTATGGCTATGATCCCGACCATGTGGATAAGAAAGACCCTCTCTGTGTCCATCTCCAGCTCTACATCAGAGAGAGTACAGAGCAAAGCGTGGAGGAATTGAACACCGACTGCCACTTTCTGCTGGCCACCTGGTCAGTGTAGCGTCGTATTGAGCTGGGCGGCCTCCGTGCTTCTGTGCCTGTGTCGGTTTTCAGGACGATGATCACCTCGTTGAATGACACCAACACTGCGTGATCCAGCCAAGTCCCGGTGTAAGGACGCCACCACTGTGTGCCGATCTGCTTTATGATTGATCATATTTATTTAGTATTATAATTATAATATTATTATATTCTCAACTTGTAGATATTCAAATATTTGTTCTTGTATTTTATCCTATTATTATATTGTATGTATGTATATATCGTATTCTTTGAAGTGTGACTGATTTTGCTGCTGCAACACTGTAATTTTCCATTTTATTTGGATCAATAAATATCTATCTATCTATCTATCTATCTATCTATCTATCTATCTATCTATCCATCATGCATGTTTAAAGAGCTGATGGGATAACATTTCACTGGAATTGTACCTCGTAAGATTTCATGTTACAGATAAACTCAATGGATGGATGTGTACTTCTTATTATCAAATGCAAACGCCCTAAAGACAATGGCTGTGGTATACCTTCTAAACATCATGATCGCAGTTGTTTTCAAGTGGTTCAATGTGTTTGATGTGTGTATGTGTGTCTGCGTGCGTGCGATGATTTTGTAAACAGAATTAGATTTTTATTGACACGACTAAATGGTGATCTACGAGCAGTGAAATTGTCTGTGGAATAGAGCCATTGTACACACTGATCTCAATACTGCACTCATAAGATAACATTGAACCAAGAAGCACATGTACAGTAGTCACTAACAAAAGCAGTCCCCCAAAACGAGATTGTGTGCAGAAAGAAAAATATTTCACAGACCCTGTGATGTTGTTAAGTGCTCTGCAGCACCAAACCAATTTTGCATCAAAAAAGCCAGATGAAAAGAATTCCAAGCGACAGTGATATTATTTTCCTTGAAGTCTCTTGCAGCATCATTTTCTCTACAAATGCAGCTTTCTTAATTTGGCAATTGTAGCATACATTTCTGCTCAAAGTGTGTACACAAATCTAAAGTTTATGAATCCTGTATACCTTATCACATTGCAAGCCTGACCTTCAGCTCATAATACATAATCCTTTGTAAAGGGCTTGTAGTAGCGGATGTCCATTTTAATTCTCATTACCTGCTAAACCTGTTTTGCATGTTTTATGTTGCTGTTTTGTATGCTGAGAAAGGGCTTCTTTAGAAAGCATAACAACCCTTTCTGGTGTGTTTGCAACCCTATTCTCTCAACAGAATGCTTAAATATGTGTGTCTGTGTGAAATCTTTAGTTTATTTTTCTAGTGAAAATGAAAATGTTCATGATGAAAGCTGGTGTCAAATTAATCTGGTCATTGCTGCTTAGTACAAGAAAATATATTCTTGAAAGATGGATACAGATGTGTGAAAATATGATCTCTTGTAGTTGTCACTTCGGGCATTGATGCTGTATTTTGGCTATAGTGGTTTGCACAGAGCGCGTCTTCACAATATATTTACATCAGTAGGTTATTGTGTTTTCTATAATTATGGTAGTACAACCAAAAAACGTATCATGCTACAATGCAATAACGCTGAACGCCTTCTTAAAATCATTTTCCTTTAAACATGCCTTACTTGTGTCTTTACAACAGAGAACACCCTTACTGCCACAGCTTTGATTTATATTAAATTCTAGATTTTCCATGAAATATAAACTTTGTATGAAAACAGTGGACACTGCAGAAGTTCACTGCTGTGATCACAAAGTAATAATTTAAATCCAATCTGTATCAATACTTTATTGTACATATTTAACAGAGCTCCTCTTATCTGGAACTTATGATAGTAGCTCACTGTTTTTTTTCCAATGTAAGAGAAACATACTTCCCACATTCACAGAACATTAACAGAAATGGCTTCAGGAACACCATGCGAGGTTAGAGCCAGGTGAACAGTCATTTACACATTAACACATGGGAGCTGTCCAACGCTGCTAGAGTGCATCTCCACTGGGTCGACTACAGAAGCACTGAAATGGCTTACAGTGCCACGAGGGCGTACCTTTTTATACATGCACATATTTTCACTGTAATAGTGTCACTTGCCTAGCCTTCAGGGCTAAAGAATTTGCCTTTAGTGCCTTGCTCAGGGGCATGCTGACAGTTGCTACAAAGTAAATTCAGCCCCTTATAACCAGCCTCTCCCAACTCAAGTGAGTCTTGAAACTGGGAAACTTTCTGTAACGAGCCGGATTCTCCAGGCTACCACTGTACTTTATTAATTATTTTTTTTAATGCACACTGGCACATTGAGTGCCCGCAGCTAGAAATGTCTCACCCATTCCTTACAAACACTCATTTTATATGGTATAAACAACATGAGAAAAGTCAGATAATGATGAGACTTTAATTTGCCGGTGACCTCAGGGCTCGCTACTGGAAGATTTCGATGTCCTCCTTAAGACATTCCATATCAACCGCTCAGCCAGCACAGTCTATTTCCATGTGCTTATTTATGTTTAGAATGCATAATGTAGTCAATATGCCAACATTGTGACCGAAGGCAAACTGTGGATGAGCATTGCATTTAAAGATAATTGGGATTAGCTAAATGTGAAAAATAGCTGCAGCTTTGTTTAAAAAGGGGATTTAAATGTGTGCAGTGTCTACGTAAAGAGGAGTTAAACTGTCTGTCTACCTTTGAAGACAACCTTACTGTCCAAAGCAGAGATGGGAAGTACAAATACTTCATTACTGTCTTCAAGTAGATTTACTTTACTATTTGTTCTTGTCACAACTTTTTACTTTTACTATTCACATTTTAACACAACTATCGGTACTTTCTACTCCTTACATTTTACAAAATTGACTCGTTACTTTAGTTTTGTACAAGAGGTTGTCATGTCAGAGAATAGCGTGGACACTGAGAAAAAAGTGAGATAAAAGAAAAAAAAGACTAGCTGTCCGGGGGATAATCAGCTGAGATTGTGTGTGTGTTTGTGTATCTTTAAGAACTGTAAGTCGTATAACTTGTGTTGTCAGTTCTTTTAAGCCTGTTGTTGTATTGGTCTATAGTTCTTGCACATTTAAAGTTAGAAAGTTAGCTAGTGATTTGGTTGTTTGTGTTCTTCACCTGTTAGCTAGGTTGCACAGATGACTAAACAGATTTGGCGGCATTCTGCATTAATTTGCGGCAAATCCACGTTAGCACATAGTATGGATGGCAACATTATAAAAAATGAAGAAAACAGAGATCCCAGAGATTAAGCAGACAAGCAACAAGACATTCCCGATCAGCTTCGTCCTTATCTGAGAGAGATGTTTGAGATAGTAGGCATCAAGAATGACTCCTGTACAAGTGCAAGTACCCTTTTTTTTTTAAACAGCAAAAACGGCATCCTTATTTGCATGCAGACATATATTCTACCTTCACAATCAAACACATTGAGATCTGACTAGGTGATGCTTGCTTTATCTTCCCGGCCTTGTCAAGAATTCAGTGGAGAATTCACAGCAGAGTGCACACATTGTTCCTTTCCCAGCTCTACAAAAAAAGAACTATTGTCTGAGGAGTACAGGCCAAACATGAAATGAATAATAGATGACTCCATGACATCTTTGTCCTATGACAAATTACTACAAAGAAAGGAGGGTCTTATTTCTTTCAAGATACATGAAGCAAAAAAATAAAAGTTTTTTTAATCATGCTATTTATTTGTTTTTAATTGAAGCCATTGTTTCAAATGACTTATCAAATGAATGTAGTGACAATGTTATGGCAGTTACATCCATAGCGTATTGGATTATACAAATATGCATTTAAATACCTCTTTCAGACTGCCTAATAGACCTTTACATCACAATGCTGCAGGAACTGCAGATTTACTTAAGACTATGGGGATGCAGACCCACTTCAGTGTTGGACTGCAGCATAAAGATGAGAAGAGAGGATCATTCCAAGACATTTGCAGCGCCATTCATGTCAGTGTACTTCAGAGCTTTGTGCCCTATGGTAATCCTTAAATTTGGTACTCTGGCCTGTAGAGCAGACCTTGTCAAGCAGGAGTCAGGACTTCAATTTTAAATCTGTGGGTCAGCGCAGTGGGAGCTGTGTTAAAGTGGGATAATCCCATGGACATGGCACCGTACCTCAAGGCCAGCACCGCCGTCTAATCTGTGTAGAGACTGAAGACCAGAGAACCATACACAAGAGGAAGAACCAGGATAACCTTGCACTTTCTGCCAAATTCATCAGCATGCACTTTCCATGGATCATAACAGGTGATAATCCTCCCATCATTCTATTGTTTCAAAATTCAGAATCAGAATTAGCTTACTTTGCCAGGTATGAGGACACATAAAAGGAATTTTGCATTGGATCGTATTTCTCACAATGTAATTACTCATACAAAAAAAAATTATACACACTATTAACAGAGACTATATACCCAAGTTGAGACAATAGTGCAATGAAGAATGCAAAGTATGCAGGAGTAAATTATAACCATAATAGTTATTATTATTTTAGTTATGGAGCATAGTGAAAAGGGTGCTAGAATAAATATTATTATGTTATTATGTAAGTTTTATATCACAGTATGAACAGTATGAATAGCTCTGAAATGGAGAATGTGAATGATGAATAAATAATTAGTGGAACCAGTAAACAGACTGATTATAGACAGTGGTGCTGGGTTAATGCACAAGAATTGAACCTGACACTGTGAGTCCGAAATCAGCTGTTTATCAAAGTGATGGATTGTGGAAAGAAACTGTTCTTGAGTCTGTTTGTTTTGGCGTACAGTGCTCTGTAGCGCCTACCAGAGGGGAGAAGCTGGAACAGGTTGTGTCCGCGGGGAGATGGGTCTGCAGTGATGTTTCCTCCCTGGTACCTGACTCTGGAAGAGTATAGGTCATGAATGGAGGGCGGGTTGGCACCATCGATCTTTTCTGCAGTCCTAACTGTCCGTTGTGGTCTACTCCTGTCCTTTTTGGTGGCAGATCAAAACCAGACACCAATGGACGTGCAGAGGACAGACTGGATGATGTCTGTCTAGAAGTGGACTAGCAGCTCCTTAGTCAGGTAGAGCTTCTAAAGCTGGCACAGGAAGTGCAGCCTAAGCTTGGCCTTTTTGATGATGGTGTCAGTGTTGGGCTCCCACTTTAGGTCATGGGATATAGTGGATCCCAGAAACCTGAAGGATTCCACAGCAGACACAGATGTGATGTCCTTCAGGAGGGCCAACACCTGAAGGACATCACATCTGACTACAGATGTCATTGCAACAGGTCTGTAGTCATTTAGTCCAGAGATGGAGGGTTTTTTGGGGACTGAGATGATTGTGGCAGTTTGAAGCAGGAGGAGAACTTCCGAAAGCTCCAGTCATCTGTTGAAGATCTGAGTAAAGATGGGGGCCAGCTGGTCTGCACAGATTTTCAGGCATGATGGTGACACATTGTCTGGGCCAGGAGCCTTTCTGATCTTCTGCCTTTGGAAGAGCTGGTGCACATCCACTTCACAGATCATGAGTGCAAATGAGGGGTCACGGGGGGGGGGGGGGGGGGGGGGGGGGGGAGGTGACAGCGTACAGGTGGGTGAAGGTGGCTAACTGAAGTGTGAGTTAGTGAGTTGGTGTGGGGGAGGGGTGTGACTGTGTGCTTTTCAAACCTAAAGTAAAATTCATTCAGCTTGTCAGCCAGACGTTGAGGACCAGCAGCATTCCTAGAATATTTAGTTAAATCACAGTTTACGTCATTGCTTTTGGTTGACAGCTTGTGGATCAAACTACACTCATTCCAAATACATTTTTTAAATAAATGTCTAAATGACAAAATAAATTATGCCTCTTTTTGTTCATCTTTCACCCAGAGTTCGACAGTTTTATTTAAAAGTAAGAAAAAAGGATTGTTCATTTGCTATACAACGTCATGATATTTGACTGAACAGAAACTCTTTTTCTTCAACACATCGTGTCAAAACAATTCAACTGCCATAAAAAGCAGTGCGGCTTTTTCTTAGCTGTCTGATTGTATGATGTAGTAGATGCATACGCGTAACTTACTGGGGGGAATAGGGGGGTTAAAACCCCCACCCCACCAATAAACAAAACTGGCCAGTGCAACCCCCGACCCCTATTATAATTTCCTTTACATAAATAAAGACATTTACACTATAAATTGATGAAGAAAAAGCACAGATTGTTGTAGAAAAAGTGTTTTGAAGCTCAAAATTTAAATTTTGCTCCACAGTTGAGATCTCAACCCCCCAATGTCAAACCCAAAGTTACACCCTTGAGTAGATGTTCTGTATTCTTAGTAGGACATTTGTTTTTACCAATGGGAATTTTCCTGACTACACAAGGAAAGGCAGCACCTGTTGGTGGAAACACTCATTAAGCTCCATCTTGCACACGACGCAGCATGGCACAAAGCCCAAAGCAAAGCCCAACGCAAAGCCCAATGTGTTGTTGCTATTTTAAGACCTACACAGTGGTTATTTTCCCATCCTGTTTATATAGCAAATGCACCTGCACCCATCTTGCGCCCAAGGGCGTGCTGTTCTTACAGGGAGGTGTGTTCAGGGGAGTTCTTGAAGAATTGCTATCTTGAGGGAGCAGAAAGTGATTGCACCATTGACCAACAAAAACCTGGTCTAATGTCAGTAACTCAACTTTTCATTTTTATGTTAATAGCACATTAGTAAAATGCGCCTAGGCTTATCCACAGCGTGCGCACATGCTTGTTACACACACACAGGAAAACGCAGCAGCACACACTAATACACTTGACTTCTGGGGGACTTCCCATGATGCACTGAGCACCTCTCTCTTCCTCCTTCTCTCCATCTATGTCTAACCTCATTCCATTAATGCATGTTACTAACTCAACTTCTTCCCTTTCCCGGAGTCTTGAGCTCTCTCGCCCCTTTCCTCTCTCCTCCTATTGCTTCCTGCAGGTGTTTCTGGCTCTGGATCTGTGGTTGGAGTCACCCGCTGCCTCCATGTTCCTGCTCGACCCTCTGCACCTTCTGCTACAATTCTCTATGTCTCTCTTTGTCTGTCAGCTATATACATAAATTTGAATTAAATTGAATTGAAAAGATTAAAAATAAAAATATCAAGGTGCAAATCTGCCATCATAATAGCAATGTGCCAAGATCCAAACATGCCTGGCTTTTATTACTGAAGACACTAAATACAAACCTTTTGAACCACTTTGCTTTTTTTCTGCCGTCAAACTAGCAAAAGTGGATTTGGACACGCCCTAGATGTAACTGCGCGGTGCGCTTCACGCCGTGCGCTTAAATCGTTACAATAGGGCCCATTGCCTTATGGCTGTATCCCCTGTGACTGATGCTGTTGTCATACATGAACAGGTGGATATACCTTTTAAAATTCATGAAAACTCTATTGAGCCGCAGGAGAGTGAAAGAAAGTGAATTAAACTGAGTTTTTTTCTAGCCTTTAGACTTTGACCCATTCTGAATCATTTGTATATCTTGGCAGCCTTGCCACATTATTGATGCCATTCGTTATATGATTGAGGGGGAGGGGGGTTGGTGTTTTTGTGAGGTGAGTGGAGGTACCCAGACCATTGCTGAGAGCAAGTTACACTGTGATGATTGATAAGAGGTGAGCTGCATAAACACTGGAGTGTTGGTTCCCTAAGTGAGTATTCTCTCTCTTGTTGCCGGCTTGGGGCGAAGCCATTAATAAACCTTGTAAATGATGAGAGCTGTTGTATTGATTCTACTTTGCACCCTCTATTCCACTGGCCCTTCTTGCTCCAATACGTTGCCTCAGTAAACACAGGCAACGAAACTGTTGACCCCGGCTGTCTCCATCATTGATCACACCGTTGATGTTGGGACACCGCATCCTCTTTGTTTGCGTGAGGATTTGGTGCCATCCACAAAGCTTGCTGATGGTACCAAAATGGATCAATACGAGAGGAAAAAATGGAAGCATGAGATTAGAAATTATAGATTTATCCCAGTAGAATATCCCAGCCCACTCCTTTGCAGCTGCTTGACCTGAATACTACAAGACACCAAGACACTAATGTTGTATTTAAAAATAAAATTCTTGTAGGGAAATTGTGTTCTCTCCACAACGTTTTCTAACAATAAGTAAAGATTTAATTTTCATTGTTTCTTCATACTCGCAAAAGAACAAATGAAAAATGAAATTCCAGAGTTAAGGCAGCTTGCTCACTACTGGCTAATCAAACAACTGTTCCTCTGCAGTCTGCAAACATTTCCATTCTTTCCTGCCTTCAAATCCGATCAGGCTTTGTCTCACCCACGCCCCTCTCCCTCCTTCTCCCTCTCTGTGTTTCAACCAGAGGTTTCAACTGCGCTTTGTCATTTGTAATGGAAATGACACGCCCTGAGTCAAAGTGACATTATGAACAAAAATGTTATTGTGTGATTCCTACAAGTAGGCCTGGGCAATACAGTGAAAATCCAACATCACAGTGTTTTTGACCAAATACCTCAACGTCGATATTGCGATTGTATTTAATAGTTGTTACTTACAACCATAGTAACTTGCCACATTACGATATTATAATATATCTAAAATCTAAGACCATATCTAGTCTTATATCGCGATATCGATACAACATCAATATATTGCCCAGCCCTATATAAAAGGCTAAATCACTCCTGCTCCATTCATCATTCCGAATCAAATTAGAAACACTGTTGCAGAGCACCAAGAATTAAATAAAACTCCAACGTAACATCTTCAATACCACTTGAAATCCTGAATGCTAGCCAATGTATTTCCCTGGAGTTTCTCAGAGTAGGTTACAAACTTCCACACCTTTTTTAGTGAGTTTGAAATCTGCTGAAGAAAATGGGGGGGGGGGGGAGAGTAAACTTTTAAGTGGAAACAAACAACTAAAAGGCTATTTATCTTTCTCCCCTAGTATGAAATGTCTGGCTCCTCTTTTACTTTAACAAAGAAAAGACTTTCGTGGCATTGCCTCAGCCTCCTGCTGTTTGACTTAAGAGACTGACGGGCAGCGTCACATTTTTATGAAGCCGGAACGATCTTTTTCATTCTTCTTTTAAATCTAGGTTCCTTTAGGTTAAATAGGGAAATAAGGAATGAAATAAGGAAAGCCAAATGAAAAATATAAATGTGTTTGAATGCATAGTTGGTCAGAAGTGCAAACCACACAGAATTGGTTTAAAAAACACATTGATCAGCATATTGTGGAACATAAATCCCCTTGGTGTGTGCTTATCCTCAAATGAGAATATTTTTATTAGTTTTTTCAAGTGCTTTGAGGAAAAATCCCAACAATAAATGAATGGCAGAACACTTCTTTTCTGCAGCTATGGTCAGAAAAGCTCATGCTTTTGGTCAGTTGTGACTATAATTCCTCTGACATTGCCCTCAATCAATTCTGGATGTTTAGCCGAGCCTAGACATTTTCCTCATTTCATCTGTTCCAATGGGACAAATGGAATCCTATTTGTGTCTCACTGTGCAGCCTATTACAATATGGAAATCTTGTTTAAGATACAGCATCAGAGTTTTTTGTTTTTTTTGCTAAATCAAATTCATTTTCCACTATCAAGGTTATTTCAGCATACTGTGTATGAAGATTGCTTCTGCTTCTTAGTCAGTGGTTGGTTATTGCCAATGTTTTCCCACCAAAGTCCCCTATTCACCCCCCCTCGTGAGAGTGGTCCCCCTGCCTTGCTAAATCAAGGGTTTCTTTCCCATTGCTTCCAAATTGACCCTTCAAGGTCCTTGCGCCGGGATTAAATTGCATTTATCTTCCATTAGAGGCATTATGAAAGCGTATGGTTTTAAAGAAATTGTTGGGACTTTGTGACAGTGGTGAACACTGTGGAATAATATAATTATTATAGAAACAAGACAAAAGGTTGGTTTTCAGCCAAGGACACACTTCAGGTTACGGTTTCTAAGCTTTAAATACAGATACAGGGACAGATTATTTACACTTTAAAGATAAATTACTAAGGTGTTGAGTCTGGCTCCTTTTGAATCATACAGTACAACAAATCTAAAAGATATCCAGGTATGTAATCAATGTGGAGCACTTGTGGTTATCATTGGCTGTTGAATCCTAATCTGTTTGAAGACAGTCTCAATCAATGGCTTCTCTTTTTAAAGGTAATTCCCAACTCAAAAGAATAAAGCTCTGTTCATCTATGTTGTGGTGGTGTTGTGCGAATCCCCTGAGCTGTTTGCACACACTTGTCAATTCAGAAAGAATGTCTGCGTCTGTGAATAATCTTGCAAGTTACCTAGCTAGCTAGCACAACTGTGAGCAATGTAACAAGTTAGCCTGCTAACAAGAGTGCTAACTTGCTCACAAGTGAGAGATTTGTTTTTATTAATGCTTTGTCTCATAAAAAATATAATTAAAAGAGTTGGCATTGTGCAGCGGAAAATGGCCAGGTGAACTGATAACTAGAAAACTAGTATGCTCACTTAATAATAGGTTAGCTCATTAGCTCACCTACTAGCAAGTCAGCTCACTTGCTAGTGGGGACATATCCTTTTTAACCTAACAATGGCTGACTTTGCTTGTTCTTAAAGAATAAAAAAAATAAGGACAATAATTCAGGAAACAATAAGTCTTTTGTAAAAGAGTTTTTTTAGACGGCTCTATTGATTGTAGAATGTTTAAAGGCCCTACATTGGCACAAAAGTGTTTTCAGGTATGCTGTATGTTGTCAGGTTTACTGTGTATTAGGTGGAGCAATGTTTGGAGTTATTTGAGGGGAATATATACTTATACTATAAAAAGAAAACTGCTTCAACAACAAATCTTTAAAGTTTGCGTTGCCCTGACAGGTGCAGAGACAGAAGAGTGGGTCCGGCCCACACAGTTCTGAGAAAACGTCTAATCAAGATGCAAGCATCACTTGAACTTCCTGGAAAAATGCTAGTTCAAAAAACAATACATCTTTGCAGAGGAAAGAACAAACTAAAATCCACACACACATCTTTCAACAATCAAGATTAAACACCTCCTGGTTTAACAGGATATTGCATAAATTGGGGTGATGGTAGACATTTGTGGGTTTAGGCTAAAGCTGCTGTGTTTGGAAGAGGGTGTTTATCAGGATGAAGATGCCGATAAGATGAGATGCTGACATTAACAAGAACCATCTTGAAAGAATCAATAGTTCTGAAGGAAAATGTACTGACAGATGCACTTGCATTACTGTTGGACTTTGTCATACAACTCTCCATGCTTTGCAATGCTTTACACACACAACAATTTCAGCAAAACATAGCTGTGGAACAAGTTTGTTCTTACGCAGATACTGTACATGACCGAATCTCCCCTGCATTACCAAAAATAGTGATTCGGTCCATATCAACTTCACAAAAGCATTATTCAACCATTTTCATTGTGCTAATTTTGATAATGAGGTAATGACTTATGCTGATGTTGAGATCTCAAGAAGTGTCAAAAACAGAACATTCATTAATTAATTGCTGCTACTTTATAGTTTCCAGTCCACCCAAACTGTGCTCAGCTGAACTCCTTTTTGATTATTTTACGTTTGTGTGATTACACTCTCCTAGTCTTTGCCTATTTTAAATCTTTTGCTGCTGGAATGACCTATTTTGCCTAAAGGAATCAATATTTCTAACTCAATAGAATAATCTAAAGACAAATGTTGCTCTACCCTGCCACTGGCTACACAGTCCTTGTAACACAGATGCCAAATGTGCAAATCAGTAAAAACTACAGATGTCACTTTAAATAATGTGTAGTTGTTGACATTGTAGTCAGATAAAAATCATGAAGCATATTATCCCCGGACGGGGTCCAGATGTTATAATAACAATGTCTAGACATTTCCTGGTCAAACTTCTGCCACCATGGGGTGATCTCCGGATCCCTAAAACAGAATTTGTTGGAACATTATCAGTTCCAAGAAAAACTTGTTCATTGTCACTGTTTTTATCTGTAACAGTTTTGGGTTGGTCGTCATAGAAATTTTTTCTTCTAAATGTTACACGATTATTTTCAGGTACAGTAACGTTGATTTTTGCGGATTAATCAATTATGAAGTCAATGTCCTAGCCCAAGCAGCCAACCACAAAATGATTTTCTGTTGATGTAAAGCAACAAAAAGCAAAGGAAACAGATGTCCCAGTTCTGTCTACACTGATTAATTGCCAAATAACCTCTGGGGGTGGGGGAGAGGGGGGTATAGTGGAAAACTAAAAAATTTTTTATCGTCAATGGATAAACACATAAGGATGCAGTTTTTACTCACAACAATTGCTGAATCTTCAGATGACACAGATTGTAAATGTGCGACTCATACTGCGTATATGTTCTTCAGAGATGGTCATTCAAAGTTATACAGCTCATTTTTTAGAGGCAAATAGAATCCCCTCCCTTTGTTGAAACTGTCCCACGATCAGAGTTTAGAAGTAGCCAACTAAACACACAAATTACATGTGATTAATCTTTTTACAAACAGTAAAGACTAGGAACAATAACACCACAGATAGCAGATATATACAGTATATACATATACATATAGGGCTGGAAATCATTCAAAATCATTCAAAATCTTTCAATACCAATACCGTACCTTCACTACCAATATAATAAAACACAAAGATATTAGAACATTTGGTCCTAATCTTTTTATTTACTTTTGGCTCCTACTACGTTAATCCCGTCTTTGTGCGTTTTTCTTGTGTGTTTATACGACGTGTAACGTTAGAATACCAACACATTATTAGATCTTGGTAAAAGCATGCTGCATGCTTGTTGGCTCAATGACGCTGATGAAGTTTAGACCATAGGTATTGAAATTGGGTACTGAATGACGAGGCATTTTTCGATACTTGATACTTATATGTCAGTTTGGTTTTAACCTAAAAAGTACTAAATTTGGTACCCAGCTGTATCAATATGAATACATATATGGAATGAACCTTGAATATATTGAAAGAAAGTCTGAATAATTTCCATGAAAGTCTGAATATATGAATGAAAATCTGAATATATTAAAGGCCCCACGCAGGAAAATTTCGCTTTGTGAGGTTTTTCAACTTTAATTTGACTTTCCCCATTCTGCCTATGGTCCCCAGTGGCTAGGAATGGTGATAGGTGTAAATGTTGCTCTGCCTTTGAGAAAATGAAAGCTACGATGGGCTGATTTGGAATGTTGCTCCTTGTGAGGTCATAAGGGGCAAGGTTACCTCCCCTTTCTCTGCTTTGTCCACCCAGAGAATTTAGCCCACCCATGAGAGAGACACATCATGGCTTTCAAACGAGCAAAGTGGCAGTTGCTCAAGGCCACACCCCCAGCCTCCACCTTGCCCCCTCCCTTTCCTCCTCAAGAGCTACAGACTTAGAAATTGAACATACTAACCATAGACATAATAAAGAGTAGACGCCGCATTGGCTGCTGAGCGCGAGATTTGCAGCCGCCATCTTGGACCGGTCATACTCGTTACTTAGCAGCAGAAGATTCAAGCAACCAGAGCACTGTGCAGAATATTCCTGCTCAGATCGGCGGATTTTTTTTATCTGATCTTTTTAACTCTGGGTTCTGTAAAGCATTTCGAATCTGTGTTTTGAAAATTGCTACATAAGTTAAGTTTTGCGATTTTTAAAGGGAGATTCAAACAAGTAAATGTGCAGTTTAAATAAAAACTGCCACTTTCATTTCATACTGCTACTTTGAATAAGTACTGGTACGCGTGCTTTGTTAGGGGTGAAAGATATATCAACGCAATATTGTTACACAGCACATTGTTATAGAAGTGAGTATGACCTATACATTATTCTGGGGGTCCAAAAGCAGCACTAATGTATGCTTATGTTGTTATTACATTGGGATTGTCTCTGGTTTAGTTGGGATTTGTTTGATAAGACTTGCACGTTATAAGATTATGTATATAGATATAAGTGTGTGTGTGTGTGTGTGTGTGTGTGTGTGTGTGTGTGTGTGTGTGTGTGTGTGTGTGTGTGTGTGTGTGTGTGTGAGTGAGTGTGTGAAAGAGACAAATATAAAAAGCTTCAAGTAGACTCTAATAAAATAATCATATTGTTTCTTGTACTTAAATATGTAACTTTACGGTTTCTTCTTCCCTATCATATTTATAATGTATGATTTGCAAAATACCTACAGTATATAGCCTACATCACATATGTTATGTAAGTGTATTTTGCAAATACCAATCATTTAGAAATGATAGATACACCGAGGCTGCCTAATCTATGGTCCAGGGTGACCAGACGTCCTCGGATTTAGGGGAAAGTCCCCGTTTTCGGTTGTCTGTCCCTGACCAAATACAGAAGAAAAAAACTACCTCTGTCCCTGTTCTGTTTTTAAAGAAACAACATTAGGTTTTTCAATCAGATTGATAGTCAAACTGGAAACGTCCCAGTTTTTCTCCCTTTTTGGGAATTGTGTTCCCAGTTTTGATCTCGGACGTCTGGTGAATTTATATCATATCAGAATATTCTATTACTGTTAAGCCCACTATGAATATTAAAATACGCCTAACCATGTGTCCTGTTTCATAGCTAAAAAAAACCCATGAAAATCAGTTTTGTATTCAGTGAGATTGATTAATTTAACGCGCTGACAGCTCATTTCACCTGCCAAACACATTACACTGAGTGGAGCGGGTGACCGGTCCAAGATGGCGGCCCCAAGTTTCGTCAGCGCCAATAGGCAGTAGCAGTCGATGCGGCGTCTACCCTTTATTATGTCTATGATACTAACAAGCTCATTGTGGGACTGGCTCTATGGCTGTGATTCTGCACCAAAGCTGAATTTTGGTAAAAAAGAGATTTCAGATATGGTATTAGCGGACCACTTATGTCTATATAAAAGAGACTTCAGATACAGTATTAGGGGACCACTAAGGTCTATATAAAAGAGACTTCAGATACAGTATTAGGGGAACACTAAGGTCTATATAAAAGAGACTTCAGATACAGTATTAGGGGACCGCTAAGGTCTATATAAAAGAGACTTCAGGTACAGTATTAGGGGACCACCAAGGTCTATATAAAATAGACTTCAGATATGATAATAGGGGACCACTAAGGTCTATATAAAAAAGACTTCAGATAAAGTATTAGGGGACCACTAAGGTCTACATAAAAGAGACTTCAGATACAGTATAAGCGGACCACCAAGGTCTATATAAAGGAGACTTCAGATATGGTAATAGGGGAGCACTAAGGTCTATATAAAAGAGACTTCAGATATGGTATTAGGGGAACATGTCATGGGACATTTAAATGAAAAGTCTTAATATATTGAATGACAGTCTGAATATCTGTATTCATTGCAGTGTTGTACTGAACTGTATTATAGTGAGAGGTGGGGTGGGCAAAGTTGAATTAACTCCTGTCAGACAGTGTCGACCAAAACTAAACATTGTAATCTTCCAAATTATATAGCTGCACCTATGTGTATACGTCATGCTATTACGTATGAGCTTGTTTAAGGTGTTTGGGTGAAGAATTCAGGAGATGCCAGAAAGGGAAGAAGAAAATGAAAATTACTACTTAAGAGAAAGAAACAACATTAGGAGCAAATATTGTCCAACATCAATAAATTTAGTTTGAAGGTGTGTAAGAGATTTTTTTTTTTCAGTAGCTTGACAGTTATGTAATATCGAAATGCCAATATAGCCTGCATTTGTATAAACATATATACTTGATATTTGCTATGACAGTAAAAATGAAATATATCAATGAAAAACCTTAGTTTGGCTAAGCTAATAATTGCTTAGGTGTGTGAGCTTTCGTTCTTGATACATGTAAAATCAGTCAGGAGATTTTGTTTCCTATTAACACACTTACACAGCCATTATTGACACATCAAAAATAGCCAACCCCAGTATTTACTTTAAAGTATTTATTAAGTTACGTCATTACAAATATAACTTGTAATATCAATAAGCATATTATTTAAATCCTTTAAATAACCACATTATTATATTGTAGTTGATGATATCAGGGTCTAAACAGGTTCATATCAAACCTTTATAATACTGAATACAATAAGCCTTGTCCAATGATGATGAAAGGAAGCTGTTTAGGACGTGCTTAATGGAAGATGAAAAACTCCTATCCATCTGACAAAAGTAATATTGATATGTTCTGATAAAGAGAAGCTGTATGGATAGTTACAGAATTTTAATTCAGATTAGTTGCACGAGCTGTCCAATTTACATCATTTACTTATGTTGTCTAATTGGAATTTTTTCCTTCTCAACAGATGAGAAAGGCAAAGGCAGGTTTGAGTAGCATTTATAATCCAATCCTTTATCCATCCTACCTTGTTAACACTTTTAAATTAGACCATTTTCAAATTGTCCAAAGCATGAAGCTATTACACACCTAAATTAAGTTCCTTACAACCACTCCTATTCCACAAACATGTAATTTGTTGCTTTTAATCATTCTTGTACCGTAAATTGATTATCTCCTGTTGCTAAGTGCAATGTGAAACCTAGCAAATTTCATTTAAGCTCCACTTTTAGGCATGTAACAACAAAGCAGCCGATTGGAGTGATTGGAGTGTGAAGATGTGGTATTAATCTATTTCAGTCAGTATTCTCTTTTATGTCTTTTAAAAAAAAAAAAAAAATATTCATATACTGAATTAGCTTAGCACCCACCAACCTTATCTGTACAAATTCACATCGCTTTTTGTGGCCAAAGGGACACATTCCCGGGGTACTTTAGAATAAATTAAGCTGCAGCATCACCCGTAACCTCCCCCACACCCTAATCCATTGCTTTGGTTTTCTTCTCTCTTGACTGGATTAGTAAAACATAGTTCCTCTAATATTCTTGATTTTAACATTTACTAATGTACATTTACATTGAAAATGCTTCCGTATGGGAAACTGCCATCATGTGTATTTATCTTCAAGTTTAAGTACAGCATGATGAAAGGTTACTATTTCTACAGGGTACTGTATCTAATACTACAAATCAAAGATCGAGCAGCAGTACTTGCTTAAGGAAATTGGCTTTTACAACATATGTGTATTACTAGAGACATGTTATATTTTATATAACCACTATTTCACTGACAGGCCGTATAAGTGAAAGAGAGAGAGATAAGGGAGAGAAGATGAGTTACGATCATTCAGCCATTCGCCTTGCCCAATTAAGCAATGACAAGTAATTGTTCAAACAAATTGCAACTGAACATTTCTGAGGCTCTCGGGGGTCATTTGCCTGATGTCAAATAATAAATAAAGACATAACTGGCTGACACACTGCACACGGGTGTGAAAGATTACAAGGCCATATGGATAGAAGCAGGAACATTGCTGAGTGTGCTGTGATCTCTTCCCGGGGTGACTGCAGCCATTTAGAACGCAGATGTTTAAATGTCTCCCTGTTGCCATGTGGGGAGACCTGCTTATCTCTAATCCAATTTCCACAGCCAATTTTCTACATAAATTTACCTTGTATGTGTTTGTCAATATCATTACATATCATAAAAAGACCAAAACCAACAAGTATTGCCTGTGTAGCTTAACGTTTTAGCTGATTTTCTCAGTATTATTTAGCTCCATAAATTGTTGTCTAAAAACCATTAAAAACAAATCAATGAGCCTTTACACTCAGTGAATTATTACCTCATCATAATAACGATGGCCACAGTGATTTATTTCAAGTAAAGGCCACAGACTCCATAGTACTGTTTTTAATACTCATTAGAACCCAAAATATGTATTAATCCGCTAAAAATAGTCCCCAACAAATATACAAATTGTTCCTTTTTAAGTGACATTTACTAAAAACTGCAGTGCCCAGATGATTAAGGAAGCTATAAAGCCTTTAAAAAAAGGAAGCCATACATTTGTGAACTGTTTTTTAAGCACGGCCTAATGGGCTTTGTGGAAGGAAAATCAGAAACAGTTGAGAAACGTAGTGGATTTTGGGGCTTTTCCCAGGATTTGTCGAAAATAAGAAGCAACGCCAGCTTTATTCTTAATAAATTATTCAAAGAAACAACTTCTGATGAACCTAAAAATCATTTCTTTGTATGAATTGATACAGTATGTTTAGGCTCCACCTTCTTCGTGTTTTAATTTCTGTTGCCAGGCTTAACTTCAACCCAGTCTAATATTGTCTGTTCCTTTCGAGATCTAGAAATAAATCAGCCAGGAGCAATGCAGAATTGTTTGTGTTCCCCCTTTTGTCCTCTTCATTTTACATTCCCCACATGCGCTGATTCCTACCAACTCTGTGGCTAATGCTTGTAATCCTCCTCATCAAACAGGGACGGCAGTTACTCCATTAGCAGAGTTTCTCATGTTGATGTCAAGCAGGCCATTGGTTTGCAAGGGAATCTTGTTAGGGTTCTTATTGACATTGTGTTTCATTAACTTGATTAATGGCATGTTCCACAGTAATCAAGATCTCTGCAGAGAGAGAGGCTGTCTGCAGTCAAATATGAGGCTCTCTGGTCTTCTTCTGCCCACACTTGTCAGGCCTCTCCTGTTTGTTTCCAAAGGCTGCACTCAAAAAGAATCTCATATTCATGAATACTATGAATAATAGCAGTGAAAAACCATTATGTAACCCCAAATGACCATTATGAACTTTCCATTTCAGAAACTGTGTGTGTGAGTTTCAGAAAATAGGCCCTCTTAAATTGAAGAAATAAAGCATCTTGTGTCTATACCAGACAGGAATACATCACTTAAAGGTGCTCCTACTAAATTATTTGGTGCTATAAGTGCTCACAGTCCTGATGTTTGCTTTGATTTCTTCACCATTAAAATATAATTACAAGATATAAATTGCCAGGAAAGCCTTCTATTAGTGTGGCATTAAAAAAAAGGTCAAGAAATGTTTTTTGTCTCATACCACTTTTAAAATCCTACACACTGCACTCTAATTTAAATGTATTAAACTGGACAGATTCCAAGTTTAATTAAAAAACATTTAATGAGGACAACATCCACATGCAAAGTTTCACACATCTGATGTTTCCTAAAGTGTTTCTAAAAGGCAAAGATATTTCTTTCTCCAACTCTGTGTACTCTGTGTGCTCTTATATCTTCCTTTAGGAGAGCTCGCATCCTGGGTCAGTACATGAGGGATGAGAAGCTGCTTGCCCTTAAATACCCCAAGAAAGGAAACACTGGAGGCCAGTGACTCCCAGCTCTAGGCAATGTATGCCAGTGAAAAGAGACACAAAAGCAGAGATCAAAAAACCCCACCTGGAATTCAGATTTACCTTTCATCATCAGTTATGTTTGCTAGTGCTCTTAAGGGAGAGAGGCGAAAGCTGAGCTGATGCAACTCCAAGCATGGGGCTGCTGGGTTGCTAGGGATGTTGCTGCCGCGGGAGCTGACTCAGATCATTTGCCTTTTCGGCTTATTTTCTTGGTGCATTTTGCTCAAAACAATGCTATCTGACAAAGTAAGTGTGCAAGTGCAGCAATGAATTACAGCATATACAGTATATTGATTGGTCAATCATGGCATTCTACAGTCTGTTATTTTTGTATAACAGACCGTTGCCATGGATCGTGATCATAGACTCTTGAGGACCATTTTTAAATCAATAAGCAACATCAACGGCAAAGTTAACCGTCCCAACCGGGACGCAGGCGTTTTCAGCGGGTAACCTCTGTATGAAGAGCTCTGTGATAAGCCGTGTGATAAGAGGGATAATGTAGTGCGAGCCAGTTATTATTGCAAATTGATGCAACAATTCAACAGAAAATTCCACATCAGATGCAGCCATCTTGGTTGTTTTGGTGGTGTGACAAAGTCTCAACGGTGCACCTCTTTATGATTTACTTAAGCTAGGTTTAAACTCACCATCACATATTATGCGTAAAGTGCGATGGCTCCACAAGTAAATCATTGAAACCTGCCCAATATGAGATAAACTAATGTGATTGGCCCGGTCCAGCATCTGGCCAACGGAAAATCAGTTTGAACGGGAGGGGGGTGTACCTGCCGTGGCAAATAAAATATTAGCTTGCAGATTTGTCTGGTTGCTAATCGTGGCCAGGACACTCCTGAAAATATCATTTTGTTTTTACAAACAATGAGGCTTCGCTGGATACATAAATACAATTTCATTTAAACTGTGTGTAGGGCTGCAGTGGATCTTATGGAGCTTTAAAGCCATTCACATCATCCTTTACTGTTTCCAGGCCTCTGTTAGTACTGTGATGGTACATATTAATGTTTAATCCTTGACAGTTTGCATGTTCTGGGATCAAATCTAACATTTGACATCAACAATAGATTACTGCTTGCATGTCCTCCAGCTTCACCAATTTTCTACAACGTAGAACATTTGCATTGGCAATATCTTCCCACGCCCGGTGCTCAACATCCAGTAGGCTTACGCTATATGAGGCCAAGTGTACTCACCGTCCTCCCGAGACTTCTGAATGAAAGCATCAACGCCGCTTTCTCCGTAGTTCCCCTCTGAGGCCACTGTAGAGACGTAGTTCCAGTGCATGGATTTGACAATGTCCACCATGGCCTGGGCCTGGTAGGTGTCTGGAGGCACAACACGTGAGAAGAAGTCGTAGCGGGTGTTGTCACTGAGCTCGGGAGCAGTGGAGGCGTAGCTCACCTGGGGAATCTGCACAGAAAAATATTAATATTATTTTTAAGCTTAAAGTAGCATCTTGTGACAATAGTTACAGGAAGGAAGTGAAGATTACAAGGGTGAGGCTTCTTTGTTTTGCACCATTTAACAGCTAGGCAATTCAAAGTTCTTTACATACAACACAAAAGACATTAAGAAACATAATGATATAGAACATAAAAGTAAGACAAGATAGAATTAATCATACGGGAATGAAAGTTACAGTGCAATGCAATATATGAATAAATAGTCCAACATGTAATTGAATAAAAGGCTGCGGCCAACAGAAATCTTTTATGATTTAAAAGAACAGAGTTATTGCACCTTAAGTTTTATTTGGGACTTTGCTCTGGTTATGTGGAGCATAAATGTAAATGCAGCTTCTCCGTGTTTAGGTTCGACTCTGGGGACAGACCTGTCCCAGATCATCTAACAGGTCTGGGCGATGTATAATGGAGCAGCAGATCAGAAATGTATTTTGGGATTAAACCATTTAGAGCTTTCTAGACCAACTGCAGTATTTTAAAAGTAAATTCCAAAAATGTGAGTGATGTTATTCCCAAAAAGAAATGGGACTGAAGGTATTCACTTTGTTGGTCTTAGTGGCGACTTGAGCAGCAGCGTTCTGACTCAGCTGCAGTTGTTTGAATTTTTGTGAAGACCTGTAAAGACAGAGTTAAGAGTAGAGAAAGATAAAAGCATGGGCAGGTTTTTCTAAATCCTGCTGAGTCACAAACCCTCGCATTGCCAGACCGTCTTCCACACCACTGTGAAGGAGGGTCTGGCTGGTCCACACAGCATTGCAGGATGGGAGAAAAACGTGCTCTGGTTCATTGGCATTTCTTTTCACCAATCACAGTCGTCATGTGCGGTGCTAATAACCGTGCAGAGCCACTGTGCCGCTGCAAATAGACTCAGGAAGGAACTTGTTTTGGTGAAACGTGTATGTTCAAAGGTTGTTTTAGTCATCCAACATAAAACTCCAATTGGACAGATAGTCTGGCTAGCTGTCTGGAGTTACCCTGCAGAGATCTGAGGAGCAGTTAACCATAATCCTCAGAAATCCACCAGAGTTTAAATTGCCCATTTTATGAAAAAAAGAAGAGAAAATGCATAATATTCTATTTTCCATTTTGGATTTGGGGTGTTTCTTTTGTGTCTCTGGTGTTTCCACACACATACAAACTTGGAGAAAAAAAACTATCCATGCTGTTTTGAGTGAGATACGGTTTTTGAATTTCCTCTCCCTTCCGTCTCCGGGTGAGCTGTTCAAAATCTCCACGGCTTTCTACGTCGCTAGCCGAGACGAGGTGGCAAACCGTAGCATGCTAGCACTAGCATGCTAGCTCGTTCTCAATGGCAAAACACTGCCACAACACACACTAGTTCACCATAATCTCCAAAAGAACTACTTCCATGTCCCTGTCCTGCAGGTATTCCACAAGTACCCCTTGTTTAGAAGAAGTCTCCATGCTAATCTGGGCTTGTACTGACCAAAGTTGGAGAAAGAGTTATCTAGCTGATATGATCTTACCTAGCTACTGCACATGTGCGACTCCCAACACAGATAGTATAGAAGTGAGATGTCTCACTTTGTTGCTAAAACAAGTGAGATGCCTCACTCTGTTACTAAAACAGAGACTCAAACACATATGCAGCAATGTACAGTACATCAAAAATAAGATGTTTTTTGAAAATAAAGCCATGTAATTCTAGTACAACTTCAAAATGCAATTATGAACATGAAAATGAGCATGATACGGCCACTTTAAAATTACAACACAAAGAAAGCGGAAGGTGACAGACATCCGGCTCAAAAGAGTGACATCCGTTTGAATATACAAAGGCACCGGAGCGGAACGTGGTGGATTTAGACTACTGTCCGAGGGACTACATGACTACTATTAACTAAACTAAATGATCTAGCTTGGTGGTCTATAACTTCAGTGATTAAAGCTGGGCTCTGACTTTTAATTGCGCTTCTTTGGCTCCAAAAGCAAGTATTTCTTTTTCATTTTTGACAATAGAAAAAACACGAGACAAATAAAAACCAGAATTTCAAGGGGAGGTTTCATGACAAGCTTCCTTCCTTTTGAGACTCAAAAACAGAGCTACTGCTCCTGAACCCCCGCCGAGCCTTTGAACACCCAGCCTCAGTACTCCCTGATGCAGCAGCAGGCTGGGCAGCTCGCAAGCTGAGATGATGAGCATGTCACACCCATAAGTAGGGGTCACTTGCTGAACATAAACATGTCTCTTTGCATTTTAGCAAAAGCATGTTTTACACAATACTGTGCTGGATTAGCTGTAGTTTCGGACTTTGATAAAAAGAAAAGATTCACTGCTTCAGGGTACACAGTAGCAGCTTTTATAATAGTAATGCTTTTTAAATGAGAGAACTTGCATCATTGCGGGCTTCGGTTGCTCAAAGTGCTCCAAAGACTTTACTTATGCTGAAGAAAGACAAAGATTACATAAGAAACTTGAATAGAAAAATAAATAGGTCAGCTAAAGCATGAAGCCTGTCTTGAGAGACCATCATTTTACATTTTCTGGTGGTGGTTGTTGTGTTTCAACACAGGGGGCTGTTTCCCCGCATTGCTCTGTGTCAGTTTTTGTAATAGGTGTTCATGTACATTTTTCATCCCTATGGCACACTGTGATTCACCAAACAGACAGCCGGGGTGATTCCTGGTAATGATACACAGTGTGCTTTTGATGAGGAGCTGTCGTCATGTTTTTGTGTCTCGAAACAAAATGAGGTGAAGGTACACTCAGTGAAACATGATCCTAATGATAAACAGCCCTGTTTTCCCTCTGGATGCTTCTTTGCCACATGCAGCATTTCATTATCACAGACAGTAGACCTGTAGGCTGGGACACACACATGCACACCTATGACCCTTGATATTAAACAAGCATGTTCCAAAAAAAGGTAATAAGGTCAAATTTCAAGTCTAGGAGGACAAAATACTCACATTTGGCCTTTCATTAAGCTCTGTGCCGAAACACACAAGCGTATTTCTATTGTGAAGTGAGCCATTAAAACATCTGGAATGTGAGTATTTTGTCTTAAACTTTAACTGTACTGGATGATTTTTGTTTTTAAACATGGTCATTTGATTTGGAGTCTATCACTCCTCTGAGAGTTCCATTGTTTAAGCACAACCTTGTTCTCCTCTCTTGATATCAAACATTTGGCATAAAGACAACCCCCTCCCATAAACATGGACACCATTGGGGTCCAAATCCCTTATTAGGTTGTCAAATCATTACAGATTTTATCGGTACACTTAACAGATACAATCTGTACCTATCCACCCCCTCCCCCCACCACTACCACAGAACAGTAGAAGCAGTTAGGAAAAACCTCCATTTAATATGCAGAACCCTCTGGCAGAACATGGCTCTTGATGGGTGGCCACAAACAGTTGGGGGGAGGGGGGAGGGGGAGGGGGGGGGGAGCGGGAAGAGAGAGAGAGAGAGAGAGAGAGAGAGAGAGAGAGAGAGATACCAACATTTATAAATAAAATTGAAGTGGAGTTTATCTTGACCGGGCACAGAAGGCCTGTGAAACATGAAGTACAAGTACACAAAGAGCAAAAACAGACTAGACAAGAAGAAAAATGCGTGAAGGTGGTTAGTTAGAAGGGAAGCCTGCATGACATTAATGAGTTTGCACACTGTATGCATCATTTGTGAAAGATTTATGGATTTGGGACACAGCTTGTTTCTTTTTTTTGGGGGGTGGATATTTGGACGTAAGTGTGTTATGTGTCGGTTGTTTTCATGAATTCACACCAAAACCAGAAGTGTTATTATGTAAACCTAACTTCCAAGCAGAATCTGGGATAAAGGTGCTGATTTCTCAGACCTATTACATTCAACAAAAAAAGCAAAGAAGACGGGTTTTCCCTCTTTGTTGGTACATGGGGTTTGTTTGTGGTATATTCAGTCTATTCCACCGCAGCCTTATCCACAATGTATTCATGAAGACAGGTAAGAGGTCAGAGTCCCTGAGGTAATTCACTTCAGTACCGGCACCTGAAGATGATTCCCTGAGAGAGCCTCAGCAGGGGGAAAAACATGAAATAATGATATGGAAAACAAAATCGTGGAACTAAGTGTATTCATGGAGTGGAATTTCTAAGAGCTTCCCTAACACCGTACATACTACTGATTTAGGTTGTTAATGGAATAAAGAGAAAAAACTTCATGTAACTAAAAGGCTGCTTGCATTTTCAATACAACTAGTTCTCAGTGAAAATTAACACACAATATGAATGTGTACCTGTAATTGGAGTTATTGTTTTTTTTTTTACATTATTGCAACTAAGAATGGTTCTACAAATTAAAGCCTTGTTTTGTTTTGCTAGATGTGTTGCTTTATCACACTTTAACCTTTCCCTCCCGTATTAGGCAACACATGGACCTGCACTGCACTGCACCAAGTGTTTCATCAAGATATACCAGAAACCAGGTAGGGTTGTCTGCTGGAAACGGAATAACTATGTGCCATTAAGGTCTAGAGAGCATCTTGTTATCTACCTTGTATCTGAAATGAACAAAAGTGCATTATTTCGAAGGAAATCTATCAACAGAAACTTAATCAAAGATGAGAGTGAACAACTTTGTGTCCCTGCCTGGCATGTGCCTTTCTCAGCTATGACACCCAGCAGTCTAGGCTGAGGACTCAGCAGAGTGAAAAGCTGTTTAATTGTTCTGACTATTAGCACGTACGCCTTTGGGCCAAAAATAGCAGATTTCTGTAACACTGCATCAGTTTCTGTGAAGGTGACAAGTTGATGTATGCTGAGGGAGATGTGAAAATGTTCCATCTTGACCAGAATATTGCATGATCTCACTTATCAACCATCAGTTTGTGAATGCAGGGGGAAAATACTTATTTTTATAAAAATAGGTGATGGAACATGAGCCTTTCAATGAGAATCACACCAAGTGGTGCGTGCTATAATGACTATTTGACTGTATAAAAAATAGCTCTTACTGTAGCACCTGTCTCTGCTTGTTATCACCTTTGAGTGTCAGAACTTCACAATAACACAAATAACTCACATAACCATATGCGATGCCCTTTGGTGTGTTGGCTTTCTAAGTGTTTCTATATTGAGGAACTGTGTCTTAACGTGTGCCTCCTGTTTGCAGGTTACTAATTAGAGCAACAGCTCATCTAGGTCTGGGGTGCTGAGCCCAATTGAGCTGCAGTATCCTCTGTCTCTCTTGACTGCTCTGGCTGTACTCACAGGCACGCCAAGGCTTGGTTGTGTTGTCCTAGGTTTGCTTTTTTTCGGAGATTACACTTTATCACCAACATACACACTCCCCTATTTCACTCATGCACAGCCTACACCGCTGACGCTACTGATTTCCACATCCCATTCTGTATATAGTAAATTCTGTCTAACTTGGTTCAACTTGGTTTTACAAAGCATGGTTTAAACATTTAATGTGGTGATGTCCCCTCTATGTTTTGACCACCTGAGCCAGGTCATGAAGTCATACAACAATCTGTTACCTGAATCTGTGTGGCGATGCATGGATATTAAAGCGTAACCTTTGCCTAAATGCAACCCAGGGTGTTTTTGTGAATTAACCCGAGTCAAACTTTAGTATAAAAGCCTATTTTGGACCAATGCACACAGGTACTTGAACCAGCAACCCTCCAGATCCCAACCCAACACCCCACTGACTGAGCCACCTCTGTTATGCTACGCTGTTGATATCAGGACATTTAATAGTAACATTATCAAATGTCCTAACCAGCTTAGGTCCTAAATCCTATTAGTCAGCATAGACATTTTGTGGAATACCATTTTCTTTTTCCAGAATTATTTAAGACTTTTAAGTGACCACATGTATCTCAACTGCTGTTTGCTTTGTTGAGCATCCTGTTGAGATGAGGAGCAACTTAATGATGATAGTGCTCGGTCCTGAGGTGTAGATGCAGTATTTGTTTGTGCAAATGATGCTAGCATGCAAAAGAGCTGACTATATTTGCATCTGTAATTCAGACACCTGACAGATCCTTGTAACCTGCAGTGCAGTCCAAATGCAGAGCATCTGCTTCAATCAAGTTGTATATGGAAAACATGGAAGGGTAAACAGTTTATCCTCACTACTTGGCAATCTCATTCCACCCCAGAGGAAGGCCGTTTTAAAAACGTAGCATGAGCTAAGCCAAGCTGATCCTGTAAGACCAAACCATATGACAACAGAAATATACTGTATCTGCAAACTCAATGCCTGTAATACAATTGTGCCAGTCTGAAAAAAAGAAAATCACTCTAATTCCTATAATTACACTAAACGTAAAAAACAAAACAATTGTTTCACACTGTTCCACTGACTTACAGGTGGTGTAACGTGTATAGATATTCAGCTTTGCCAAAGTCTTATGTGGGAGGAGATTCATTCAACATTTTGTTGGTCCACAGGACACCTTTAATCAGAAATAACTGTTCATGCATTGGAAAAGTTTCAAAGCAAGGGCTCTGGGAACTCATTATCAATTTTCATACTCCAAACAAGAATTGATTTATTGAGAAATTAATCTGCAAATTATTCAGTAATAAAAAATAATTGTCAATTGCAGCCCTAAGTTTGATTATCTCCACATTTGTAAAGTTCATTGTAGCAGCAGTTATGATGAGAACACTGATACAATGTCCAATATCAGCATAAAGCAAGTTTCCGTCTTTAAAAAATCCACACTTGACTATGGAGATATCTTTTATTCTCATGCTGCAGACTCTACCTCTCAATGACTCCATTATCATTGTGCTTTGCCTTTCATTACAGGAGACAAATACGGTATTTGTCACTGTGTAATGTATAAAATAGTAGACTTGTTTTCACTATCAACATGAAGAGAACAACTTTCTATTTCTATTCTATTTATTATTGAAGGTCTCCTGCTGAAGCTGCCTCATAATATTACTTCCATTCTCAAATTTAAAACGGCTCTCTGAGGACTGTTCAACTCGAGTTACCCCTGATTCTTCCTCTACTTTGCACACTGTATATTGAACTAATTAAAAAGAATTTAACAAAAAACAACTTCTATCCATCTTGACTTTGATAGTCCCTCATGATGTATGAAGCCTCAAAAAGATCTTGTTCTCAATGTGACTGATTAAATAAAGATTAAATAGATTACTAGATAACTTATGTTGGTTTTTAGTTTAATCATGTAGCCTACTATGTAATGGCTAAGACTAAATATAAGGTTCATGATAGGCATCTCTTTATAACAAAATGAAAATTACTCTTATATTACTCGGCGGCGAGATTACCCACCAGCGTTCTCTTCAGATAAGCCAATGATTTACAAGCGGTAACATGAAAACATTTAGGGGAAAACCTGGGGACGTGTTTATACCCAAATGGCAATGCCTGAAGGCAATTTCACCAACAATATCTGTTGCATTTTGCAATTCTGCCTGCTGTCTTTAGACAAGTCATGATTATAATACACCAAAAACATCTGTGGGGCTCCAAAGTCTGCACAGTTCAAGGTCTGCGTTTGCACTCCGTGAACAGTTGGTTTTGAGCTACAGAACAGCAGAGCTCACACTTCAAAAAAGCTCCTCAGTTGGCTGCAGTACGGCAAAGGCTGCATTATACCTAAGTGGGCAAAACAGCAGTGTGCTCACTATTCAGGCAGAGATAATGTCTTCAGTTTTATGCTTCAGCTTCATGCAGATTAAATTTACTGAAATTACAGCATCTAATTTATGTTGTTTAACTATATAATGGCCACTTACAGCAGGAATAAAATCTGCAATTAAAACCACAATAATGTTGTTTTCATGAATGCTCGGCATCTGCACAGACAGACAATAGAGACACACTGAGTCATTATATTCACATAGCTTCTTAATTCAATTTGAGGCCTGAAAAGAAGTTTGGATCTGGACAACGACTGCAAAAATAAAGACAAGTTGTTTAAATTTTGCAGCAAGGGACGCGGGTGAACACTTTGAGTAAAACGAACCACTTCAGTATCCAGGCTTTCTCCTTAATTGCTATCAGCTGCTGTTGACACTTAGGGGAGATTAAAGTTTCACTTTGTTACTGTCAGGGTAAGTGGAGCAGCAAATAGACGAGCCTCCTGAATAGAAAACCAATTCCTGCATTGTGATTTAACAAAAAAGATTCTGACTGCTGTGGGAATGAACAGCAATACACTGAACACAATGGGGACATTTGGCTGTGATTCAGACCGATGTAATATATTGTAAAGTACCTTTATAGAAGTGGAAATAACTTAATTAGCTTTATTATATACTTGGACTTTAACAAAGGTGACTGTATTCATATGTCCGTTTTGATTGACTGCATAGTTATAATAATTGAGCTTGAAATGTAAACTGTGAGCAGACATAATGCTACGTTTACACGTGGGCAGTTATTTTCATATACAGACATTTTAACCTCTCCGGTTTCAAAAAATAACATTTTGCAGAGCTGTCAGTTTTCAGAAAAGTGTTCATTTAAGCGTGTCCGTGTCAATGCCGTCAAGAGCACCCCAAACCTGTAGGCGGCAGTGTAACAAGAAGCTCAAGCCCAAATTAGCCAATCAGAATCCTGAAAATAGCAACAGCAACGCATCACTTCCTCTCTCTTTTCTTCCTCACTTCCTCGGCTGCCTAAACCTCCGGTTGTTTCAGTTTACTTGAAACCGTAAAAAGAAATATTTCAAAAAACTCCACTCTGGCCAGAGTTTTTAGAAAGAATCGTTTTCACAGGCAAATTCTCTGTTTGCGTGTAAACGAAGGGCACAAACGAAGGGGAATGTCTCAGTTTAACAAAATAACCATGTACGTGTACACAGACCCTAAATCCAGTGCAGTCAGATCCAGCTGCTCAATGTGACCATGCAGTCCACTGTCAAATCCAAGGAAATCCAAAGAAACTCCAAGAGGCTGCCAATAAAATGTCTGAGCACGCTTTAGACCTTTTCACAACATTTCCATCTCTCCGATCTAACCTTTAATATTTTGACATTGAAATTGAGAGAGGAATTCAAAGCCAATAACATTGAGCTCATCCTGGTTTGTCTTCCGCTGATACTGACATCACTCCTGCTTCAATCATGCAGATCACTCTGGGGAACCAAAGTCTCTCCGCTGCCTACCTCAGCTCTACTGAAGGGATAGTCCCTTTTCAGTTCAAAAGGTTCAACTGAGCTGAACTTGCTGCTGATGTGACCGTTAAGGATGGAGCACGATGAAGATGTTGCTTCGAGAGGTTTGTCCTGAAACCTGGATAAAAACATCTAAATCAGTGATGTCATAAAGTTAGAGTCAGAAATAATGTACAGCTGCCTTGATTTCTGAAATATTCTACAGCAGAAGTATACAATCAACTTAAACCAATTCAAAGGCAGGGTGGGTAATCTTGCAAAGCTAGCCAGATTTGAAAGTAGCATCTCCTTGCAGCTACACTACAGCAACTACAGATGATCAATCGTTTACTCTCCGTTTACTCGTTTTACTATTTTTCCGAGCCCATTTGTTAATTACTGCTGACTGGGTGTAAAGAACATTTCAAACAATATATTTAAAAATTGCATCTTAACCAACAAGCCTAGTTCATTCGAACTTCAAGTCATAATGTGTTGTGTGTAATGTATTTTCCCCAAAAGATAACTGTTTGGTTAAATAAAAACATATCTGTTGATGGTACAATGCAGAGAACAGTGTTAACCAATGTAAAGGTAGTGTGTAACTAAGCACATCAAGTACAATTTTGGGGTACTTGTACCTTAGTTAAGTATTTCCATTTTATGCTACTTTATACTTCCAGTCCAGTACATTTAGGGATGCACCAACGCAACTTTTTCGGTCCTGAAACAGAAACCAATAACTGGGCTTTGGGCATTGGCCGGCTGATCCGATTCCAGTGTAAGGAAGGGACTGGCAGCCTTTTATTACGTGTAAGGCAACATCACTATGAGGTGCACCTGAAGGCATCATGAGTTTGTGTGGGGACCAACACCATGAAGTCCCATTACAGCCCAAACGCTGTACCCTGACTTGTTTGTTTGTGCAGGTGCAGGCAACCGGTAAGCATAGACACAATGTAACTATACCCCATGTCTTTAGCTACATGCTACCTGTCAGTGAGATACGCTCTTTTGTCCGTTTTTTTCGGACACACACAACTATAGGCGGGGGTGGAGAGAAAATTCACATAACATAAACATATAATTGAACTTAATAGATTGGCCCCATTGTCACACATACTTGATTCAGCTATTTTGCACAGCATCGGCCAGATTTCAGATTTCAGTATCTTATCGGTGCATCGCTAACTACATTTTGGAAGCCAATAATATATTTTTTATTTCACTATACAGTATTTATTTGACTACTTTAGTTACTAGTTACTTTGCAGGTCAGATTATTCATACAAAATATAAATAAACTAATACGTTATGATGATTAAGCTACTCTGCAGTATATAAAGCACTTCAAATTACCCCACCTTTAGTAGGTGCAACATTAGTGATGCTTACACACAGATGTATATATAGATTTGATGCCAATATGTATGCACTTTTAAATAAGTAAGATTTTGAATGCAAGCCTTTTTACTTGTAAGAGTGTTTTTACACTGTGGTATTGCTACTTTTTCTAAGTAAAGTATTGGCATATGTCGTCTACCACTAGCAGAAGGTTAGTTTGACTGTCACACATGAGCAAAACAAATAGATAAAGTACAATATTACCTTGGTATGTGAGTGTTTCTGTTTGCACGTCTGTTTTGTGGTGAAGGACTTTCTACTTATTGATTTTTTTGATGGACCTCTGCTTTGCATGCTCAGATTAGCTCTACAAATTGTCATCCCTTTGATTTTGTCTAGAATTGATGAGACAAATGACCTTACTGAGCAGAGCTTCGTGTTTGACCTGAGATTGATTCAAAAATGTTACTCACATTAGCCTGCAAACTAAAAACATTGGCCGAGCTATTGTTAGTAATCCACATTGCTTCAGTGCTTGTTAGAGCCTATTGGACAAATGCCAGGAATTGCTTTAAAAGTTCCTACAGGAAAAATCTGCTTTGTGGTGCAGGAAAAGCTGAACTTTGAGAACTTGTAAATGGGATTTAAACCTGTGGCAAAACCTCACAGACCTCTTAATGAGCTGTTCAATTCTTCCGGCGTAGGAAGGAGGAAGTCAATTAACCCTATTAATGATGACGGATAAATCAAGTTGTCACAGTGCAGTGACATTTAACTTTGCTTACTGTTTCAGACTGTAAGTGAATGTTGTTTCTGTTTATGACAGTCAGTAATAAGGTATCAGTGCAACAACACACAGTATGTACACTTCAGGTCCCAGAGGTGTCTATAGCCCCCCTGTCTCATCATAGCTCTTTTTGGAGTACCTTGTGTTGCCTACAGTTTGAACAACTCTCAGTGTGACTTTCTGGCTTTCTGTATGTTGCTCACACGCAGCCTAATCCTTCTGAAATGGACAGATGTCATCCCTCCGTCCCACACGCTGTGGCTCAGGAGCACCTTGTCTCACATGAAGTTGGAAAAAATAAGACATACACTAAAAGGGTCACCTGGCAAATTCTTTAAAATCTGGCAACCCTTTTTGAGTTATGTGAAAGAGAAATCAGGGCTGCATGAAACAGTCTAATTAGGACAACCTGGCTTCACTTTATCTAGGTGACAGCCCACCTGGATTTTACTCTGTGTGTCCTGTACTCTTCTAATATATCTTAACTTTGTTATGAGTGTTTCTGTATGTCTTTGTTCTTCTGTGAAAAAAGATGAATAGACAAAGTTTTAAAAAAGTGTTGTGTACAGGGTTTGAAAGCCATTACATGCAGGTACTTTTGTTTCTCTTTTAAATGTTCTTGTGCATCCTTAGATAACTTGTACATTTAAAGCTAGGGTGTGAAACTATTACATATACTAAATGAGTATTTGTAACATTCAAGCCATTGCCAAACAATTTTTGCAGAATGCTTATTAAGCCTATCCCCGCCAGCTAACTACGACGGAATATTAATCGTTTATTAGCTCAACTGAATGGCTACACCACCGAAGCTTAAGTTACCCACAATCCATCAGGTGTATCTCAGTTACGGATCTAGTAGTAGCCCAAAATACATAACAATTTTTATTCTGTTTTTATCGCTATTTCAAAAAACCAACAGTTTAATTGCATTAAATTGTAAATTGTATAATGTTATGCAATGTTTTCATAATTTGCAAAGCAATTTATGTTCTAATCATTGCACGTTATGTTCTTTTTGCAATAAAGATATTAATAAAATCAGAAAACACTCAGTTTTCATTTGTTATTTATTGAAAGCACACAGGAGAATGCAAAATAGGCTTCACCATGTGGTTATTACATTAAGACTATTTATTAAGACATCAGAAAACACGCTGTATCGGGATGTTTATTGTTATTAAGATATAAAACACGTATCAGGATGGAAGATTATGGCCACATCACCCAGTCCTAACTCTACAACGTTTGCGACCCATTAGCAATCCACGACGTGTCATCAACCAACTTAGCTCCCTGTTTACAGTTCTTCACAGTTTAGCTCCTTATTCTGGCTCTCTGATTGGGTATGTGTGTTGGTTATTGGTTATTTGGCTCGGGAAAGGGAAGTTTGGGGTGCCCTACTGGAGCTGCTGCCCCTGCAACCCGATACCGGATAAGCGGCTGAAGATGGATGATTGGTTAAACAGTATGTCAGTCTACCTTTATCACCCAATACCATGACAAGTATAAAGATATGAAGATCAAAACTCTGCAGGGTCAATCCGGACAGCTAGCATGACTGTGTGTCCAATCCGAGATTGCTGTTGCACATTACTAACACCTCACCACTTTGGAAAAAACACCTATTATTAATAATGAAAGCAAGAATGCAATGTGAGGTGGTACATTCTCAAAGTCCAAACTCTCAGGTCCCTTCGGATATCCAAGATGCTCCAAGGTTTTTGGAAGCATTTTTCATCTGTGCTAAACATAGCACCCCCCATCTGCTAAAGACCTTATGACAGTGTGTGAGAAATCGACTCCGTGCCATCTGGGTCTCTATCTCTCTGCTTTCCTCTTTGTTTGCACCAAGGATGGCAACTCTAGTGACCTTTTATTCAAGCTGTTTGTAGAAAACATAACCGAGTCTATAGATGACACATAAGACGGCTGAAACAAACAACTTCACACTCTGTGGTGCAGGCGAGGACAGATATCCCAAAAGCTGTACAGCATCAAGCCTATCTGTAATCAGTGATGTGAACACACAACACAGTGGGGGAGCTGCTCCAATTTCTTGAGACAACAGGATGTCTCCAATCTCAAAACAGAGGATGTTTCTCTAGCACCATTTTTGGCAGCTCAGTGTGTCACAGTCAGTTCAAGTCCAGTCGTAGAGATCCATCATTGAAAGCATCCTTACACCATCCATCACACTCTGATATGGCTCTGCCTCCTGCCGCTCCGAAGGGAAGCGTGTCATTCAAACCTCCGAGAGGGTTATTGAGTCCTGGCTACACTGCATCACACACACCTTTCAGAATAACAGAGTAAGGAAAAAGGGAAAGATTTCTGCCAACTGGGACAGCCACCTGTTTGACCTGTTCAGTTAATGTAAATCACCTGCCACCATGACTCCCCAGTGTCTTCCCAGAAGCAGACACTCTTCTTTTCAGACATCACAGTCAAAATGAAGAGATTCCTGACACTCTTATATTACCATTATGGCATATGTATATACACAGTATATACTGTACATAGACAGTATATAGTAAAGAAATGACGTAATAATCCTTAAAATGTGATAACATGTGAACACCTAATTGTAAAATGTAGCCACTATTAAAAAACTTTCTGGATTTGAGTTCCACATTTTTTCAAGACACTTTTTTGTAATTTATATATGTTTTGGATTCTGAGTAGGTAGTTTCAAGTGGTGTAATTTCAAAAATTCGATTCTGTTTTGGTTTCCAAAATTCAGATAGAATAGTCATCAGTCACAGTTAAGTTACCAGAGGAATACATTTTTGTAGTGCTCAAATACCTCAAACTTTAATTGAACGATGGTGTCAGGAGTTCTACCTTCCAATTCAGCAACCTAATTTTAAAACTTGACTTCAATTTTAAGATCTGAAAAATTACACAGTGAGCAACAACTCAAAAAGCATTACAGTGTATTAGACTATTGGAGTATTTTCTACCTGAGTTGGTGAAATTAAGCAGTCACATTCTTGAAATTGCATAACTTTAATACAAAGAGGGAAAATAAAAGCACATAAATTTAGATAAAGGGTTTTCAAAGAAAGGTAGGCCTATATCATTGCTATAAACTCAGTGATATTTATACATCAGTGGTCAGAGTTTTCTTGGCAAACATATTGACTTGACTTCACAGTGAAAGCACAGCAGGACGAGATAATATTAACAATGCTCAGGTCTGTTTTAGAGTCAGAGGAAGCCACCCCAGTGACTTAATATGTACTGTGCCAGGCCCGAAATTAGCCAAACTAAATGGGATGCCGCCATCATTTATGTTATCAATTACACCTGTGCTTTTTTATAAGTCCCCTACTGGAAAAAGTCCTTTAAAGGTGAACAGCACACAAAAAAATGATTAAAAAGGTGCTGGTAACACTTGTGCAGCGGCCAACTCCTTCACTGGTCACATGTCAACCTTTAGCCGAGCCACTACTTAATTTAAAGTAAAAGAACAGAAAACAGCATTTAGTGAAGCTTGAATCACATCCAGTATATCTAATACAAATGAAAACAATTCCGAGCAGTCTGGGGACCGAAATGGACACCAACCAAGTCCCTTTGTCCTGCATCACAACATACAGCACATGGGGGATTTCTCTGCTGTGCATGGCTGAACATCTCTCACTAACACTGATCCAACGGGTAAGACATCGACATTGGCTTCACATGATGAAAAATAGCCAAGTACAAAAGATAACACTGTGTCCAACACGGTCGTAAAAGAGGTTCACAAGTCCACTGAGACATGTAAGAGTTGAACCCCCCATTTGAAAACATATGGTGGTAGAAAAAACCTTGCTAACAAGTCCAGCAGATGTTTTAAAGATGGCCTGGGCAAGATAAGATTTAGAGGAAACCAAAGCTTAAAGAGGAACAGTTGGAAGACCACTTTGAAAATAAATCCTCAAGCCACTCTTCATCTTCTGACTATCTGCCTGCTCCCAGCAAGATGTTAAAATGTACGTGTGTGATTACACTCCAAACTTACATAAAAGTGTCCGACACATTATTAATAATCAAGGTTTTGAAGAAAAAGGACGTCGCTGTCTCTGCACTGTGCCTCAAAAACAACTAAAAAAAACAAGGAAATGGCACTGATTCACAGACACTAAACGTCCTCATAAAGACTCTGAGATATCATCAACACCTAACCATCAAAGTTGGGTTTAGACTGAGAGGAAGAGGCGAGATGTGTACCTTGGCCCTGAAATTATTTTTCTCAAACTGGGCAGACCACAAAGCCGCTGTATGGATGGCTCTTAAAGAAGGACGTTGCTTGTATGTCATCCCTAAATCCGAGCATCAACAACACAATCTTAACACAAAGTCTTGAGGGAATCAAGAGCCTCAGTATCAATATTGGCAGGTTAATTTATGAGGTTATTTTCTCCTTTTGTGTGCTCTGTCATCTATATAGGGACCAGTGTTCATTTCAAGTTGAAGCTATCCATCCAACAGATGGGAATAAAACTGGAAAGGTTGCACTTGCGGGTTTATTTAAAATGTGGTGTGATTTTCTGTTCTTTAATGTCTATGGGCCATGTTCCTGAGCAAATGCCACAGTCAGCCTTTGCTTCAAACATAACCAGGGCAAAAAGTCATAACATGGTGCTCCAAATGTCTCTGCTGCATTTTTGCTATAAATTACAGTACATGCACTGACATATTTATATAGAGCAGCACATAGACAAACAGCAAATGACGTGATCCAATTCTATTTCAAGATTTTTTTTCATTTTTCCACAATAATTGTGTAAAATAAAACTGATGAGGGATGGAGAAGTTGAAATGGAGAGTTTGTAATCATTAATGCTTTCACAGCAACATCAGTCTCACTTCACTGTTGGTCAATAACCTATTATAGTCCTCTCCTTAAACGACTGGACATGCACGATTGCTTGTAAATTAATAATCTAGTCTGCTGTTTTGTGTTTTCTACTTGACTTTTGTTTTCAAATTGTGTGTTTATTCAGAGTTTCTTGATGAATAGCATTAAACAAAAGCAAGGCAGGAGCCAATTAAACTAAGTTAACATGCCATACAGTAAGACATTCCATTTGGTTTTCATTAATTTGCCTCAATCAATCAATTTTTATGTTGCATGAAATCATGCAATGTGAGGTACAATTCCATTGAAATGTTATCCCATCTGCTCCTAACTTTGTGGCCGTCATGTTGGCACATGGAAAAATAGTCACCCAGAAGAAAGTCACCGGTACTTCAGGATCCAGCCAAATCTTTGTAAAAAGACATCGCACATTGTTGGGATCGTAGCTATAAGTTGTAGCGGAGGGCCAACTTTCCCTTTTCCTCAGTCTTTACTCTGATGTTTACAATTGAAAACACCAACCGGCATGGGCACGAATCTGATCTAACATTGTGTGTGTGTGTGTGTGTGTGTGTGTGTGGGGGGGGGGGGGGGGGGGGGGGGGGGGGGGGGGGGGGGGGCAATTTTTTAAAGGGGTCACAAAAAATACAGCCAAAATTATACTTGTAGAGGTAATGTGTACACAGAGGAAAGCTTTAATACTAGCATTAGTGCTGCATGGAGACTGTACCATTATCCTTCTTTTCAGTGTCTCATGATTCGATGAAAAAGCTTACTACAATGACCAAAAATATTAAGTTGTTTACAACCAAGCCACAAAATACCTTAAAACATCATGACTTATTTTGAAAAAGTGTCACCATATAAAAGAAATACAATACTTTTATACACTTGCTAAATTAGCTGATCATAATGTTAATTAGTGAGCCACTGGTAAAGCTCATCTCCTCTCCCTGACAGCCAAACACCTCCAAAAATATGAACTAAGCTCAACACACTAACCTGGGACTCCATATCTGACTGTCCCTGTCTTCCTGTTCCTTACCTGAGACTCTACACCTGACTGTCCCTGGTCTCCCTGTTCCTTACCTGAGACTCTACACCTGACAGTCCCTGGTCTCCCTGTTCCTTACCTGAGACTCTACACCTGACTGTCCCTGGTCTCCCTGTTCCTTAATTGAGACTCTACACCTGACAGTCCCTGGTCTCCCTGTTCCTTACCTGAGACTCTACACCTGACTGTCCCTGGTCTCCCTGTTTCTTACCTGAGACTCTACACCTGACAGTCCCTGGTCTCCCTGTTCCTTACCTGAGACTCTACACCTGACTGTCCCTGGTCTCCCTGTTCCTTACCTGAGACTCTACACCTGACTGTCCCTGGTCTCCCTGTTCCTTACCTGAGACTCTACACCTGACTGTCCCTGGTCTCCCTGTTCCTTACCTGAGACTCTACACCTGACTGTCCCTGGTCTCCCTGTTCCTTACCTGAGACTCTACACCTGACTGTCCCTGGTCTCCCTGTTCTTTACCTGAGACTTTACACCTGACTGTCCCTGGTCTCCCTCTTCCTTACCTGAGACTCTACACCTGACTCACCCTGGTCTGCCTGTTCCTCAGTTCTTTCTGTCTCCTTTTCCTGTGACATAGTGACGTATTTCCTTAAGCACCCATTCTTATAAATATGTTACCAAATAGTCTTGATATGAGGACTTATTGTACTTAATTAGCATTGTTTTGATGTACTAAAAAAGGATCTCATGTCTGTTTTTCTTTTTTCTGTCATCTAGGAGAACAACAACATAAATCCTAAGCTTACATATTTGTTAGATTCATAGGTTCACCACGCACCCATGGTAATTATAAAATGATCTTGCGTCCTTCACATTGGGTTTCGTCTGGGACAGAGGATACATGTTTAACTGGAGCAAACCCACTGATCAACCACTTAACATCATATTTATCAAAACACAACCTGTAGATCTTCAACATTAACTCTAATATCAGTTCACACACATAGCGTTGGGCTCATCGCGGTGTTAACGTCAGTTGAAGTGGTTGCTTTTCTATCCAACAAGCTAAGCTAGGTAACGTTACACTAGTAGTGTGTTACACTAACATAGCAAACGTTTTCATGAGTAATTTATTAATTACTCAGCACCATTTCTATTTGAGAAAAAAAAAAACGTAATCCAATTATTAATGTAAATAAAATAGCTTTGAACCGCCTACTTACTACATTCTTGTTGCTACCCGATGTGAGTCAAGTGCAGAGTTAATATTGAAGATCTACAGGTTATGTTTTGATTTTGATGTTAAGTGGCTGATCAGTGGGTTTGCTTAATTATGTTAATTATGTAAATAATGTATAATAACATTCCTTTATGTAAATACCGTACATTTCCAATTCCTTATATTTCTTTATTTCTTTGTATTTTTACTCTATTTATAATATTTGTGCAACTGCAACACAGAGTTTCTTCGGGGATCAATAAAGTATTTCTGATTCTGATTCTGATTCTGAAAACATACAGCAGGCAGTGGACCAAACCACTGTGAGGCAAGGGAGGGGGACTCAAAATGTTTCTAAACTAAAAATCCTTTTTTGGGGTTTGTATTGTTTTACTACTTTCACAGATATTTTAAGTGTACATTATTAGGTTATTTACAATAAACAGATTTTTTAAAATTATATTTCTGGTGGGGGGGACAACCCTCAGATGGGGTGGGGAGGGGTGCCCCCCCCGCCTATGCAGACCAGAAAGGCTAGCAGGTCCACTGGTGAGTTGATTTCCCAATGCTGAGGAGGGACTCGTCATAGCTTTATGTGGCTGTTGTCCAACATCAGCCACATAAAGCTCAACTTATATTTGTTAAATAGACAATTCAGCATACATTTTGCAGAGCTGACTGAGAGGTGACTGAGGAGGTCTGTGCTTTCTAGAACATCAGTTAGCTTCTGGAAATGTCAGATGTAAGTGGACTTGTTATCAAGTGTATGATTTGACAATGATTTATCCACAGTGCCAGAATAATACAATGACAAAACCATCATAAATAATTGTCAACACCAAACTTCCGAAGGTACAATAGCAGTTTTGTGTCAAAATACCAAACATTCCCTTATTTCACCTTCTCCAGTGTGAGGTTTTGTTGCTTTTTGCTGTTTAATTTATCTAAACTGAATATCTTTGGGATTTGGACTGTTTTGGAAATTGTGACAGGGAGTTCTTTTACTATTTTCTGACATTTACAGAAAATCATCAGCAGATATCATAATTGCAAAGTGTCTAGTGTCCAAGCAAAAAGGTCTTATGTAAGGACTTTAAAAAAACTGTACAACACCCAAGCAAACACACACACACTACTTGACACTTGGTGTTCCCATGTAGAAAATGAAGATAAATTGCATAAAATGAATCTCATAAGAAGAGTCAGTGAGTCTGTTTGTCATGATTTAGGGTGTGTGACTGAAATTGCACATGGTTGTTCAGGAAAATTATTGATTTTTTTCTGGTTACTGAGATAAATCACAATTACAATGTCCTTGTTAAAATTTCTAGCCTGTAACAAATATATGTGATAAAATGGGTGTGATGCTACAGCCAATAACTATATGGTAACATTACACAACATGCTATGGGGTTTAACATTTCTCATTTCAGACAAAGTGCAATCCAGATAAATGAATTTTCTGTTTTGAAATAAATCACACAAAAACCATGGAGGGCAGACTGCTGCCACTTCTGCAGCTCCACTACCACTTCTAAGTATTGTCTTTGAAAAACTGTCTATCACGAATTCATCAATGAATGCATCGCTAACAACAGGTAATTAATTCGGCAAACAGCGTTGCCTAGGATTCCGATCAAATGTAAGTATCACTTTGTGCAGGCAATGCTTTGAGTATAAAAGGCTGCTTTCTTGATTATTTTCTTCTTTTTGTGGGATGGGTAGCTGCCAACTGTTAATAGAGAATAAGGGGGCTGCAATAATAAAAATTCTTCTGTGATTTCCATTAGTATGCAAGGTGCTGATAGCAGCAGCTCTGCATTTGGAAACAGTTTTCACACAGAACTTGCCAAGTCTGGGATACCATGCCGTAAAAATACTTGAAAACCCCAAACTAATTGATGAACGCTTGCAGTCTACTTTCTTTATAGTTCAAATATAACATCAAGCTCTTGAGCCAGATTTTTATTTCCATCGTGATCGGTAGTAGGAATTGGTGAAGGTGGTTAAGAGCATTGGAGCTTGTATCATTTCACACAATATAACTCAAACAAAAAAACGGAAATGATACCTAGAAATGCTTAAATTCCGAACAATGTGAACATCTTGAACTAAAAAATCAATCATTATATATATATACATATATTTCAAACTATAATTGACAGTAAGATCTGTTACATTTTTAAACGTAGCAGATTTGGAGAGCCCTAACTGAGCTGTCTAACTATATAATCCTATTATCTTCATTAAGTGCCCAGATGACAGTTATCGCCAGCCCAATTATCCATACAACATATCTGTCATCCCAGACCCCCAGAACCTGTCTGCAAACCGCAAGAGACATAACTCCCACATTGTAATTCACAAACGCATTTAGTCCAATCTCCAGCTTAAAGATCAGGCTTCCCGGTCAGCTCAGGATAACTTCTTTACTGACGCTCTCCCTGTTGCTTTCCTTTTGTTGTTTAATGAATAAACGTCTCAATTATTGATGATCTTGGAGTTCCTTAATTATTAAAATGTGCCTGTAGTTGAAAGCAGTGCTGGGGTTAATGCGGGTTAGTTAATGGCTTGGTGGAGGAAAAAAAAAACTTCTCCTGCTTAATTGTGATGATTGGAACTGGGTGCACAATGATCTGGTTCATGATGTCATAAGGTGGAAAACTGGAGGAATATAAGGAAATTGTTAATGGAATAGAAATTAAGCATGTATAAATAGTGTGTTGTTTGAATGTATGAACACGCTGATTTCATTTTTGGATTAAAGAACAGATAGATAGATAGATAGATAGATAGATAGATAGATAGATAGATAGATAGATAGATAGATAGATAGATAGATAGATAGAGATAAATAATCAATCAATCAATCAATCAATCAAAACCTTTATTTGTCCCCAAGGGGCGATTCATTTGCTGCAGTAGCAAGAAATTGACACACGGTACATGACAACAAAGACAACAACATCATTTAAAATACAGTATATACCAAATAGAGAAAATAAATAAATGAATGCCACAACATTAAAAGTTTAAACCCCAGTGTACCATATGTGCCGACGTTACCTAGTCCTCCCAGAGTTAAGCAGAGAGATGGCAGAGGGAACCAAGGAGAGTTTGTACCTATTAGTTTTGATTTGATATCAATTAAAGAGGCTGTTAAACCGGCCTTCATAGATTTGTTTTGGATACTTGGGGGCACACAGGAACAAGCTGTAAACGCTACATTGACATATTATCACCATATAGGGTTTGTATGGCGAACACCTATAGCAAACATTACATATTTACAAATGCATTAGACATAAAGCAGCCTTAGTATTTATTTGGAGTAATGTTTTCTGTCCACCGGATATATTTCCAATATTCACTCACCTTTTAGCTCTCCGTTAAATCCCAAGGGACATATCTGCCTGTTGCAGTTGCTAATGACAACAGAAAAAGTGAACTAAAACAGGAACATTGGGGGCCAGAAAACCCAAATTATGACCGTAAAGAGGCTAAAGCACCACCCAATTTTCTCTGTGGGCTTGTCACTACACAACAACCCCTTTCATATTCTACATTAGTCTATGTATAGTCTTGCATTACCAGACCTTCCTCCACAGCGCGGTGGAGGAGGGTCTGGCAACACCACCAAGCATTAGGGATGGGAGAAAAACAAGCTCTGGTTTATTGGCATTTCTTTAAGCCAATCAAATGTTTGGGAAAATATGGGAAAAAATAGCCTCAGGAAGGAACTAGTTTTGGTGGAACATGTATAGATGTAAAGGTTGATTGGACAGATAGTCTAGCTAGCTGTCTGGATTTACCCTGCAGCAATCTGAGGAGCAGATAACCAAAGTCCTCAGAGTTTGTTTATTTTATTTTATTTTATTAATTCAGGACAATGCACATTGATAAACAAGCACAACAGTACACATAAGTGTTCTAGATTGTAGCCCAAGGGCTAATTTCTATCTGCAGTCCAATAGGCAGGTTGCAGTTACAGTAAAAAAGACGTAGGATAGTAACATTTAGTATATAAAAACAAGTAGAAACAAAAAGAAAAGAAGAAAAAAACGGAAAAAAACAACAAAATGCCAACACAAAGAATGCCCGAGTTAACGAACATCCGGCCCAAATGTTATACATCTGGAGGAATTTTGGGTAGCACTGGAGCAATTCCGGAAGGGGAAAGTTGTGTATATAGACTTGTCTATGTAGGAGGACATTCTAGTCATTGGCTATTACAAATTCATCGTTGAATGCATCGCTAACAATCGGTAATTAATTCGGCAAAACAACGTTGCCTATGATTCCCCTCAAATGTAAGTATTACTTTGTGCAGGAAAAGCTTTGAGTATGAATGGCTTCTTTCTTTCATTCTCATCAATCTAGTCATTTGATCCATAAAAGATTGATTAATCAGCTTTATGAAAGTCTGTTACTGTCTGTTACTGCAGACATATTTAAAATGTTTACATGTGTACATGGCAGGATTGTACTCAATATCTGCTGTGTATCGCTATATTTCTGGCTAGCGTTATCACATATTAGCACAGTATTTGTAGCCAGCACCATTTTTTCTTGTGAGCAGACAGGTGCTCTGTACCATTGCTAATTGGCATTTTGGCAGCATAACGAGCTAACAGGCAGCTTTTCAATTACTGGGTAGTTTCCCCGACAAACTTGCCAGTATGGCACCTCAGTGTATTTCATTTGCCTCAACCTAAAAAGCTGCTGAAACTAAATATGCCTTCTTTTTCATATTAGATTATGTAGACTACAATGCAACAGTCTCATAGTGTATATGACAGGTAATGAAATTAGATGTCACGGAAGCCACGGTACCTGGCCTCTCTTCTGACATTTTTTAAGAATTGTTGCACATCAAAGCAGATGGAGAGACACCATTTCAGAGTGCCAAACACCAGCGAGCACCACTAACAATGGAAAACAGATGCCTTTGAATGCTGGACCAGGATGCTGGATTTATCATGCTCTCAACGTGACCTGCTTTGACTTGAAATACACAAGTCCTTTGATTGCTTCTGCCTCCCTAACATGGGCTTTCAATCAGACCCTTTGAGAGGAATTCCCTGGCCAGGCTTTGCCATCTATATTTCCACAACTGTTTTGCAGTCCTGATTTTGAGGAGCCCTCAGGGACTGATCAGTTTTGCCTCCCGACCTCCTTTCTCATCTCCAGAAATGAAGAGATACCCAGTCCCTGTCAAATACCGCATGCAAACTCAATTATCTACAAGAGTGTTTACATTACACAATCTCCTTTGCAGTAAAGAGACAGACTCAAATCAAAGGGTTATTAAAAAGTGTTTGATATTAAAATAAATCATTATAAAACTAGACAACTATTAAATGAATCAATTATTGTAGACTTTTAACTCATGAAGCATAGTTACTGGTTTTAACGTATGTCTGATGTCTCTGTTAGAAGCCTCAGCTTGATAATGTATTTTAAGCAATTGACTAATTTCTTTACGTCCATGTGCAGTGGGAAGATGGGGAAAATGAAAACAATGACAAACTGCAAAGAAAAAGAAATGTGAAGAAGCATGAAGTCAGCAGAGGCATGTTTAAGGTAGATAAGGTATAACCAATTGGCGGTTCCTGCTCTTTTCCCGGTGGCAACAGACATTTTATTGGCAAGTCAGTAAGATAGTCTCCCAGACCCCAAGAATAAGCCAGAGAATTGCAACAGCTGGAGAAAATGCTATTGGTCACAGTAAGTCAATGAAAATGGAAGTGTCAGAGCTGTGAGCTTCTCCCCATGAAATCCTGCTTTTCCTCTTTAGAAAGGTGTGGCTTATTTCTAATGAGATGCCTCTATCACGCTTAGAGACAGATTTCACAAAGTAATCAACACGTTGAGCGTGACGTACTACACAGTCTCCTCTGTTCGGCCTGCAAAAACTTGTCAAGAGCCCCATTTTCACCTGGAATTAAAATCCAATCTAAAGGGATCAAATTGAGATCTGAGACAACATTAAGAAGTGTTTCAGGCTGGGAGCGGAACTAGAAACTCATTCAAAGTATTTCTCATGTCACTGAAACCCATGATAGAGAATTGTGTGTTTTGGAGGTTTTTAGCTTACTGTTGGTAATGTGTCGCTGTATTTATTCCCGGCTCTTTGGGGCTCTGCGCCCCAAAGTTGGCTGGAAAAGGCAGCCACTGGTGTACAAAAACCTTCTTATAAAAATGTCCCCAAATTCATGAACATTTAGGACATTGCTACAGACATTCCTGCTCTTACGTCACAACGTCTGCTGTTGCTATTTCGTAGTCTAGCATGCATTGCCAGGCCGATCTCCACAGCATGTCAGCATTAACTTAACACAACTACTATAAGCAAACATGAAATGTAAAACAAAGCAGAAACTTCAAACCACAGAGATTCTAATTGTCTAATTCTAATGTGCTAAGAGTGGAACACAGTTTGACAGTCTTAAAATGTCTTATAAGCAGGTCCCGACGCCCATTAGTAGACATCCTTGTGTTGGCACACAGACAGACTGTAGGCAGCATTTTTTCAATAAGCACGTGACTGACATGTGTATACACACACACACACACACTCACACACACACACACACACACAAACACAACCTGCTTATGTGCAAACAAAAATGAATTAGGTGGATATTTGCATATAAAGCGTGGAACTGAGCTCCGATCACAAGTAGTCACTCAAAACGCATTTGGAGACACATTCTGCTGCCAGGTGAATACACACATACTTGTAGCTGTCCACTTGTGATTGGATCATTCACGTCTGATTTTACCAGGTTAAAAATGGGGCCATAATGTGCACGCTCACATTCCCTTCTGTTCCTCTTTGATCGTGAGAAATTGGTTGATTCAAAACAGTTTATCTCTCTGAGCATATGATTGCTTAGCTCTCATCATGAAAACCGAGCATACCATGAATTTCAGTGGATGTCAAATCATTTTGTGTACAGTATATAGCCCAATATCACAAATTTGCCTCAAAGGGATTTTCAATATGTAAAGCACCCCCTGTCCTTACGCAACCCTCAAATAGCCCTGGTATGGTGCCCCTAGACACTCCATTTTTGGCGTGTGCGCCCTGATCAATAGGCTTGGGCAACCTGGCACATGGTGGGAGCGATTGGCAGTTCACAACTTGCTTTCAGGACTAGTTGGATAAATGACTATTAACACAGATGGAAGGGGAGGGGGGAATCAGAGAGCTACCCATAGCTTATTAGATCTGACAGGCAGTGGAAAGTGAGTTAAAATGCAATGTCAATTTGCAAAGAAAAAAAAACACATTTGAGAAGCGGGACCCAGTTAAAGTTAAAAAATGTTGTTTGATATGTTACATTTGTCAATGATGAACTAATCAATTTGTCAGTTGTTCAGCATGGCAACATAAGATTTAAATGTTATAATACATTAATAAAAGCATTGTAGTTTAACATTGGTCCTTTCCCCTGCATAATTCAGGAGATGCTTCCAAGACTCTGTTACATGTTGTGCGAGTGATTAATACAACCTAATTACTCTCCCTCATTATACAGACCGCTTCTCAATCTTGGATTTTTTGACCCTACTCCCTCCCACCCCCACACACGTCTTTTGCTTTTGCCCAATCTTCCCCCCAATCGCTCATACTGTCTCTCCTCTCTCTAATATGTCCAAGTCTGGGGGGAATCTGTAATGGTTGTCAGCTGTAACCAAAAGAAATACATCCAAACCTTGAGAAAAAGTTTATTCTCATATTTAGTTTCATATCCTGAATCAGCTCAGGGTTTGTTCATTAATTTTGAGCGCTGTTGAAGCCAGGAAGTTATGCTTTTCATAGGCTCATTAGTGATTGCACCACAGGTCATAAGGGTTTGGAGTGAGCAACCACAAGTGGAGAAGCCAGCTTATAAAAAATGTTAATCAATAATGGCTTTAAGCAAACTGGTTTAAGCTCTAAAAGGCTAATAATACCAAGTACCAAATTTAGTTACGGTTTACTAAATGAATTTAATCAGGGAAGAGAATACAGATGCTCCAAGCCCACCCATGAGTCCCTATCTTTTAGCGTTACTAAAGGAACAATTATTAAAATGAGCCTTGTAGCACAGTGTGGCCTTGAAGTCAAAATTGCAGGCAGCGAGGGCCTTTTCTATTCCTTTTTCATTCATTAAGATAACATGACCTGGAGAAGGGTTTAAATGAGGCACAGCAGCAGCAAGGAGGACCATGGGAGGATTTTCCCTGATCAGCCTGTCTGAATGATTAGTGTAGGAAGTCAGGGAAACACTAAAAGGTCTATGTGGAACTTGATGAGAGGGTAAGCAATATATTTTGTGATAAGTAGGCCTCCTTCACGGTGTCACTAACAACTAGAAAAAGAGTTCATGCCAGTTTTTGCAGCCTACACCCACAAGCTCCAGTAGGTATCTAGCATCTCAAGAGGTTGGTGCTGAGAGAATTAGAGAAAGGCACTTAGCTCTGCTTTCTCATTCTCCTCCCAAGGTAAAAGGTGTTTCTATGAATATAATTTATTGTTTGCGTGTTTGATTCTTAATTCAATATGTGTGTGCACGTTTGGATTTAATGAGGTAAAATGAGAAGATTGAGCATAACAGTGCTATTTTTGCTTCTGTCTTCTCAAGTTTTTTAGCTCACTGGGGAGACCATGTTGCTTGAATTCTCATCAGCTAGTGATCTCTTCTCTGCTTGTATATGAGAACACATTAACTTTTCATGAGAAAGAATTCAAGAGTAAAAAGCATGCAGTGAGAGAACCACAGGCTTTTTATTGTAAAAAAGGGTTGTCAAAATGATAAAGAAATTGCAAGACCTGGAAAATTGCATGCTGCATTTCTATTTAGTTTTCTTGCAAAGTAATGCAACTTGATGTAATCTGGAAATTTCTGGGTCACTTCCACACCTGTGATTCAGTCCAGAACAAGGATAAAGATGCTAATTGTTACTTTTTAGTTCTGTTTGGGTTTGTCTTCAAACCAAGGAGACTAAGCCTAATAGCTGTAAGCATGAACTCTAATGGAAACTTCATTGATTGGACGGTTTTGGTGAGTGGACCTACATGGGGAAATCAAATTCAGGCAGCATATTGTTTTTAGGCATTTATTTGTGTCATCTGGTGTCACAAGCTTTCTAAAAAATAACTGATAGTTACTGTGTGGTTGTTCTTATTTACTTACTTTTTACAGAAATGAGGAACTGCCAAAATACACGGAGATGGACACAAACACGTGGTAACGTGCAGAGATGTAACAATTAAAGGAATCTACATGTATGTTTGTGTGCTCAAATATGGCTTTTGGAAAGAAAATAAAGGATGAAATATGAATTACTAAACAGACATTAATTAAGGCTGAATCTTGTTTCTCTATTGTACCCCTACCCCTTCCCCTAGTTTTTTTGCGTTCATGTGAGACCTAGTGCTGTCCCAATACTCTTTTTGGACAAGGGGTAAGGGGTGTATGGGCCTTGGAACCTTTGACAATGAATGAAAAAAGGGAGGACGCAAGCTTTCTTGAAATCGAGGGGTAGCGAGATACACTGTGCAACAGGCAACAATGGCTGCAGCAACGACCAGAGAGACCCATAAATAGAAGTATTTTCAGCTTAAATAATTGATTTAAAAAATACGACATTCTTGTTTTGTGGTCTATACAGTCCTGTGCATATACTGTATACTCCCAACCATGTTCTTAATCAAAACTTTTTGAAAAGTGTTATCTTGCTATGCTAATGCTTATCCCTAAGTGCTAACATTAACGTTGATTTGCACAACAGTCCCGCATTTCTCTGCCTTGAATGGACTGAATACATCGCACAGAGTGTATATATACATATATATATATATTAATCTTAACGGTCTATGATAGATCGCTACGTGCTTTAGATATACTGCCTGTATCACACAGGAAAACACAGCTGCTGGTCCACTTTTGAGCTGAAAACGAGCAGAAGTTTCTTAAATCATGTGTATCATTTGTAATTAAATCCTGTTCGTGCACTTGTATGTTGTTGATGGTTATGATAAGGGACACTGATGTGGGGGAAGGGTTACTGGCCAACAGGCATCAGACTGGTCTGGAATATCAGAACAGCTGTAGTTAGTTTGTTTGTTTGTGGTCTTCTGGTCTTTATTTAGTTTTACACATTTGAGTAATGCAAGTTATGGTTCATTAATAAAATATATTTTATGTAATGTTTTTGTCTGTTATGTATAATTTATTGGGCTATAAAGACAGATTTTAGTTTTTTTTACAAGTGTATTGCAAAAAGACCTGAGTACTACACAGAGAAGAATGTCTGCCTCTGCACCAGCAATGTGAACATAAAATAACTATAAAATATATAAATGCATATGACGTTGGTGTCAAAACCCATGCAATTGACATAGACAGAGAAGGCATCTTGGAAGTGTGTGATCAATCGAAGTGCCTTAACGACTACCGCCCTGTAGCAAGCACACCCATTGTAATGAATTGCTTTGAGTGGCTGGTCCTGGCACACCTAAAAGACTCGCTACCATCATCACTGGACTCACACCAGTTTGCCTACCGTAGCAATAGGAGCACAGAGGATGTAGTTTTCATGACACTGCACTCTGTGCTCACACATATGGACAATAAGAACACTTATGCACGAATACTTTTGTTGACTTCAGCTCAGCATTCAACACTGTCATCCCGGCTAGGTTAATAGCCAAACTTGGATACCTGGGCTTCAACACCTCCACGTGCAACTGGATTTTGGACTTCCTGAACAACAGACCCCAGAATGTTCGATCAGGCTCCAACGGCTCCACGTCCATCACACTCAACACTGGTGTACCACAGGGCTGTGTGCTAAGCCCGTTTCTCTACTCCCTCTTCACTTACAACTGCAACCTGTGTACAAATTTAATTCCATCATCAAGTTTGCGGATGAAACTACGGTGATTGGTCTCATCAGCAACAACAATGAGACTGCCTATAGGGAAGAGATCAAGCACTTGGCCACATGGTGCACTGAAAATAACCAGCTCCTCAACACCACCAAAACGAAGGAGCTCATTGTGGACTTCAGAAAAGAGCCAAAAGGCACGCACGACACCATCCACATCAATGGAATGGCTGTTGAGCGTGTCTCCAGTTTCAAGTTTCTGGGGATCCACATCTCGGCGGACATGTCCTGGTCAACCAACACCACCTGCCTGGTCAAGAAGGCTTATCAGCGTCTTTTCTTCCTGAGGAAAGTGAGGAAGAATCAGCTTTCCTCGACTATCCTGGTGAACTTTTATCGCTGAAAGCATCCTGACCAACTGTGCAACATGAGCTGTTCTGTTGCAGAGCGCAAGGCACTGCAGCGGGTGGTGAAAACCGCCCAGCGCATCACTGGGACTCCACTACCCGCCATCGAGCACATCCAGAGGAAACGCTGCCTGCATTGAGCTCGCAGCATTCTTAAGGACTCCTCTCACCCAGCCCACAGACTGTTTTATCTCCTGCCCTCCGGCAGGCGTTTCAGGGTGCCTCCGGACCAGGACCAGCATACTAAAGAACAGTTTTTTCCCCAGAGCTGTCTCTTTATTGAACTCCAATCCTCATTGATCCCACTCTCCTCATATACTGATAGACTCTTCTCTCCCTCCTCACACCTGCCTCCATTTTGTTATCTGCAATTCTATAATGTTCACCTGCACTGCTGACTGTTACTATAGTAACAACTGTTTATATCTGCATCTTTTTTGCACTACTTACCTTTTTGCACTACTTACATTTCAATTTGCACTGCTGACTTATTTTTATTTATTTTTATTTATGTTTATTTACAGTACCAATTGTTTACATATACATCTGCATTACCGTACTTTAACTGTAATATGCAATTACTTTCCACTGCACTTTAGTTCGGATAGCTTCTGCCAAAACTTTATTTGTACTACCTTTAAATCATTGTTATACTGCTCATATTAGCCTTACTTATTATATCTATCTGTAAAAATTCTGTCTAGAATAATAGCCGCCTGTATGTATATTCATAGTACATACTCACCTGTAAACTCTGTACGCCATTAGTATATTATGTTATTTGCACATATCTGTAAAATTTCTACTTATAGTAATATCCACCTGTATATTATATTCAATACATATCCAGCTGTAAATCTTCCTCACAATACTTATCTATATTTTATATTCATAGGACAACCCATCTTTAAAATTCTGTTTATAATAGTATTCATTTCTATATTTATTCAGTACATATCCATGTCCTGCACTTATGAAACCATTGCATATCCTGCATTTACTGCTATTGCACTTCTGGTTAGACCCAAACTGCATTTCGTTGCCTTGTACCTGTACCTGTGTAAGAACAATAAAGTTGAATCTAATCTAATCTAATCAATACTGTATTGTGCTGCAACCAAGTGGGGTCCCATTTCATAGGGGTATGGTTTCACCCCTAGCCCTTACCCCTTGGTAAGGGCCAAAGCTCGGGGTAAGGGGTAAGGGGTAAGGGGTAAGATGGAGAAATGGGATTCAGCCTAAGACGTTCCCCAACACATTGGCCAGGAGACATTCTTGTTGCCCACTATCTCAAACATCTTTATCAGATAAGGCAGAGGATAATTAGGAATGTCTAGCTGCTTGTCTGCTGTATCGCTAAAATCTCTGTTTTCTTCATTTTCAATTATGTCACTATCCATACTTTGTGCTAACGTTACCACCATCAAGCCGCGATGATTTAACGCGAATTAATGCAGAATGCCGCCAAATCGGTTGGTTCGTCTTAGAGGTGTACAGTACATTCCCATCCAATTAGATTGAATATGGTATTGATGACCCAAACATTAACAGTATCTCCAGTGAAATGGTTTGAAACTTGTTAGTAAGGACTAGATTAGGACTGTATTTAAAGCTGATTCTGGTTTACAACTTTGCCCCTGGTGTGTCTGTTAAAACACGTACGGAGACAACTTCTCTCTGTTGATGCTTTATTACAATCAAGCACCGTGCAACCTAGCTAACAGGTGAAGAACACTAACAACCATATCACTAGCTAACTAACTTTAAATGTGCAAGAACTATAGACCAATACAACAACAGGACTGAACTGAAATGAACTGACAACATAAGTTGTACGACTTACAGTTCTCAAAGACACAGACAATCTCAGCTGATTGTCCCCCGGACAGCTACTCTCTTTTTCCTTTCTCTCATTTTTTTCTCTGTTTGACGCGTGTGCCCGCTCGCAGTGTGCCCGCTCACGTGTGTCCGCGCTGCTCTCAGACATGACAACCTCTTGTACAAAACTAAAGTAACAAGCCAATTTTTTTAAATGTGAGGAGTAGAAAGTACTGATATAAAAAGTAAAAGTAAAAAGTTGCCACAAAAAATAGTAAAGTAAAAATATTTTTAAAAATTGACGAAGTATTTGTACTTTGTTACTTCCCATCTCTGGTCATCACACTGGACTTGGTCGGTCTCAGAAGCTGTGTTCGGTCCCGGTGTGGCCCGCCATAAACAGCCATAAAGACTCCTTCATGTTCCTGACAGCTGTCATGGGAGTCTTAGTCACACCCGTTCAAATAAAGTGTTGTCTACATTATTTAGGCATATTTGTGAGCTCTTTGTGATAGCAGAGAAAAAATACAGTAGTCAGTAGGCCAGTAACAATTATTACATAATTGTGTAATCCCATTATTCTTACGAAATTACTTTTTTTTTTTTTTTGTTTAACCACAATAAACTGCTAACATTAGCTAATGTCCTATGGGGTATGGCAGTTAATGGTAATTGTTGATTTTGTTTGGACATGCCAAATTGTAATTATATAAGTGATCTTTGGCCAGACTGATGAGCTAAAGCTATGGTTTTCTTAGTTGTTGGCACCTTTGACATGTTTAAAATGACGGGGGGGGGGGGGGGGTACAGTTAGAAACGTTAAGTTAAGTTAAGTTAAAGTTAAGTACAGAAGCAGCGATGACTATTTTGCCAATAGTGATGACAAATGTTTATAGTCTTAATTTAATCTGTTATTTTATCATTGATGCTTTGTTTTTAATTGATGATCAATTTCATGTTCATAAACAAATACAATGTTTTATGATAGTAAAGAGGCTCGGTTTACTTCATAGGCTGTGTATTTACCACATTATCTGGATCACATAATAATACAACCAAGAGACATATGGAATTCACACAACATTTTAATTAGTTTTAAAAAGTAATACATTTTTATTTTTAATTTGACTGAAAGAGATATTTATATTTAACAATTACATTGCTAATCACAATTTTTTTTATTTCTTATTATTTCTTTTGCCCTGATAATGCAGGATGACATCACCAAAACACACCAACAACGTACGGTTTCTTTTCGTTGGTCCTAACCAAACAACGACGGTGCTCAGAGAGAGGCATCAACTGCAAAAATACTGCATAGTCATGTCTTTTGTCGCTCTCTTCCTGTCTATTTTGTACTATCTGAGTATACATAACTGAATGGATTATGTGTTAATCCAAATAAAATTGTGGATTTTACACAAGATCCACAGATGCTAGATGTGTTATCAAAGCCTTTATAAACATGTCAATGCTATGTAGCCTCATCTTTAAAGCTTAGATTTCCATATGCTACATACACAGAGACTGAGATCAGCTGCAGGACCAGCTCAAGGAGGATATTTAATACCAGCCATGCAGTTACTAATCTCATTACAGTTCATTCAGCTCTTCGGTTCATATAGCTACACCCACGAGCTCCAGCAGGCCAGCTCAAGAGGTTGGGGCTGAGAGAATTAGAGAAGGGCACTTAGCTCTGCTTACTCACTCTCCTCCCTTTACTGTCAAATCCCTGTTGTTTAGAAACACACGGTGGAAAGATCGGATGATATGATGTGAAGACCGTAACAGCGAAAGGCTTTTTTTAAATTCTCATCTCACAGGCTCTATAAAAAGGCATCACTGCTTGATAATTATTTTTGACAGATGCTTATCAAGACAGTAATGAAACTGTATAAGACGCTTAGGTGAAAATCATTTTGGTTTATGACATGTACTGCCTGGTTTGTTTGAAAGGCCGGCGAGCTACATGTTCAATGTCATAACATAAACAGTTTAACCTATATTTGGGAAAATGACCACATTCGGCTTTTTCAGGCCTGCAACGACTTTGACAGCTGTGGTTGCAGGGCAGAATCATTGATCCAAGGCCTGAATGTTTGAAATGGAAAAGATCAATCAAAAGCAAAAGGGTTATCAGACTGTATACAATCTAATAATACGACTGGCACAAGGAGAGCTCTCTGCACCAGCGTAACCATCGATCCCTTTCTCAACTTGCCGTTTCAATTAGACTGCTCTTATCAATGGCCTGCCTACATGGAATAACACCAGCCTAAATAGATCAGTATCTTTTATGTGCTGTCCAAAATTACAAATATGTCCAATACCGTGAACAGGGCCACCTGGGATGTAAATCTTTACAATTTTATAGTCTGTGTTTGAAATGGTAGTACAAACATTTAGCTCGACAGGGTAGGGCAAACATATTGGCAAGTGAGAACTTTCCATTTTGTTGCGGTGTACCCTGCTGTTACATCAAACATTTCCTCTGTTATTCTCAGAGTGATTGGAAGCCTTACAGATTTTGACAGTTACAACAATGAGCTCAGATTGCAGGAGGATTTATTTTTCGGGTAGAAATTTTTCTTTTGTTTTAACTTGGGTCTTTTTGGCAAAGGCATCATTTGTTGGAGTAGGCATTTTAAAAGCAAATCCATGAAACTGGTGTAATGACTTCATGTCTTCTCCCACATAACAAAATGGTGCACACTTCGCCAAGCAATACTAAAAGACAAGATGAGAAAGTGTCTTGCCGCAGGTTTCCCAATCATTTTGTCACTGATGAGTTTTTGACATTTCTCCAAAAGCATTTATGTGCCTTTTGAGATCTGCCATAATAGTGTGGGAACTCATAGTTGTACAGATAGCTTTATGCAAATCCCCATTTAATGTGACCTTCTTTTCCTTTCATGAAACGGGGATGAGTCACCAAAAAAGGCGTCTCAAATTCCATTACCAAGGAGGCTTTGGGCATAAGCTAAAAGTGAAAGCATGGCAACACCCAGCCAATGTACATGAGTCCCAAAATAATTAGGTTGACTCGGATTACAAAAGATGTAAAAATGAGGTGCCTGACAGCTGCTCCCCCCCTCCCCTCCCCCCCTTTGTTTGCTGACATTTGGCAAAAATTATAATGTTGCACTTGACACCGCTAACAATAATAACTCTTCATCTCTTCTCCCTACTATCACTTTAAGTTAATTTTTTACGCTTCTCAACTCACTAACTTGACATTGTCCCCTTCATTGTCTACAGCAGAGTCAAGAAGATATTTGTTCATTTATTTTGCTTTCATAGATAACATCTGGCAGAGAAACCCCCATTCACCTCCCAGTCGGCTTTCCTCACCTCCTGTAGCTACTGCTGGTAGGATTGTAAGACCAAACGTGTAACAGCAAAGTTATCAGCTCAGCGCAGCCGGGTTAAAACAGACCATGACTATCAGCATTAGAAGGGAAACAGGCTTAACATTGGCCTGTTGGCTGTACGTGTCTTTAAAGTGAGCATGACTCTGGATTATACGCCCCCAAAGCCGTGTCACCCCTGTGATAGCTGTGACTACAAAACAGTGTTAAAGGAAGACGGTACAAGAATTAATTTATAGCCTTTTTTCATTCTTTAGTCGATTTAGAAGCCCTTGTTTTGGAGAATAGAGGTGAAAGTTTAAGACTGTAAGGTTGTATTTCATAACGCGCTGCAATTAGGGTTTTAATCGGATGAAGTTGAATAGGGAAATACAACGCAACACGTGTCTCTCGAGATCACGGCAGAATGCATCTTTATCTTCTGTCACTGACACTATTGCCATTTAATGATTTTGATCTTCTTTATTTATCCATAAAACTATCCAAGGACTACATGAAAAGCCACGTTCAAAGATAAAAATCAAGAGAATCTTTTTTTTTTTTTCTTTGAGCGGGTATGTTGGACTTTTGTCTGATCTCATAATGTTGATTTCAAAGACATGAGGGGAAGACGCAGACTAACAATCCCTGATTTAGCATGTAACTAGAACAGGAGGCAGCCTGAGTGTTTCTTCTTGTACATTCTTCGGGTTACTGTACTTGGACGGAGTTGCAGTGGAGAAAGTGTACCTCTGAGGCCTTGGCTTACAACAGTCTGGGCCTAAGGGACTTTGACCAGTCTGTAATATACATATAACCATGCAGCACACACATTCTTTTAGATACTCCTCTTCCTTGTAGTAACGCTGACATATCAGACCATTGTTTGTCACTGTCACATTTTCCAAGCCTCAGCTTAAGGGAGCATCCATGCGCAGTCGGCACTCATGAATTTTTCATGAATACCCACTGGAGTTTCTTTAAAAGACTGTATTCCATAGTCGGCATCAGAGTTAGGTTTGTGTGCCTGTGATATGTGGCGGAGGGGAAAAAATTGCATTGCCCCCTGCCAAAGGCCACAGAAGATGAATACGCGTGACAGAAGTGGAACCTTTCAAAGTAGGGCAGATTAATTAGAACTGCAGTATGACCATGGACAATCTGGTTCATCTTCAAAAAAACAATACATGTGATAACTTCTCTTCTCTTAGTGGTCTATTGGAAATAATACACTTGCTGACACACCCCACTTTTAGTATTTCACAGTGTAAGCTATGGTTCAACAAATGCTATCAATCTTTGTAGTACGGCGGTCTGCATCAGACACCAGCTTCAGTGCGTGGCCCCTTAGAAAGTCCTGGGTGAATGGGACATAGTCAGCAGGAGAAAGTATGGGATAAAAAAATGGGAGTGAACTCATTCAGCCACCAAGAGCCCCATCAACCACAACATGAAAAATACTATGAAATAAAAAGGGTGAGGGTGGTGTCAATTTAAATGGAAAGGGAAACTGACAAAACCCATTTTCAGACAAAGACAGCAAAAAAAAAAGCAAGGATGGGACATATAATTAAACTGATCGTGTTCACCTCTGAGCTCAGTTTTCTTTTTTTTAAGTAAGCTCACCCTGCAAAAATGTCAAAAATACAATTATATGCTACAGTTATTCCTGACAATTCAATTATCATCAAACATGAAAAGTCTTAATTTCACAGACAGAACATTTTCAACGGTGCCATCGGTAAATGCTATATGATGTACATAAAACAGCCAAATGAAGATCTTAAGAGTCATACCCGTCGGCAAAACACTTGGAATAAAAAGTTCTGCCTCAACGTTAATGCCTGTATTTCAATGGCTTACAGCAGACAGGCTTTGAGGGCTGTAAGGGGCAGATAGCATTCCCACTTCAGATGATTCTCATTTACAATACAGTATGTTGGAGTAGTTAGGAACTACTAAAGGAAAATCTTTTTCCTCGGCATCACATCACACGAAGATTTGATTTACTGTTGCAATGGATCTGCAAGACAGTGATAAACATGTCTCCTTGTAAGTATTCAGAGGTTTCCTTCTCTTTTATGGTGGGAAATTAAAGGGAAACATGGGCAACGAGCAAACAGCTCACAACTGTGGCAAACACGTGAAACAGGGTTCGAGTTTCAGTCTAAGTAATGCTCTGGGATGACTGTAAATCTGACCAATCCTAGCTTGCTATTTCAAGTTTGCTAAAATGGAATTTTGACTAAAACTAAGCATGGATGTCACTTGTTGTGGCACTACTTCATGATCAATAGAACAGCTATGACTGCAAAATTACATCTTTTTTACATGAAATGACTACATAGCAAGCTTAAAATGAATTTAATGCAGGGAAAGTGTAACCACAGTGGATTAAAATCACATTAGTTCAGAGACAAAACTAAAAGATTTCATATTTAATCAAATACAAATGAACATTTCATATTTCTTCTCTGTAGTGGAATACGCTTTACAGTTTAACTTGTGTATTACAAGTAACTTGTGTAACTTGTGTAGCAAACAAGTTCTCAGAGTTGTGAGAGTGCAAAGTAGAGATGCTTCTGACTTTTTGGAATTCTAATAAGAATATCTTGAGTTACTTTGTGATTGTTTTGTGTCTGTAGAGAAATTTAAGCTGGAAACTTTGACAGGCTTTTTCCTCCACTTAATCGAGAAGTGAAAAACAGGTGTTTTAATGTTTCTCAGCACACTTGACTGCTTCCCTCAGAGAGACAGTTAGACAGAGTGGCTTGTACCTCTGGCTTTTGTTTGCGTCATGATTAGGCTAATTATTTTGATTCCTTATTTAGCATTAGCGAGGCCAATGCTTTGCTGAATACGGACAAACTGAATACAAAAACTAAAATCCAATCCCCAAATACATGTTCACCCCAACATCTATTCATCACCATAACCACACCTGTCCAAAGTCAGACTAACACCTGTTGTACTGTAGTTGTGTCTCAGTCATTTCATCTTTTCATTCCTCACATTTCTCTTAATGGGCCAGTGTAGCATTTAGCTAGAGATGCACAGCCATAACAGTTGCACTATGACCACTGGCCTACATTTACACCCGTATCATCCTATGTTTAACTCACTTGCAAGGGCTTTTTTTTCTTTTAGAGTTGTGAACAATCAATGATCTTGCAGCACTCTGTATGAAGATTTTCTGCTTACTGGTGCTGTGTATGTTGGACAGTCAGCTGGAACTGATTTTTCAAATACCTTTTTGACACACTTTTCACACCCTCCAATTAACACTTTATTGAGATGGAGGCAAGCTTCACTTAGGTAATACAAGTAGAAAGGGCTGTTTCATCATCACACCTACTGTACGTCCAACTCATTACAAAGCATGATTCAGGTTTATGACAAGACCAATCTTAGTGTTGGCAATCATTTGTTCTGTACAAATAGATTTTAGAGATCTGGGAGTGGAGTAGTCTAAACACACACAACATTCTACTTTCAGGATTGGTTCCAGGATGGTTGTGTCTTATGTGTGTATCAGTCTTTCTGTGGGTTCCTCGGTCTCTCTCTCCACGCGCTTGTAGAGTTGCACAATATGACGTTATTATGCCATATACGATAACGTTGCTGAATATCAGATAATAATATTACTTTAAAATTGCACACAAAAAATTTGAGTAAACTTACTTCCAGTATTCTGCTTAAGTACTAAAAATTGCTTGTTCAATTTAAAACAAATGAAAGAAGTAATTAACAACATTCTTTGATTCAACAAATTTAACAATGACAATTAAAAAAGTAAAAACATTGTGCAGCCCTAGCCTGACGGCATGTTTCGCCGTGGACACAGCTGAGAAGCTAATAGCTTAATCTAAGAAGCTCAATCACCATAAACCTGGCCGTTTCATTTTGAATTTAACAACTATGACCCTTCTTTATGTGATTACCTACCTGGCTTAAAACATCCGCTCAAGCCTGGCGGAAGGAATAGAGGCGATGTCGGCCTGATTTCAGCCGGTGTGTTTGTGGCGATTTCATGTGGGGTGTGTTCAACATTTAACCATCATGTTGTCCTCGGGTCAAATTGACCAGTTTTCCTATATCAATGTTCTCTTTAACTACAAAATAACATGATTTATTCCACACAACGCTCGTTGGCAAGTACAAATCTCTACTTTCAATACTTTGGGGTGTCTTATTCAATTTTTTAGCATTTGAAAAAAAAAATTGAAGTGGTTTTGAAATAGTATTGAGTAAAAGTTGACATATTCCAGTCTGTGATTATCCATCAACATACTTTCCTCGTTTAGTCTAAATAATTCCTAATTTCTGCTTTTCTAAGTCGAACATTAGGTATAATTTCCTTTAAATGAGGATTATTGACCATGAATTCCCCAAAAAACTGTAAAACTAAAGTTAATAAGTCAGTGTTACGTGGTAATGTAAACATAAAAAAGTGACAAACATTGAAAAAAGTGTCAAAAGTGTTAAAAAAAGGATAAAAAACGTAAGAAAAAAGTTTTTAAAAAAATGATAAAAAGCTTCAACAAACGTTTTCGTTTTCAAATTTGACGGGAAGACAACACAAAGGTTTAGTTGTTTTTAACTTTCACTTTTACCTCCAAAAAAAGTGGTTTAGATAATCCGGCTAAACTGTTTATGGTTAACAACCTATCAGACAATCCAACTGCTTGTGTTTGTCAGCCCATTTCACTTTATTGTTAAGACGTTGCTGTGTGCCCAGATCACAGCAGTTAAATTAAGGAGTACAACGTTGTCACAATGGACCACAATCACACTTAGCATGAGACAGATCCTGCACTCCCATAATGCAACGTCCAGTTTGTAAGGGAGTCTTTCCATGTAAACTGTGATCCTCACAATCTGAAATAACCCTGTTGACACGATTATAGGATGATATAATCATGTCATGATGATGACGATATTTTCTCAGACTTGACAAAGCTTCTCCAGAGCCACAGAAGGCATTATAGTGACCTTGAGGCTAACTCAAATGCATGGTCCTCATTATCATTCTAAGGAGGAAGGATGGCATGTTTTAATCAGTTTAACATATATTAACAATGTGGAAGGTCTCAGTGAAATGCAAACATGTCTCCCTTTTCCCCCCTGATTCTCTTCTAATAGTACATTCTTTTGGTGATAAAATTAAATTCTTCAATTTTTTTTTGTTGTTACAGAAGGCAGCAAATTTATTTTTTACTGCTTAGCGTATGTTGGTAATTGCGGTTGTAGATTCTTCCCTGCAGTCTGACCAGAGCTTTTGTCCCTGCTGAAGAGAAGCATGCGGCATGTTGCCCTCAGCATCCTGCGCACCACTAGGAACTACTTTCTGTGGAATTGAAAGGTGTGAAGTAAAGTGTCTGCGCTGCACCGACAGAACCGCAGGGCACCAATGGGCTTCATGACAAACATTTCTTTAAAAAACTAACAGCCAAAATATGAAATATGAAAACATGAACGTGTCATTCCAGGTCAAAATTTAAAATGTTAAAACGTTTTATGTCAAAGTTTTTGATGCTTTTTTAAATGATATTTTACCTTTAGTTAAAAAAAACCGAAATTATGAATTATTTTGACTAACAGTTAAGATCAGACGATGTTAAGTGAATCATGTTTATGTTAAGTTTGTTTAAGTTTAAGTTTAGGGAAGAGACTTTTTTTTCAAATACTTAAATATATTACCTGCAAATAATGTTGTACGGCTTCCACACATTGTGCATCAATGCATCCAAGTTATTTTTGGGACATTTGGTTTAAAGAAACCTCTATTTCGGATATACAAAAATTGGAAATGGGTCAAATTTGACTTGAGGACAACACAAGGGTTAATCAGGCTGCAGAAGATGCCTTGTTGTTTGCTGAGATGTCTTCCCGTGCATTTACGACTGGACCAGCCAACAGTTTTTTACCACTCAGCAGAACAACACAAGACACTCAAAAGGGTTTTAAACACAGAGAGGCCACAACCCTGAGAGCCTGATCTAGGTGAGGTCTTTGTGGTAAAATATTTCCTCCACCTTTTTTTATTACCTAAGTTTTGTTTGGGCTCTTTGAAATGTTTTTTTCCCCCATCTTTCTTCTAATGAAACACCGTCAAAAAGTAAAGCTTGTGTTGACCTTGGTTCTTGACTGCATGCTGATGCTCAGCAATATGGTGATTTTCATCATTATATCAATAATTACTTTAGTTGATGTCAGCTGAAATATGCAGCTTTCTATGTACTTTGGAATAATAAATAATAAAATAATATGAAAATAATATGATTGGTCTTAAAAGAAGAAGTATGTGGGCGTACTCAAGAAATGCTTTCTACTTACTTTTTATAGTTATGATATAATATACAGTATATCCAATATAAACAAATAGTTTACATACATTTGGGTACATGAACAATACATGACAATTCAAACAAACTGCCTTACAGGTCACCTTTAACCTGGACCCTGTTTCATTCTGTTTTTTCACATTATGAATATTAATTTGGAGCAAAGCCTTAGGGTTCATGTTTCCACTAAAGAGCAAAAATACATATTTTTGCCAGGGTGATTGGCTTTTCCAACATTCTGGGATGTGTAAAAAACTTCTCTGGTTTATTGACAATTTCTTTAAACCAATCGCAATCATCTTTCAAAATTCCTCTGCAAAATCGGGAAGGAGCATGTTTTGGTGGAACATGTGCAAACAGGGAGGCAAGCTGGGAAATTTAAATGGCTGCCAAGTGTGTGATGAGAATTTTAATTAAAAGAAATTGGAATAATATAATTTCATTGTTGGTTCTAGCTAGGAGGACGTTTCCCAAATCAACCGCTGTTTAGATTGCCAAAACAAAGAAAGCTGAAGGTGGCGTCCATCCGCCCAAAAATGAGGGACAACCGGCGGGACAACCAGTGGGAAATCTGGCGGGACATCCGGCGGGATATCCGGCGGGACATCCGGCGGCCCCGGAACAATCCCATTAGTAAAAAGCCATCAAAATAGACCACACAACCACACAATAACCAAAGTGTCAACACTGCTTCCTGTCTGCAGTAAAGATAAGAGTTGTCTGTTCATTGTACAAATGAGAATTACATCTACACAACTCATCATTGGTGTGTGATTACCTGTCCCCATCCTAATGTGTTGAACCTGTGTCTCATTGTCTCCCCTGTCTTGTGTATTAAGTTCAGTCTTCCCCTTACCCCAGTGCGAGATTGTCTGCTTCCCTGTGTTCAGCTTTCAAGAGTTTTTCCCTGTGTCCTGTTATCCTGAGTTCCTGTTGTTTCTATTGGATTTTGACCATTGACTGTTTTCCTGGATTTCCCTATGTCTCTCTCCCTTGCCGATTATTGGACACTATTGCCTTGATAAATTAGCTTGCATATAAATCCCTGAATTCAACGTTCCAGAATTGTGTGTATGTGGGTCAATTTTCCCGTGTACGTGATAGTCTCTTTATAGACAAGGACGATGTCTAATGCTTGAAAAATATTTAACTTGTATTTACAGAGAAAAAAATCATTATAACTTATTAGAAATCTAACAAGCATTTATTAACAAGAAAATCTATCATAAAACTGCATTTTTAGTCTTTGTAGAACCAGATTGACAAATTGTTGGTTAGTGGATCCTCTTTTTGTACAAACCATCGCTGACTTTTTTCCCTGTAAGTGTTTGCCTGTACGCTTTAATCTACATAGATGCACTCCGCCTTAGGCAAGAGTTGCATTCCCCCCAATGATAGGAGTGAGGTTTGTCAACAAATATGCAATGAAAGTCCATTAGATTTATCATACTGACAACAGTTAATGCACCCATTCATGTTTGTTCCTAACTTAGATAAATTAATTGCAAGTTATGTAGTTGCTATTTTACAATTGAACCAAACCAATCCAACCATACAGTGCACATAAGCTTAAGTGTCTCACAAGCTAAGTTTCCATCCACCTGTCAATTGAATTATCTAAAGTTCAGTAAAAAAATCTCAAGTAAATAAAGCTGGTAAACGTGTGTTTCCATCCAACGGCTTTAAAGCAAATCAAAACCTCTGCGTAATGACGTCACATGCTGTTTTTGTGATCAAATGGGTAGATTGAATTGATTTTAGACATTTTAAGGTGTTTCCATTCATTTTCGCACTGAATCGCACAACATTCATGCAAACATTTGCGAACAAAGTTTTTCTAGACAAAATGGATTGTGCCGTCTACCAACACATGATCAATATTGCACGTTGTGCTTATATACCAGCTGATAGCGACATATCAAGGTATAATAACAACCACAACGCTATCAACACATCGCTATGATGATTCCGATGCCACTTGCCTTTTATTATCCCTCCAGCAACCCTGCGAGACAGCTCTTATAGGAGACATGTCTCGCTGTTTGAACGCCTTCCATTTACTCCTCAGGACGTCCCAACGCTTGTCCTAACCTTTGTCGGCCAGTTCCTTTGTGGGTTCCTGATAAATTAAATCCAAAAAGTCTCTTGTCTCCACGTTCGTCCACTTCCATCTGTCTTTGTTGACACCCGCCATGTGTGCAAACATTGCGGGTGTTAGGCCATTTTAGGGCCCTAACCCTTCGTTTTTGGGGGGTTTCAACCATAAAATGACCTATAACTTAATCGCACTTCATTATTTATGCAAATAACGATTCCATCAGCGTTTTTCACATGAGCCGTGTATCAATCAAAATAAAATCAGATGAGACTGAACGTATTTTCTTCAAGTCAATACTTTAATAATAATAATAATAATGAATTCCATGGATTTTACAGTTTCCATAAGGCATTTTTCATTAGACATCACTTCTTTGGATAAAAACGTGTGGATGGAAACATAGCTACAGTTGACTCCAAGAGCGAGCCTACAGCTGTTCTATCACACTGAGACAGAGCTGTCGACAGCCAGCTGGACTTTGTTGCAACATCTTGTCCAATCGGGTACATGTACATACATGACGTAGCGCAACACAGCGTCTCACGGAGTGACAGCTGAGCTGCAACAGTCATCGTGGTTGAGACAGTGAGAAAAGCAGAGAGTGATGACAAGGAAACAGCTTGTTGGAAAATAAGTTGATTCTGTACAAAGACGACAGCTGCACTCACTTTGTCTATTCAAGGCTCACAATTTTGTCAAAATTAAAAACTCATTTCTCTCACTGAATAGAAAAATGTTGTGCTATGCTAATGCCAGTTGGCATTCTGTTTTTGTGATAACACCTTTGTAGAAAATGTTACGGTAAAGTTGGAACATGCACGTTTTTTTTCTGGTAGCGGTATTGTTAAGTCATGTGTTCATTCTGAGAACAAATACATTTTTTATGTGGAATTTGAAATGATCCCTGGTTAATATTAACTTAACTGTAAGATTGGTTCAGTTTTTAAAAGTGATAAATAAACCATGATTGTTATAACTGCTCATTCTTCCAAGAAATATGTTTTGTCGTAATGGGTTTTTAATACCAGCTCAACCAAGATGTGCATCCAGCAAACTGCAGAGGTTTTTAACGTTGGAAAGATTTACAAGTAATCGTCTCTTAGTTTTGGTTGCTTTTCAAAAAGTTTGGTGAGACCTGATAATAACAGACTGCCATGAGTGATATCACAAACTATCAACCGCTCAGTCCCCATGTTCTACTGTTTAGTGATGGGCAGGTACATGTAGGTATATGTAGAGAACGGTTTTATGTCACTACAATGAATAAATAAATTGTAATTAATCCCTACTTTTTCTTCATGTATACTGATGATTTTAGACTAATTACTATCAAAGGGTAAGAACAAAAAATGAAAATCAGCATCCAGATCCATGAAGAATCAACTTTTGATTGTATCAAATCACACTGAATGGTTAGAAACTTCAGGATTCCCCCACTCTTCCTGCCACAGGACAGATGTTTCCTCTACTAAAGCAGCTGACACAGTGTCGGTCAGATTGATCAAACAGACACGTTGTATGACTACCTAACACTCCTGGGCGGTAAGAATTCCCCTTATTGCTTCATTGATGCTGTCCTCTTACACAGAGTCTGCCATTTAACCTCACCAGAAAAGTAAGATTTCCTTTTCTTCTCAACACTGTCACTAAAAAGCTATTAAAAAATGTTGACACGTTTGAATGTTTGCATCTTCAGATAGATGCAAGAAGTAACTATAGCAAGTCTATAACTTGCAGACATTTTCAACAATAATTGTATATAGTACACAAAATATTTAAATGTACAAGAGAGAAAGAAGCTGCAAGCTGCAAAATGTATGTTCTACTTCCTCTCTGAGTTCACGGTACTTTGTTTCACATTTAGTGATCATCTTGCATCCCATTCACTGTTCAACTTCAGGCACATTCAGTACACATGGCACATCATTTGTTGGAGAAAATGCTGTTATATTCTTGTTGTTCAAATAATATTTGTCAACCGTATGCATTGTTATTGACTCTGAATCAAGCTAGTAAAATGTTCCCCGGCTAACGTTTGGCTCATGGCTGAGCCAAAGGGTTCTATGATCTGAGCGGACTAGAAATATCTTCTATATGCCAAGTATATAATAATATAAGGTTGTCCTATTTACTTGAGTAAGAACCTTATGGGATGGTAATGATTATTCCAAGTATCAGTCAAACCCTCAGGTATACCAGGGAAGTTAACGTTTACAAAAACTTTACATTATGAATGCAAAACGTATGATAATAAATGAATGGTCTTTGGAAAGTGACCGTGGTTTAATCAGGTCTATTATTAGGTTATTTATAGACCCCAGCAGAGGCAACCGTCCTCTGCTGTCGGACAGTCCCGGCCCCCCCGTCGTCCATTATTTCCTGATAATGGACACCTAGTTGGGCATTAACTCTTACATAAAATACCCCATTTGCATTTTCCTCTTGTAGCAGGAACACTATTCATCTCAATAAATTATTAACACTTTAGTGTGACACAAGGCTATCTCGGGGTAGCTTCCACCATGGGCATGTCATGTCAGCGTAGCTTGGCAAAGGCTGGCTGTGTCCTGTATTCCCTGCATGCAACATCTTGGCCAGAGGCAGTTTCCATGGGAGGATGGGTTCTTAGATCTCTTCATCATCTAGAGCGTGCTAGACATGTGCGTAATGGTCTCTCTCATGCCTCACTGCCGACTGTCTTCAATCTGCGAAAACTACATACAGAATTGGATGGCGTGGGGGGGTTGACAAACGCTCTTCCACAATTCCCGATAGGTCCCGTTGCCTTTTCATAACAAACCGCACACACAGGTTGGAGGCACTTCAGCACAAACACTAGCATCCGCATGCCTGCGCACATGCACACTAGTGCACTGGCGGAAAGGGGAAACACACAAGCTGAGTTTGTTTGCGGTTTCACTGCACTGTTTGGCATTTGTCGGTTTCGGTGTCAGACTGACAATGTCTATAGGTCAAACCAAATTGCCTGTTGTCCAAAGTGTCTTGAAAACAAGCTTGCCTAAATAATTACTCACTCAACCATACTCCAGCAGCCTGAGGAGAAATACTAGGGTCATTTTATGTTTAGAGAGGTTATGATATATCCAATTTCATGAACCCGATGTCACTGTGAAAAAATAACAGGATTTCATCTCTCTCTTCACCCGATCAATCTGACATTACAGCATCTTGACAATCGATCTGTGCTGCTCAGCCAAGCTGCTCGATAAGAAGTGCACAGACTTCACATAGACAGCTGATTATGTTTTGTGGGCAGAGCCTGGCTCTTTCCCTGTCTGTCACCAGTCTATTACAGCTATCTGTAAGCAGATGTAATCATCTATATAGGTGTTATGGGTATGATAAGGATGAAACGCTAAGCCAACAAGACGGGCCCTCACCATCAGAGATCAATACATCATCTTGTCCACATCAAGCTTTTGCCTGTCAACAGATATATGAGGGCAGATTGTGACACAGACCTTTCATTATAAATTGTCCCTGGCAACATCAGCACATGTTCACATCTTAAGGATTTGATATCATGAGTTTACCATGATAAGATTTGATCAAACACACTGTGGGTTTTTTGTAGTTTCTCTTCCAACAAAACTAGAATAGGCCTTATGATGCAATCACACAGTTCACTGATCTGTAAATACGGCAATGAAAATATTTAATCAAGCTTGTGTAGCTCAATATCAAATCAATACATTTCCATTTTTTCACAGCTAGATTAGCACATTGCCTGTGAATGATGCTATTTGCATTCGATCAAGTGACACTTTTCAGTGAAAAAATAGTTCACTATAACAGATGTGTCTTTTCTTGGGGTTCTTTCTCAGATTGGTTATTAGTTTTTTGGCTGAAACTAATGGTTGCTTTCTTTACCGATTACCCCGATGGTTATTTTCTGCTTCAACTGAATAAACGTTTTGTCCTTATTAGGGATGCACAGAATCTTAACCAGTAGATTCTGTATTCGTCCGAAGCCCAAAAATCGGGATTTGGTGCATCCCTAGTCCTTATGTAATAAAATGGTAAAAATTGTTGATCACAATTCCTCAGCAACCAATACTCCAACACTCATAGATATTCAGTTTGATATCAAGAGAGGCAAATCATTACATTTGGCATGTTGAAAGCAGTGAATGTTTGGCATTTGTGCTGTGTGACACAAACTATTAACTACAAAAAAAAAGTTGCAGATTATGCTGATTATTTACTGTCAGAATAAAGAGAAAGACTAAAGTAAAAATATCAAAGATTTTCTTTCAAAGAAAGAAAAGTCACAATCTATCTCTGTATGAGGTAGCATATGGCCCACTGATGAAAGCACTTGCATTTGCAGTATTACGAGCTGGGTGTCACAAGCAGTGCACAATTAGTGAGGCGTTTTCTATCCCAAACATGTGGTTGGTCCACCAGAGTGGGTAGGCGGAGCTAACACAGACTCCCTCTTCAACTCACTTGTGTGTGAAGAGGGCATACTGTTTTTTTTCCCAGTCTCTCAATTATCACTTATCACAATAGGTTCCGCAAAAAATAGAATGAAACGGCGCTCTTTGAAAAAAGGTAACTTTAATAATTAATCTACAAATTGTTCAACATTCTACTTAATGAGAGCGGCTTTAAGTGGAAGGAACAAACAGCAGAAATTCTCACCGTTCCACTTGGCTCATATTCTCTGACTGGCACCTTTGAAAAAGTGGGGAAAGAACAATACCACGCTCTGCTATGCCTGGTTCAAATAACAAAAAAAAGCCATTAAGACCTGACATAATGCATTACCTGGACAATGCGATTGAAATCGAAGGCTGCAATGACAATTATTTACATCATTGAATAATCACTCTATTATGTTCTTGATTAAGTAATGAATCAATTGTTTAACAAAATTTCAGAAAATATTAAAACATGTTATTGACATTTTCGCAGAGCCCTAAGTGATGCCTTCAAATTGTTTGTGTTGTCAAAACAACACTCCAAAACTAAAATGGATTACATACACCGCCAGAAAAGACTAACAAGCATATGGGTGAATACTAGGTAAACAGTGGATGTTTCACAAACATGTAACCTGTGTCCACATTAAATGGAAGTTTATTGAAGCAACAATCAGTGGAGAAATTAATAAATCTACTCGTTCGCTATTAGATCATTGCAACTGTCAAATACAAAGTGATGAGTGTTTTAGGCTGAAGAAAAACATGAATTGTACAACCTGTATTTTGTATTTTATCATTTCAAGTAATTAACCATTCATTTTCCATATCTTTTTTTTCCTATGAAAAGGGTCTTACAGGGGAAGGAGTGTATAAGGCATGAGGCATAGAAACTGGTCTAACACACACTCACTAGGTCTCAACAGCAACAGTTGCTAATTTGAGAAATCGGCAACCAATTCTGGGCCTTTGGTAGCCATCAGTGGCAACAACTTTTTAACCCTACACGGACGATTGTATCGTCGACATTACAAACACGTACTTCATATGTCTTATTTAATATCCCCAGATCAATACAGCATTAAGACTTACTTTTTTGTTGTTGTTTAGAAGCAGAAAACTCCACCGTTTAAACGAGGCCTCTGACAGTTGTAGCCTTTGCAGAAGCTTTTTAATCTATCATGGAATTACTGTGTCATTCCAATTTCTTTGTAACATAAATAAATGATTATGAATCCAAAAATCAACTTGCGCGTGTGTTTTGCTTGCTTCGTGAGAAGAGAGCCTTTAGAGGAGGGCTTTACATACAAGGGCTGTTTGTGTGTGTGTGTGTGTGTGTGTGTGTGTGTGTGTGTGTGTGTGTGTGTGTGTGTGTGTGTGTGTGTGTGTGAGACAGCAGAAAGCAGCCTGGAGGCTGAAATGAGTGTGATTTGGCTTACTGATGTCAAATAGCAGACAAATAATACATTGAAGATAAAAGCTTGGATAAAAGAGTATGGTCTTTTATGGGAAAAAAACATAAATAGTTTAATATTTTTGTTAGTTACAGAGTATATTTCTGTTTCTCCTGATTGCCAACAACTAGAAGAACACTTTTTAAAAGCCAATAGGCTTGGCTATAATTGTGCTGTGTGATTTCAATTTTCCTTTTTTTTGTCGTTATAGTCATTTAACGATTTATACATTCATGTGGCATCCCTGCAGCATACATCCTGAAAGCTCAGGTTCTCCTGAAAGAAATTATGTCTGGAACTTGATTGCGTATAACAAGGTTAAGGTTATACAGGCATTATTAAACAAGGAGACCAGCGGAACAAAAGGACTTGGACAGTAAAAAGCAAAACAAGCACCCCAAAACACCTATTCTTTGATATATTTGTTGTATTAGTGATATTAATTTACAGTCATAACCAAAACCAGACAACTGTGCTGCGTTGGTACATTTACTCTTGTGCACATACGCATTTTATTTTTAAAAACAATAGTGAAGCAAATTAAGTTGTGGCGTAAAGTTCGACTAACCTCAACATCACAAGCAAACGACTAAAGACAAGATGAACCTGAAAGAAAACTAAATGAAAATTTGTTTTTGTTTTTGTTTTTTTACATTAAAATGTCATTGTTAGGCTGACATATAACTTAATTACTCAAAATGTAAGGTATAAATTCTAATAATGACTAAAATGGCAACCATATTTGTACTTTTGCCAACGAAAACATGATGCCTTGCCGCTTTTCAAAGTTAGTGTTTTTACACCTAAAGGCAACTTACAATCTCCCCACTGACCTGAACTATGCCGGTCTTTGGACAGTGGGAGGAAGCACATTAGGATGAGGTGAACATACAGCACATAAAAGACCAGGACTGAGATTTGAAATCCAAACTGAAAAAACACACACACACACACACACACACACACACACACACACACACAGTGCTCCTTCTCACATTAATAAAACATAATTAAAGTTGATGCATGGATGAAAATTGTCAGATTACTAGTTCTTTTTTCATGGGCTGTTCAGGATTTTTTTGGACAATGCATATATATTAGAGCTTAATTATACTATAATAAATACAATTTTAAAAAAGAACGAAGCATTTGAATACTGATTTGGATGTTGATTACCATGGCAACGATCAACGATTCAAAGCGTTCAGGTCAGCTCTACTGCCGTCCCATTCAGTGGTTTACCAACACCAAACACAATCACACACATTAGAGTTGTTACTTTAAACAAGGAGAAAAAATGTCAACATTGATTTTGTGCAGTACAAATTTAATATGTGTTGACAGCAAGTTGAATACAGTTTTCACACCTCTTGTTTTAGTGGAACATGTCCATGGAAGTGGAAAAAATGTTCAAATTACTAAACAGATAAACACAGTTAAATATGTAAATACACAGCCTGCAAGACACACATGCACATATGTGTTCAAACCCAGCCACCCAAACACAAGAGTGTCTGGCATGTTAAGAAAGCGGACAGATGGTAGAAAGTCTGGATCCCGATTCCGGATGGACGTTTGTCAACACAGAAGACACAGAAATGTTGTTATGTCTGATTTGCACGGAGAATCAGTCGCTTAGATTTGGTAAGATAAGATCACCACTGAAGAAAAATATAATTATAGAGTTAAACAATATAATTAAACAGGAACACAGCATGCAGCTCACCGAAATCCTACAGAGGAGGCCAAAACCTGCCACCCGTAATTTGTCTCTTTAATGCGAGCAAAACAAACAGACTAAAGAGATTAGAAAACACCTATCACATACAATCACAACAAATGTTATCAGCAATTGTTCTTGAGTTAAAAAATGATTTACCTCTGTGAAACTTCAGAGACATATTTGTCATATATTCTTACAGTTGTTGTATTGTCTGTCTTGCGGCCTTGTGTGTTGTCAGAACCTTCTCAGGCGATGAGTCAGTCACCATGAATCAACACTTACTCATCCAGCAGTGAAATTACACAAGTGGAAAATCAAGCCATAATAAAGATAGTGTGCAAGTTTATTGAGTGCAAAGATGGCACTCGGGTTGTATGTCATTGGTGCATTCATCACATCAAAGCAGAATGGCTGACGAGTTACTTTTTTTTTATTTAAGCAAAAGTGCAAAACAGTGGTCCAGATGACAATATACAGAAAAGTACACTACACCTACCGAAGAAGGCACAGTGCACCTCCTTCACAATCCCTGAGCATGTTTCCACACCGAAACAAAGAGAGGAAATACAGGAAGGAGGGAGACGCGACAAAAACACAACAGCAAGAACTATATCTGCAGCTCACAAACAAGACACACAGAAGCAGACACAGACAAACACACAAACAAACAAGAAGCAATGACAGGAAGACTGGCATAAGACTAAATGGACCAAACACACGCACAGATAGAAGCAAGGAGGCTACAGCACAAGTCTACAGCATGAATTTCAAAGATGCAGCAATGCTGTACAGTGACATTAATCAGGGCAGATATTTTGGATGCAATATTGTTCTAGAACTGACCAACAGGAGAGAACTCCCAGAACATGTGAAGCTATTATTCTATCACCTTAGCCGCCACCCGCCACCACCCTTTTCATTGTTGTCTTAATATTTTTCAATTTGTTTTACTAACTTGTATTTATAGTGTCAAATCATAAAATATTTTTTCTTAGGACACTTAAAGCTTTATTGTGTAACTTTTTGATATTAATAACCATCTGTTACATTCAAGCCATTGCAAAATGAGTTGCTACAAAGCTAATTCAGACTATCAGCTGCATACATCTCTGTCTGGATTTCTCAGTAAGACGATGTTCAGAAGATTGTGTCGTCCGTTGACTTTCCCGGCCAGAAGCTGTAGTGAAGATAATTCACTCTTCAGGAGTCTATCGTGTTTTTTTAATTGTCAGTGTTCTCCTTGGCTACTAGCAACTGCGTGGAGGAGGGGTGGGGGAACGTGCACAGAAAGGCTTGTATCATGGACGCGTCAACAGTTTTGCATTAAATGCAATACATAGAATTCCTCATGAGACAGAAACACGCATTATAGCCAGGGTGAAAAGTACGGGGGAGCTTGGCTCCCCTTAATAAGACATTACCTACCTGAAAACGTGATTTTATACATTTGGGGGGTCTCTAAAAATATTGACAATGTTTCATTTTGACGTGCAATTTCAGTTTTGTGTAATGTGATCATTGTGGATTAGGCTCTGTGCAAAATTGCAAAAATATTCATTCATGCATGATGGGGATTTAAACCTAATTCACTTCATCAAGATAACTACATGCTATTCTTGTCATGACAATTAAGGCGTGGAGGGGTTGCAGTGCAAATTCAACTCATGATTAGTATAAGAAGATTTGTGTAAAAACTATAATTGTTTGAGGCCATAACTCCTGAGCAAAGTCCTTGAAAATCATTCTGCTGTTAGCATCATATAGCCAAAAAGAAAACAAGGCAGTATAATAATTTTGGTTTAACTAAGAAATTAGCATTACAGATTCACCTGTTGCAAGCCCAGTTAGCACACCTCCCGCCGGGGTGAAAAGCAAAGAAGACGCTGAAGAACTAACGTCCTCTCTAGGTAAAGATGGTGATGGTAACAACTCATCAGAGGCCGACCCTAACCCATCTCGTCTTGCTCCTCAGTCCCATTTATTCTGGAGAGCCAATACATGGCTGTTTGTTACGGATAGACGCTTGGGGTATCACTTATGCCTAACTGAATGGAGGAATTAGGGCATCCTGAGTAACTCTGTGTTTTATGTTAAATCTCAAAGAGAGCCTGATGCTTTGTGTACAGACTATTTGTGGGTGGCAGTTTGACCTAGCAATTCCTGCTGATAAAGTATAATACGGTCAGTCCTGTACAGTGCATACACTTGTAGCTGTTAGGAATCTTTGAAAGTCAATATAAGTTGCAAGCGCAAATGAAAAAACTCAAATGATTAGCATTCCAAAAACACAAGAAGGACAAAAAAACATTTACTTTAACTGGTCACAACTAGTAGTCGTATGGAACTGGAGACGAGTGATGGCAGGAAGACTACAGTATGCTCAGATTTAAGGGGCTACAAGCTAAAAGAGATTGGAAACCACAGACTTGAAACATGAACATCAATCAACAGCCAATGCCAGTACACAGCATCAAACTGGCCTACACCTTCACAGGTCTGCTAGACCTGCAGGAAATGGCTCTGCACTGCAGCATTTCCTTCCATCAAATTTGAGACTGTGAAAATCTGGAACTGAAACTGGGGGTTTGATTTGGGATTTGGCCAAATCAGGACAAAATGCCCCCCTCATGTCTTTAGACAGACAGAGCCTTGCACTGTATAGGGTCCGGCAGTGTGTGCGTGAATAAAATAAAATGAAGTAGATGATGCTTAAAGGTGGTCAAAAAACAACACGTTGTTGTAAAACTTTACAACAATCAGTCAGTTTAGGGGTTATTTTGTTTATATTTTTAAGTCACAGTTAATATTTAATCATGTTCTACTGCACTGTTCAATCCCTGCACTGTTCACGTTCATGGTCTTTGCATTTCTGTGAGTGATTTTAATTTTTCTTCTCATGTATGTGTGATATATGTATGTATTTGTTGTGTAACGGTTGTCTTGCTACTGGATGCCTACAATTTCCTTTGGGATGAATAAAGCATCCATCCATCCATCCATCCATCCATCCATCCATCCATCTATCTATCCATCCATCCATCCAGCTGTCTCTTGTGTTTCCACACACATACAAACTTGAAAAAAAAACTATCCGTGCTGTTTTGAGTGAGTTACGGTTTCTGAATGTCCTCTCCCTTCCGTCTCCGGGTGAGCTGTTCGAAATCTCCACGGCTTTCTGCGTCACTAGCCAAGACGAGGTGGCTAATCCGTAGCATGCTAGCTCGTTCTCAATGGCAAAACACTGCCACAACACACACTAGTTCACCATAATCTCCAAAAGAACTACTTCCATGTCCCTGTCCTGCAGGTATTCCACAAGTGCCCTTGTTTAGAAGAATTCTCCCAGTTAATCCTGCCTTGTACTGACCAAAGTTTAAGAAAGAGTTATCCAGCTGATGTGATCTTACCTAGCTACTGTGCATGTCCAACTCCCAACAAAGATAGTATAGAAGTTAGATGTCTCACTGTGTAGCTAAAACAGAGAACTTAACGCATAGGCTGAAAAGAGGAGCTGCAGCAAATTTGCAGTAAGATAAAAATATGTTTTGTTGAAAATGAAACCATGTAAACCTATTCTGGTACAACCTCAAAATACAATTATGAACCTTAAAATGAGCATAATATGGGCGCTTTAAACATCAAAGAAGGAAGAAAGAAAGTGTTGGCTTAATAGCTGCACAATCAGATAGTCAGCAATTTGGTAATGGAATAGCGCGGAGAAGGCAGAGGGGGTTAAAAATTAAAAAACATGGAATAGGAAAATACAGAAAATGGAAAAATATCACCTTCCTAAACTGAGCAGGATAATTATCGGCTCTCCCACAATAACGTACAGTACTCTGGCCAAAATGGCTTTTATTTCAAAGTTAAAAAGCAACAACGCCCTATATTATCTTTCAATTTATGCAGCAGCTTCCCTTTTTGAAGCAATACGGATACAGTCCAGCTTTCTGTCAAACTAAAAATGTAATATATTCTTGTTGCGCTCATACTGCAACCTATAAATCAATCTAACAATAATTGCTCTTTTTTCCCAGAATGACTTTAATGTGTGGCTAATTATACACCTTTGTCACTGAACCATTCACTGTAGTCTATAACTCACGTTTAAACAGATTGAGTTTTTGCATAAAACGAAAGTACAAATACTTTGAGGGGAAAAAAACAGACTTTAATGGCTTGATAGTGAAGCACTCACTGTGAACGACCGTGTTGTCGCTGGCCCACTGAACGAGTGGGTTTGGTTGAAGTGAGATGCCTCGATGGGCTGATACTAGTTTATCTTGATTTAGCTGTCATTCTCCCAAATGAGCTGCTAAATCAATTGTGACACGGGGCCGTCATTCAACTGTGTCACTGGAAGGTTGATAGTGGAATGAAAACACAAGGTGAGATGAGGCATGAAATTTCATCACATGAGCCCATTTTTTTATTGTTTTAAAAATTCACCTTAGGAGGGTCCCAACAAGGTTAGAATTAAAAGAAATGTAACGTATTAAATGACTACCTGATAAAATGATTGGACGAGGAGTGGTGCTGGTAGTGTGGCAGACAGAAAATCATGCAGATTTCAATGAATCGCTGAACCGATCATGGTTTGGTCATAAACAACAATGTATTTTGCGATATGATTTTGGCGTTGTGCCCAACAGAAGCTCACAAATCTCGTCAGCTTTCCAGTCATACAGCAAGCGGTATGAAACGTCACCAACACACATCCGGCGCAGAGAGATTTTGTACTAGGGAACTGGCAAGGTAAACGCCGCTTATGTTCCTTCAACTGATTCGGACATTTGCGTTGTCACATACAGCTCCCCCGGGTTAAAGGAGAACTCTGGCCAATTTTTAATTTAGCACTAATGAAAACACAGTGTAAAGAGCCATTTAAAACACTACCTTATTTGGTAGATTTCAAGGACTGTCTAACTTTGAATTCCTATCCAACAGTCAGAAAACTACGGAGTCCCCCTGGGGTCAGCTAAAAAATTAATAACTTCTAGTTGTAGTCTCCTCCTAGTTGTACTATAGCGCTTACTGTTAAAACATAAGTTTGAAGACCTTATTTAATCATTATATTAATAGATATTTTGTGTCGGTGTTGTAGTTTATAGAGGCCTAAGCACCGCTGGCTGCTGCTAGGGACCAATCTTATTTCTCCAGGTTGGAGGACGGGTTGTTTTGATAAACATTTGTTTGTAGCTCATTGTTAACCTTACTACGTTAGGAAATATGCGTAATTTTTGATTCAATGTCATTTCGCTAGAGTAAAGGATCCCAGAAGTTTGAATATGTGAATAGCTTTCATACTTTGCTCACATTTATCAAACCATGAGCCCGGATTGTTATGAATCCGTGCACACAGTAAAAAAAAAAAAACTAGTTTTTTTTCCCATCCGCTGACCCCAGGGGTTCTATAGAAAACAATGGACAGACATAAAACACAATTCTACCACAAGATCAATACCTTACTTTTCAAGTAAATTCAATTATTATACCTTTGATCTAATTTTGTCTGACTCCAAATTCTAAATGAAAACAAAAAGCATGCATTTAAATTAGTAGATTTGATTATGTTTTCTATAGAAGCTCTGCTCAGTTTATTGCTTCATTCAAAATGAGTACAAGCCCTCTGGCTAGAAGATCAACCGCTGCTCAAATAAGATGTTAAAAAAAAAAGTTGGGAGGGAGGAAGTGGTTCTTACAGAAAACCTTTAAGGAAATACTTAAAAACATGATTATTTAGGTATTTAGTACAAAGGTTGACTTGAATATCAGCGTCAAACATAGCTTCTCTTTCTGTCCTTTGTTGCAGGGCAATTCTAGGATCAGATCTCTAATGAGAATGTTACATGGAAACAATGCCTTGCAAAAGTGTAAACCCCCCCCCCCCACCCGCTGCTAAATCACTAATTTCATAACCGATAATCTCTGTTGTTTTATTTTTTATTATTATAATTTTTAGGGGGGCTGAGATGAAGCTGGAGCCCCGCTAAAAAGGTCTTTGCTTTGTTGGCAAAGAGAGAAAAGAGAACATGTTTGATTTTCCGCGATATATCAACTAACATTTGCTCATTTTACCAAACAGGTCCAAATCAAATGTTTGCAGGAGCAGAGGCTCAACTGGGGAAAATAACCATTAACTAGTTAAAAAGAATTGCAACAAGCAGATGGTGAGCACTTCTGGAATGAGGGATGTGGTGGAGCCACAAAACAGCTGCCGAATTGATCGGCTCGCTCATTCAAAGAGTCATGAAAGAAACTGCTGATAGCTGCGATCCTCCTCACAGTATGCTGTGGCCAGGTTTCCACTTCATGCATATGTTTTGACTGAGAGCGACACGGATAGCTTTTACCTTACAGGGTGTCATGTAATTGCAGCTTTACTAAAAGTGTTTTTTCTTAAGCAAACAAACGCTCAAAGACGAGTCATGGTGGTAGCAAATGCAACACTAAAAGCAAACATTGGCAACATTCAGAGTGTGAATTTGATTTTAATAAGTATGGCATAAGGGTTATGTAATATTTCCTGAGTGCGATGAAACATGCTTACAAGCAAATTATATCATTTCACATGCGCAGATATTACTCTTCACACAATAATTTAACAATCTGGAGTTGTACAGGCAGCTGCGAGCGTGAAACAAAACAGGAAGAGGGAAAGAAATGGCACCTGCGTATATAGAACTAAGCATCACGCGCACAAGGCATAAACGCTATCAAACTCTCAAAGTTGATTTCTGCTCGCCCGAATGAAACTGACTTTTGACAATTGGGGGCGGTAACCAAAGAGAAGCTAGAATCCCTACTTAAATCTGAGATTTATTGGCCTATTGTATCACAGTATTTGTCTTGCAATGCCAGACCTATGTCTACAGCGCGTGGAGTAAAGTCTGGCTACACCACAAAACACTCTAGGTTGTTTGCATTTCTTTAAACCAATCACAAAAGTCTCGGGCGGCGCTAAATTCCAGAAGCAGCAACGGTGCCTCTGCAAAATAGTCTGGGGAAGAAACTTGTTTTGATGGAACACTTGCATCCTGCAAAAGAAACGCCCCAAAAAATATGAAATGAAGTTAACTGTTGTGTGGCCGCGTAGGAACAGTGTGTAGCGCAGGTGCATATATACTGAGAGGTGTATGCCTCCACGCAGAGGTCTAAGGTTTGATCCGACCTGTGACCATATCCTGAATGTCTTCCACCTCTCTTTCCCTTAGCTGTCCTGTCAAATAAAGGCGGAAAAACCACAAAAAATATTTAACTGTTCACACAAAACAGAAACATGAGTTATATAAATTCGCTGGATTCATGGTTGTATGTAATTTACTCTAACCAGTCTATCGCCGTGTGTTCTTTGTCCAAAGCAATCCCATCATAAACATATTCCTTGTAAATCTTTTCACAATCATTTATCAAAAAAAAAAAAAAAAAAAGCAGACCTGCCATATTGCGCGATTTCCATCTTTCTTCAGCTTGTTAGCTAGGAGATAGTCTATATCTACAACATTCCACTTCTGGGATTTTCCGGTGCAGTCATAAATTCCACCAGATTTCCCTCATTTTGGACGGATGTCCGTTACTTTCTGCTTTCTTTGTGTTGGCTTTCTAAACTCTGGTGTATTTATGAGGACTATTGGTTAGTTCAATCTGAGTTTCCTGTTGCACGACTAAAACAACCTTTGAACGTACACATGTTCAACAAAAACAAGTTCCTTTCCAAGGCTATTTAACGGATAGCTGCCCAAGACAACTATGATTGGTTTAAAGAAATGCCAATAAACCAAAGTACGTTTTTCTCCCATCCAGGTATTCTGTGTGGACTAGCTAGACCCTCCTTTGCAGCGCTGTGGAGGAAGGTCTGGTGAAGCGTGACTAGGAGGCCATGCTGGACATTGTCAGGCTTATAATGGCAATTTACTTTCATTGATCCATACTATACTAGAAATAACAGCCAGTATATTCATAATTGCAAATCTTCCTTAAACATGTATTATTCAACACTGTGGTTCATTATTTACATGTTTTTACCAGCAATGTTATCATGTATTAAATCCCACATGAATCTATGAGAGAAAAAGGGCAAGCAAGAAAAAGATGGCAGCTCAGGGCAATCTCTAATAAACTATTCATAATCTTTGCTGTATCCAGCACTTAATAGTATTTGCTTTACTTTTTGTTGACAGTTTAAAGCACCTATCCCATGGGGGTTGAGAACAATTTAACTGCATAACACTAATTACAGCAATGGCATGCAAGAGCAGCATTCTAACAGCACAGGTATGGATCAAATGTGAAAAGAATGAGGTTTTAATGTTTCCTTTTTTGTTTCTGAGACCTCCTGAGACAGATGATTTGCCATCGTAAGACAGTTGAGAAGGTTTCTACACACATGTCAAGGTGAATAAGCGATAACTCAGTATGTCAGCTTCTGAGTCTCCAATGTTAAAATGGTAAGAACAAAAGCATGAACTAAGAGAAAGGGGAATTGTCTGAATGAGTGGGATGCTGAAGGCCAGTAGAAATTGTCTTTCTTCCTCCAAACGGATCATTTTTTGTTCTCTTGTGTGGTCCCCTTTACTGCTGAAACTAACCACTTCAGTGAATGCGAGAAGCCTTGTCCAGCCAGCAGTAAACTGGAATGTCAGAACATGGAGCCACAAAAGTTATTTCCAGTGAGCATTAAAGGCTAGAATGCACTGAGCTTGCTATTCCTGGGTCAGCGCCTCTCTATTGTGCAACTTATGTGCACCACAAATAAAATAAATAAAATGTACAAAAGAAAAAGAATACTTTTTCTTCCCACTAAACAAGAGCAAAACTTTTGTTATGGTTGAGTAAAACTGAAATCCCTGTTAGGATCTCCTGCTGATATACGACTCAAGACGGACAGACAGGAGGGCTATTGCACCAAACCAGGATCAGGGATTAAGCTGGGATATTCAAGTTATCCTGGATGAATTTAGCTTTGACTTGGCTGCACAGAAGCAGGTTGAATTAAACACAGCCAAGTAACCATGGAGATGTATTATTTTTTGCTCTGGAGTAGGCTAACCGCAGGATTCACAAGATAAATCCTGGAGTCTTTGTGTTTGTCTTCTGACGGTGTTCTGCTTCATTTGTATTAACAGTCATGTGTGTTGTGTAAGAACATTGATTGTAGAACAATATTTAGAATTAGACATAGCTTATAGAGATGTGTTTAGTGAATAAAGGTTTAAGATTTGGCCTAGTCTTTCAGGTACATTTCCAGAGGAACATTGATTCCCTCTGCTCACTTTCAAGGAAAATTTGCTAAGTAATAATACACTATATTTCTATAGCGCTTTACGGGGTACTCAAAGAGACTTTACAGTAATGCCAGCACATGTACCACATAAAAACAGATACGGCAATAAAACCCATTCACATAAAACACATTCAACAAGAGTAGTAAAAGCAAACAGAGTGTACAACTTCGTAAAAATGTGCAGTGGCTAGTAGAGATGTTCCGATACCTATTCCTGTATCGGTACTGCCTCCGATACTGCCTTAAACGCTGGTATCAGGAAGTACTGGAGTTAATGGACTTATCTGATACCACGTAATAAAGTCCTTTACATGAAAGTAGTTTCTTTACATTCTTTTTCCCTTATTGGGACTGTCAAACTGGATTAAAAACTGAAAGTTCTATGGCGATCATTGTTTGTTCATGTTTCACAAAGAGTTTAACCTGAGCCAGACCAACAACAAAGATAGAAATCATATCCCATCCATACAGGGTTAGTAGTATACAGTTGTTATAACATAAAATATTTGACCCACTGATATCGTACTCGGTGTCACCCGATACGCAAGTTCAGGTATCAGAGTCGGTGTTGTGAAGCAAGAAAATGGTATCAGACCATCCCTACTGGCTAGTAAGTAGATATTTTTAAATCCTTACCCATTCAGTCGGTCTGCTATTGTCTGCCAAACAGTTTGATAACAGCTGTATTTCACTTTTTGCATATAATATGCTTCACCTCCTCGTAACTTTTCATTAAAAAACTGCTGCTCAGCAGGTGAAAAATATGCCACAAGCGTCTTCTCCATTTCTGCATCAGTAAATCTGTGACTGATACCGTGGTCTATGTGAGAAAGCCGTGAACGTGCACTTATCCCAGCTATCTACACCTGGCTTGACATAGCTCCACCTGTTCATCCGGGTTTGGCAAACCTGCAACTGATTACGCCGCAATGAGCGGATCATACTAAGTCTTTTTCAGTTATTCTGGATTCCTTCATTCTACTTTTGTGCAACAACCCCCTGGTTGTACAATCTGTGATGCGTGTCAGCTTCATGAACGCATCTACTACGCAAATGAATAATGTAATCATCTGACATATCTTGTCTGAGCTCATGAATTATCTTTTCCCCAACTGCTTGTCACAGCGGCTGCCACTTTGTGGCAAACTACACTAAAACGTTCTTGAGCTGCAGTTCCTAGGTCCTCGTGTTAACGTTACATAAGGTTGGAGTAAAATATTCATCAAGCTGCTCTGGACCACATCTGTATGCAGCTGAGTGCTGAGGAAACACTTTCTCTGTAAACCTGCAAACTACACCAGAGTGGTGCTGCTGCTGGGTTTAAAGTGGGTTCAGTGCAAATGTGCTTGATTGCTTTTGTGTACGCTTGAGTTTCTGTGTGCAAAGTGTACATAAACATGGTATGTGTGTATACTAGTGGTACAGTTTGGCACAAGTTGTGTGTTTATGTGTATGTGTGTCTGTCTTCATCTGTATGCTGAGATTGTACTCCATTTACAGCAAACATTTATGTCTCGCTTCAGTGTTAGTGGACTGGGTTGTCCCTCTTCCCTCTGCATGCTAGATCATGCAGCAAATGATGTCTTGCTTGCGCAGGGCGTGTAATGAGACGGTCGTAAAGTTGGTTATCTTCCGGGGGCTATCAGCAGGTTCATCAGGACCAGGAGAACCAGCCGGCATCTGGCTGACCTGTGGATCCAGGGAAGCCATAACTCCAGACCCCTCCTAAATGACAGCACACCACTCTCCATAAAAAGGTTTATCGTTTAATCTATATAACTGACCGGACTGCTTTACATCATGTCAAGAGCTTGGTCTCTTTTTTGATTGTTGTAAGGACTGTGGAGGATGTTGATTGATTGGCGACTACCTTGGTAAGTGTTTGATTTTCAATACAGTGGTTCACAAACCCAAGTGATAGACACTGAAGATGAACTTGTAAAATCCCAGTGTTGATCTACTCAACCTGCTGTCTAAATGAAGCTGCTTTCTTAAACTCCAGCTGTCTGAATGTAAAATGCCAAAAGAGGGAATTACTAACATATATATTGTAGGATAAAGAGAAAGGTGATCATAGAAATCTAAATTAAATATGCAAGGACACCACTTACATGCATTAATAAAGAGGGAATGAGCAGTATGCTAATGACGAAGGATTTAAGGCTTCCATGTGAGAGAGGGATTGAAAACGCGCTGCTGACGGGACTCATTACTGTGGCCCACACCGACTTCTACCTGTGTGAGTGCACATATACGCATATTTAATGTGTGAGAGACAGGAAAAAAATGAAGAGATCATGCACAGGGCTTTAAATGACGACTGAATGAATGATGATGTGTTCATCAATGGGTGAATTTAAAAGTACACCCATGCATAAACAAGCTGAGAAAAAGAACAACATACATACATTAGAACAAATAATAGATGCAAAAAACTGTTCTGTCACACAGGGTTCACTCTGGGTAAACGCTGGGGGCCTCGACAAGCAATACATCTCATGTGGTTTGTAACACTCAGGAATCAAAGAGCTTAACAAATCCTACATATACTTCAGGCTGTTGCTGTGGAGTATTAGATGAACTAATACTAAAAAAAAACATTAAATTAAAGCCTTGTATCCACCTTGAGCAAAATCTGGGGCTGTACCACAGACACAAAACAAAATAGTGGATGTAGCGTTCGTGATGTCACCAATCTGTTTGTGGACTGCTGTTTTCAAGCCTGGAGTTTGGCAGAGTGGGCGTCTCCATCTTGTTTTTCTTGCAACTGCGTGTGATGATTGTTGACGAGAGTGTTGAGCTAGGGAGGATAACGTGGCCAAGCCAGTGCTGTTGATGGTTGCAATGGTGCAGCGCTAAGCTAAATGCTAAAAAAATTGATTTTTAACCCATCTGAAGCGAGTCATCCAGCAGAGATTTACCTGCTGGTAAATGCAGAGCTTCATCTGCATGTACAGCAGAACACAAAATCAGACATTCCCTTAAATTACCAGCTAGTTGGCAGCTGAATAAGGCACTCCAATTAACATTGATGAAGTGAGAAAACACAGTGCGAGGCTCAAAGTCCAAAATTAAAACAGCAAAAAACTATTTCATTGCTATCTTATTGTATACAGGGCCATGGATACGCATTGCTAAGCCTCTGTCCTGATTGACAGGTCGCTGTGAAGCCACGGCCTAAAGCATTCCCTGCTTTGTTGTCAATTTTAAAATAAATGGGAACATTATTCCAACAATGTACATCCTGCTATACTGAAGTAGACTTGACACTTATTATGAGAATTTTTCCTGAGGTAATAAATCAAGTGATTAGCGTCATTTCCCCATAGACTTCTATAGAAACAGAGTTCTTTGTTGGGCTGTGGGGTGTGTGTGTGTGTGTGTGTGTGTGTGTGTGTGCGCGTGTGTGTGTGTGTGTGTGTGTGTGTGCGTGTGTGTGTGTGTGTGTGTGTGTGTGTGTGTGTGTGTGTGTGTGTGTGTGTTGTGGGGGTAGGTTTAAGTAACTTCTGCAATGGCTTCACTTATCCGAGCCAAAAGCTTGTCCTTTAAATTTACAGTCTATGGGCTGAACCCTAATTCCAATTTGGCTACTTGATGCCAATTTTATGTAGTGAGACAGTTCCTACTTTTTATCATCTATAGTATATTTTCATTTTTTTTATGTTCAACACTTTACCTAGAACTATGACTAATGCTGGGGTATTCATGGTCTTGGCCCAGTTACACTAAAGTGCAGCACACCTAACCAGGCTTCCCACCCTAAACTCCTACAGTGTAACATGTGAAGTCTCATGTTTTAACCTCAAAACTCCCTATACTCATATCTTATACTACACACATCATCAGTGATGTAAAAACACCAGATTCACACTGTTTATTATTTAAATTAAAAGCATGTGTTCTAATCATAGCTATCTCACCATCACACTGCTGAGAATCTCTCCAGCATGGCATTGGCACAGTGATTTCATTGAAAGGCAGTGGAGAAAAGGGTGCCAGTCTGGTCTGGTTCAAGAGCAGAAACTTTAGGTTTGCACATGTGTAATTTTGAGACGAGATGAGGTCTGTAAAACTTTCTAACCTTGCATGATGTTATCCTGCTTTACTGCAATGACTAACAAAATGGGGTGAAAATCTGCAGATCCACGATTGACAATACGAAGCTTAAACATTTAAAGGGCAGCCCCACCAAAATCCAAAATTATTAGGGATGCTCTGGTCAGTAAAAGGTTAGGGTTCATTTTGATAACAGTAAACACCGGGCCTTCAGTAAGACACTAAATCAGCCTCAAAAGTAAAACAAGAGGGAATATTATTAATAATATTGTTTGGATCAGGGATGAATTTTCATGCCAGGGGAAGATAAACTTTGGAAGCAGGATTACAATCATCTTATTAGGAGAAAACAAAACACAGAGGATCTGAAATACATTTTACAGTTGGTTTTAAAGTCTTATTGGATTCTGTGGAAGAATCCCTCATTTAATTACCACAAAATTTAAATAAGCCATTACCCTGCCGGTCCCAATGAATAGAATTTGAGTAATATCTTTGCTAAAATGTTTAATTGCCAGTGAGACAATTTAAAACACATGACAGTACTTTGTAAAAGTAATTATTTCAAAAGTACAAAAAAAAGTGTATTATTTTGCAGTGAGTCGTGCAGTAAATAGCATTCACACCTTCAGTAAAGTAGAAAGAGCTATTATGCTATTAGGCTGGATGGAACACAAAATATGTGTTAAATAATTCATCAAATGTCCGAATGTCTTTGAATAGAACACCTTTTTCCACAGTGTAAGCAGATGTGTACAGTAAACTGATTGGAAGACAAAAAAATCAAGTTGTATCCTATTAATCACTTCTGTATTGTGACAGGCAATATCGCTCACTGCTTAGCAACCAACTCCTGCAGGGCAACAGTCGGACTGATGAGATTTACCAATCGTATCTTCTCTCTAAAGTGTCCATTGTGTGGCAGCAGATCTCTAACACATATTGTTCTCTCACACTGTTCAGCAGCTCCTGTTGTTTCTCAGCCAGTGGGATTCATTTTTAAAAGCAAACATATAAGAGGATCAATAACGCAATAACATCCCAAATCACAGGTACAAGTCTCAAACAGTTTTCAACAGCAGACACAGCTCATGTTCTTTGTTCAGTGCATTACGCCCATACTAAGAAGTGGGCAATAAAACCTAAATAAACAAAAAAACAGTGCTGTTGTGAAGTCTTACCTTGAACAGGCGCAGTATGTTGGCCACCATGATGGAGACGGAGCTAGAGGAGGCTCCAATGACGCCCACTACCCTCTCAGGTTTGGTGATGATTGGTGCTCCCCCGCCCAGACATTTGACATCTGTCCCGTCCTTCTCGATCAGGGCCTGCACGAAGGTGAGCGACTGCTCCAAGGCGTGAGTGTCCCTGGAACAGGTGTCCAGGATACGCGCCCCCAGCGTGATGTTGGGCAGCAAATTAGGATCATTATTGATGCGGTCAAGGGCAAAGAGCATGGCCTCCAGTCTGTGTATACCCTTCTCCTTCTTCAGCTCCCCACATGGCTTTCCATCGTGGCCCCTAGCGTGTACTGGGAAGAGCCCACCTAGGGAAATATCCCCGTCAATGCGGATGGAATTCAAATGTGTGTGTCCCGGCCCTTTGGGCTTGGCAGCCTGAGCGGCTTTGGGGGAGCTGTGGAGAAGAAGAACAACAACAAGAAGCAGAAGTGCCAGAATTCGGCTGGTCCGATCCGGTCTATAAGCCGGGGGTTGAAACATGGCCGCGGCGTGAGCACAGACCCACACGGTACAACCCAACCCAGCAATCAGAAAACAACAGAAGCCAGGTATAATTGTATGATGGCCAGAGGGTTAATTGCAATACCTCTTGAAGCAGCTGGCACTAAAACGGATTCCTCTCATGTCTCTCCTCGCTCCACAGCATTCAACTTATGTAGAATATGTGCTTGGCTATTTCACACAATGTAATCCTTCTCCTCTTTCACTCCCTCACTCCATCATCTGACCACAGCGGTGAGCAGCTGCTCCGGTGTCTGTTGTTATTCACAGACTTGCCTATGGAGATCTTTCACTTGGGGCATTAGAAAGAACAAAGGTGAGCGATAAGCTTTTTCTCTCCGTCTCTCTCCCTCTGTGTCTCTCTCCTCTCCGCCTCAATCAGAAGTTTTTAATCTCCCCGGTTCCCCTGGGCAGGGATTTGGTATATGTCAGAGCCCCAGGCCTGCTTAGGTCCACAGGCTTCAGAGTGAATTCCTGAAAGATGAAAAAGAGAAGAGTAGTCAGACAGTGCACTGAGAAAACTGAAAAAAGTCAAACGGATTTGTATTGGTATGAGTTTTTCAATACCTCTTTTTTTCTTAACCTGTTCATTGCAGCATTATGTGGAATAAAGAGACAGTTCTGCTCTCAAACTCATTTATTTCTCTTACATAGCCTTCCTACGTCTACCATTTTGAAATCAAACAGGTTTCTATGAACACTCAAGGTTGACAGGGCTGAGAGTCAGATATCCGCGCTTCATTTTCATCTATTAACCTTGTCGGCGGACGCACTCAGCCACTGTCACGAAGTGTGGCATTCTTTGACCATTACGTTTTCTTATTTTTGCTGTTGATTTCGCATAAAACTGATTTGACATCAAATTGAAAAAGTACTGCCTATTTTACAGTTCCAGTAATACAGAAATCTGTTGTTGTTGTCAGTGGTAGTTTGGAAGCTGTTCTGTGTAGATGATTTGCTAAGAAATCGATGTTTTCTAGAAAATGTACTACCAATGCCACATTACTTCTTCAAAGCCTGACAAAGCGTCCGAAACATCAAGGTTTTAAAGGGAAGTTCAAAAGGACTAAATAAGCTATGGATGAAGCTGATATCTCTTTGTGCCAAATGGACCTCTCCAGCATTACCCAGGTATTTCTGCTTAGTACAGGCAAAATCAATAACATGTATTATAATGGAATAGAATTCATAAGTGGGTCTCAGAGTCTCTTAAGCTTGTCTAAAGTCTGTGCCTTGCATTCTTACAACGTACCATTAAACCAATGGGGGTGTGGGTTTAGGAAATTAGTTTGAAATTGTAATTTAATACAGACGGAGAGCCGCGTTTATATCTTAGTTGGCAAAAAAAATACCCACCCACCTCAAGTAATCACTGCAATAAGTAAGCCAACTTCTAATACTAAGCAGCCATGAACACAGTAGACGATACTTTCCATTATCAGAAGGACTGAAATATCATCCAGATCACTGATGCCTGTAATCTTTTCCCATGAAGGGTTATACATAAATCAAATCACACCGAAACAGAGCTTTGGCACCTTGAAAACATAAATCCTAAAACCTTATTTACACCTCTCTGATGGCAGATGTAGGGCTGCAACTAACATCATTTTCACTATGTTTTAATCTTTATTTTACGTTGAATCAACGAGATATTAAGAAAAAATAAACATCATTTTTCCAGAGCCAAAAGTGAGCTTTTTGTGGTCATGATCCTCCAAAAACAGCCAAGATGTTTACATTACTACATTATAAGAATGTTAAAAAAAAGTGTCTAATCCTCACACTGGAGAAGCTGGAACCACCAAGTTGACATGATTGATTAATAGATTAATCAAAATAGTTGATCAACTCATTGAATTACCATCTAATTGTTGCAGCTTTCTATTTAACTACATCTGTTTTGATGTGGCTCGGTTTACTGTCTCCCTGTTGTGGCAATTATTCGATTATTAGATTATACAGATCCATTTTTTCTTCTTGTTTTTTTCTGTGCAGATTCCACGCTGGATTTTGAGTTTCTAAACTGCATTCTGTCATGCACATCTACACAATGAGACCATCATTTCCTCCCTTCTCTATTTTATTTTTTATTTTCTGACACACACACACACACACACACACACAGACGCAGGTGCAATACATGCATGTCATAAGACACAAAACATGCCACTACAAGCTACCTTGTATGTGCATATCTACACCCTCCTGAAGCTGAAATAGGCTCTGAAGGAACAAGCTCCCTGAACACGGTAACAGAATAGAGCCGTAGACATTGGTTTTCCAGCAGAGTGGGTTGAAGCCTTGGATGAACAACAGCTGAGATTCATTGAGAGCATATTGGAAGTGACAAGGTCCTTTGAATACACCCAACTACCTCCTACTGAGTGAAAAGTAATTTTTCAGAGTTGATTCACCCCAGGTTCACTTTAACTGCTGCAGAGCAGATGACAACTGGAAAGCAGGCCAACTCGCCTTAGCCCTTGTAACCAAATACAAACACTGCACCAGCGTATCTAACATCAGAGCGTACTGTACACTGATGCGAAGGCAGTGAGCTGCTACCATCCCTTGCTAGAGACAGGCAAAATGAGAAAATACAGCTGTACAAATTGAAGAGTTGAAAAAAAACTGTTCTGCAGATTGCAAGACAGATGTCATCAAACCTGATGTTTCTACAAAAGAGCTGGTGCGGAGACAACCGTTTCCGTCAGACTGAAAAACCGCGAGCCAATCTGAAGGAGTATCTCCAGTGCAACTGAAGGAAAAACATCTTACACATTACAAGATAACATCAAGCATTATCATGTTAATCAGCTTGTTTTGTTTGGTTTTGGATGTTTCCTCTTTGATAAAGATGTAGGTAATTCACTCCTTAACCTTAAGGATCTTTGCTTTAGGTGAGGGCCGGCTATATCCACTGAATCAATCATTCATACTACCATTACTCTTATCTGTTGACCTATGAATCCTATTTTAAATCAAGTATCATTTTAAATCAAGTATCTGGGTTAAAGCAGGCCAGCTTTCAGAGCTCTATTCAACATGACATGTAGTGATGTAGTAACCGAAAGGAAAGTGTAGTGAAAGTGAAATTCGGCTACATTATCAATGTTTTCATGGTATATCTTATTTCCAATATTCAACAGTATTGTACTGCATCTAACCCAGACTTGATACTGTGTATAATAGTACAACTTTCAAGCCTGACAAACTGTAAACCAACCTCAGTTGGGGTGTTCTTTTCAAGCATTGCAATGACCACTGTGGTAAAAAGGAGAACAAGTTACAAGAGTGCTAAATTAGAAGACAAAATGTGTCTATACGGCAGTACTCAAGTCCTGGACTCAGACTCAAGTCTGACTCCAATCGCTATTCTCTGGATTTGTGAATCGACCTCGACTCAAACTCTTCTTTGGTGACTTGAACCCGTGGGACTCGAGACTTGGCTTTGACGCCTCTGTTTTTTTTTTATTAGCTAATTCTCGTCTAATTTGTCACTTTCCAAGCTAATGTGAAATATTTTAAAGAACAAGTGTGAGATTTGTTGTTTTTTTGGTTATCATGACTTTGTGACTAGTCATTGACGTCCTGCCACTATTTCAGTTACTCATCCTTAAAGTGGAGACAGAGCAAGTGTAGCCTACACAAAGGGGAACACTGCGTAAAGGCCCACCTTAATCAGTCCCTCCAGGATTTCGCGATGTTGAGATTGTGCCAATTCAACCAATCACTTGCGATTTTGACCAATCCCTGCTACTTTTTTGCAAATTTAACGAATAACCAGAGTTTCTCATGAGTTCAACCAATCCTAGCAATCCCACATGCAAGACTTTGTATCAGTATGTGGCTTTGAGAGTCAATGACCAAGCGGTCATTGATTATGAACATTGCCAAATTTATTACCGTGTTTTTGCTATGAAGATGAGACTTTGATGACTCGAACATCTCACATTTACCAACAAAATGTACAGCTACAGACCGTGCAAAACATGTCAGACCGACCTGCTAACCCGTATACATTTTAACATCATTGTACGCTGAAATGATTTTTAGCTACAAAGTCGCTTTCGTTTCAATTCTGTCGGTTCTCTGCAGCGGGCAGAGTTGCTACACACACACACACACACACACACACGCACACACGCACACACGCACGCACGCACGCACACGCACACGCACACGCACACGCACACGCACACGCACACGCGCACACGGCGGATGCCGGCGATGAGACAAACGGGATGACCTGAGGACAGCTACGTTCGTCATTGTAACTGCAATGTATGTTAAAGTCCAATAAGTCCTTCATCAAACTGTATAAATGTGTGTCCCAGGCCAGGATAGGAAATAAATTCCTTTTTTTTAAATCCACCAGCCATATTCATATCATACCAACATTTGCATTTCTTGAGCCTTTTTGGTTGGTTTACTAGGAAAACTTAGCCCAGAGTAGTTTCTCCTGAAAACAAACAAAATAATACAACAACAAAAACTTTTTCTTCAACTTTCTCTGTCTCCTGCAACTTGATTGCAACAAACGTACAAAAGACGTCAAAACTTTTCTTGCAATTTTTTTTTTTTAAAAGCTCCCCCAATATCATGCATTTTTGGCCACAATGATCTCAAAAAAAGGCCGCGAAATCCTGGAGCAACTGCTTAAAAATCCTGTACAATACGGACTTGAGAAAAATAACTCACCAGCTACAAAATGTCAAAGATAGCTGCAGGAATTACTGGAGAATCATATCAAAAGAACAACCTTTCCTCAGGTGCTAAAGCAAGTTTCAGAATAGCCCATTCATTTCAAAAGGCCATACAATAGCCTTCAGGCAAATAAGAGTGTGTTGTTACATGGCCTTCGTAGCTACAGAGGCAGCTGCAGCTACAGTGACACCTTTATTTTAATAAGAGCAAAACCTGTCTGTTATGAAACAATCTGTTTACAATATGAATATTGAAGGAGATTTTACTGAGTATTCTCAACTGAAATATTTTGTAGTAAACATGTTTGTAATGTGCACAAGACACAGAGTGGGTGTTGATTTCGTCTTCATATCTGTCACCAAGATTAGTTTTCAAGTGTACACTCTACAGACCAATTTAATAATCAGGAAGTGTTGAAATGTGCAAAATGTTGAATTTGAGGGAGCTCCAGACAGAACTTGCATTTACCGAACATAAAAAGCTAAGTCATTGGGTCACTGTGATCCAGAAAGATATGCAATCACACTGTAGACTTGGATTATTTGCTAAGAGCAACAATACCAACAGAATCTCTTCTCACTTAGAAACATGCGTCGGTTCCACTCTCCTCAACCCGCCCGCCCTTACAGATGCTTTTCAGCTGAAATAATTTAGGATTCGTTCTCTTTAAAGATGAGGCATGTGTTGTGCAGACCCTCCCCCCCCCCCCCCCCCCCCCCCCCCCCCCCCCCCCCCCCCCCCCCACACACACACACACACACACACACAAACACACACACACACACCTTCAAACTCGTTCATATTTTAACACTTCATGTTCTCTCTGGCCCAAGCGTTTTCCCATCCAATCAGTATTGCAAAATGAATTTTATAAAAACAAACAAGCATAGATCTGAAATTAATATTTATTTTCAGCAGATTATTCCCCTCTTCATGTTCAGACACCTGAGCAGCTGCTGGATGGCGGAGCCAGCCAAGGGAACTTTTAGAGATGTGCTTTAGCTCTCCTATCACAGATGGGCAGGAGGGGCTCTCTAATTGACACTCCAGCATGTTGATGCTGCACAGCAGATCAATAGGAAGGCTGCCCTGAGAAAAAGGAATGGAGAGAGCAGGGCTAAGCTGCACAGACAGACTGGAGAGCTTAGAAGTGGCTGCCACAATGTTTCTAGCAAAAGAAAAAAAAAGATTGAAATGAGCCTTAAAAAAGGATGAATCAATAAGAATGGATCAAACTTAATGCTGCTCTTTGTTCACATTTGCAAGCGGTCTGGGGGTAATACTTGATATTTTGAGCAGCAAAACCAGAAAACTGCAAAACAGTTAGTGCAACACGCTCAACTGAGCTTGCCATCTGTCACTGATCTGCTTTTTTCCCATGTCAACCCAGCTATTGTCAAAGGGTTCTAATAGGAAACATTCAAGGTTTAGTTTTAACAGCAATTGTATCGTATTGTTGCTTCAAACTGCTTTGACATTTCAGACTCATGATGTTCAGCATAATACTGCATCCCTGTACAAATCTACAATCAGCAATCTTTCATTTTGCTAATTTATTGCCATTTATTTTCTCAAAATGGGACTGATCTGTGTATTAAATGTCAGACAACAGTGGACATTGCCCCTTATAATATCTCCAAGGTCCAAGGTGACCAAGGAATGCTTATTTTTTCCGCCAAATGGTCCATACAAAATCCAAAGATACAAAACAGAGAAAAGCAGAAAATCGTTAATTTGGAAAAACAAAAACTAGAAGATAAAAAGTGACTGAAACAAGTTATAGCTAAAAATATCAAACATCAAAATAGTTGTTGATCATTTCCCAACTGTTTCTGCTATTAAGTTTGACAAGTTAAGATCATGAAATATATCATCGATGCAATGATCATTATCATGCAAATCATGAAATCATGCAAATGTTACAAAACATTTTACATAGGTCTATATTTGTCCTAGGGGAATGCATGAAGTAGAAACATTTCCATCACTGCACAGTTGCTGCTATGTGCGTTATTTTGACGACGAGTAAATCTTCCGGCCTTCATACGCCTCCATGCATCACTACAGAAAGTCTTGATGAACAGTCTTTATTGCCAGCTGTCACACCATGCGTTTGACACTAAGAGCAATCCTGATAACAGTTTGTCACATTTTACAATAGAGAGCCGACTGAATGTGGGGTTTCTTCTCTCTCGTGTTTCAATGTTTTTTTTCAAGCTGCAGCCCCTAAACGCAGCTGAGCAGTGTTTCCCACCATATTTGAATACTTCTGAATAATAAGTGACTATAGTTGTCAGAGTTGACAAGGGTGAAGCTGAATGGTATACTGTCATGAAGTACAAAAAAATGACAGCTAAAAGTGCCATCTGACCGCATATTTTACTTGACTCTGATTACGACCCTCGTTTGGTTCAGTGTTCCCTAGGCTTGGGCCGCTGTAAACGATTTCAACCTTTTTGATAGCAAGCCAAACGACGGACTCGACTGGACTGGGGTCTAACATTTTCACACTTGACTCAGCAGCTGGTCGGAGAGAACCCATAATGAGAGCTTAGCATATCCAGTCCAGTCGGTGTCAGTATATGTAAATCAGTATATAATACGTATGCATCTATAAGCCATGACTTCTTTTTCACTTTGCCTCGTCTTTTCAGCTCACGTCTTACGTCAGCTTTAATTCCAAAGTGCTTCCATGTCAGCAGTGCAGTTTAAAGGTGCCCTGCCACACGCATTTCATTACTTTTATGTTAATATGTGAAGTCCGACCATGGACTCTGTAACAATTTTTTGGGGGAAAAAATGCCTTGGTTGCCCTGTTCCAAGCCATTCTAGTTGCATTGAAAGCCTGCAGGAAAACTCAGCTCTATTTGTGCCAGTTCTCATTAATATACAATTCGCTAAGCTGCTTGACTCTGATTAGTTAACAGCTAGCCAATGAGAGCCTGGCTATCAGCATCCTTTACCCAGCGCAACTGGGCGAGCTCATGAATAGTAATGAGCTTAGGCAACATGTTGTCAGACTGAACAGTTTTTATAATTGGCCTGATTTCTCCTCTTATTTCTTCTCATAGGTTAGAGCTGACAGAGGACGTAGCAGTTCATTTTCACATTCACCACATAACACATATGCACCTAACAGATTTTTAAAAACATTTAAGGTAGCTAGCTAACGGTAGACTACAGAGAAAGTGTGATATTTTTACGTCTGTTTCAGTTTGACAGAGGGAAATATTTTAGTTGACTAAATGTAACCAACATTTATTTATAAAATGTAACATTATTTTTTTTCTATATGTTGACAGTGTAAGCGTTTTTTCTTTTGTATTATTAAATATTATAAAGTTGAAGTGTAACAGGAAAATACATATTAACATGTGACTGGATATGAAAACACTACAATAAAGTATTAAATAAAACTGGAACCAAAATAAGGAACCATTCTAATCCAGTTCGATTTGTACTGGTTGCATAGGAACCGGTATTGGAACCAGGTTGTGGTGCCCAACCCTAACGTAGCCTACGGCCAAAGCTCTACGGAAGCATAAATGTTTAAGGCAAGCTAATTGGAAAGTTGAGACAGCTAAGCTACAAGTTACTCTAAAACAAATGAAGCTTTACTACACTAAAGCTAACCTTACACCTGAAAGAAATGTAGCAGTCTAGGCTACAGCAAATCTTCAAGCTATTTATACTATGCTATGTATACGACATACACATCCATGTGCATCCTCAGCTGTTTTATTTCAGACCGCACAAGAAATCCTTACCGCGCTTGAGCTTTACAAATGCTTGAGGAAGTGCAGCTTACTTGACTGCATTACTTGATCAATAAAGAACCAAGCTACTGAAAAGCTTTTTAATTGCAAAAACAGCGACATTTCTCAAAACTAGTTCAACTAGTATTATCGCTGTGGGCTGCCCAACACTGCAAGCAATAGAAATTAGATTTTGCTCCTTTTTAATTTGCAAGAACATGTTATAATGACAAGTGTTAGCAAGTTTGCATAAAATCAAACCTGTTTGGACAAACCAGAGATTGACCCAACTCTAATGTGTCCCCATTTTAATTTTACACCATTTTACAACACCTTAAGCATTGACAAATGAGCTATAAATAATGGTGAAGAGCCAGGATAGTTTAGCTACAACTAATCAAAATCAATCTACACAGTCATTCCTTATTCATCTTTCACTCAGTCTGATCATATTTACAATCCTGGGGGAAATCAGATAGATTAAGCATGTCTTTTGCAGTAATAAGCTATTGACCTATATCAATTTAGAACTTCCCCAGCACACTCTAATTTCTGACTTTTAATTAAATTTTGAAGATTGTTTGAGTACTGAAATTTAATACAGACGACAGCTTATTATGTCCAGTTAGAGCAATAATGTAGGAGGTGTAGGAGATCTCCTAATTGCCTGGTTTGTTGATACAGTATATCCTAAATGTGTAATATTATTTAGACATGTTTGTCTTAGTTTTATGTATCTAATGTTTACATTAGACTTCACCTTGAAGGAGTGCAGGAGTCCAACTAATGTAGCTCAGCATATATTCTTTCAGGAAGATCTAACTCTTAATCACTGCTCTCTTCCTAAATCAAATCAGCTGTTGGAGGCGTTCACCTGCTAAACCAATCCGATTTGTACATGAATTCCAAGGGTCAATCCCAGAGTTACCACCCTGTAACTTGGGATATTTCTGCAGATAATTGTCAATTGTGTCGTAGACAAAATATATCAGAAAGTCATGAACACGCTTATCATACATTTTCAAAACCAACAGGTGACTCCTTGGCTGTGCAAAAAACAAGGATGTTCAATTCCCAATTATGTCATAACAGACAAAAGCAAGATCTTTTACAGTTTTTAATTGATGTAGCTTAATATTCTGTTGGTTTACTAATCAATTAATCAACTTATCAGTTTGCAGTGTGACAATGAACATAAATATTTGAAGAAAAATTAGTGTCTACATATGAATTCCCAAAAATGAAGTAATAAAACAGGTTAATGAAAATTGGTGGGATCATGTCCAGTATATGTATTTTGCACATCACTGTCAAGGCAGGGGTGTCTGGGAAAAAGCCATTTGCTCAAACAAAAATGATTGAAATGATCCCAATCTCCTTCCCTTGACATCGGATATGTTTTGTCACTGTTGGCTAAAAAGAGAGATGGGAGCGAGGGACTGAAATTTTTTAACTCGGGAGCGCATTCATTACAGAATCAGCTAAACGCAGTTGACAGTTATGATTTATTTAGAACCCTGAGATATGTGGTAAATCTCGCTAAGGCATGATCTTATGCAATAGCTGACTGTGGCTGTTTGATTTCCCTTCGCGGAGAACCCTGAGGAAACACAGGTGCAATTTATCTCTTTAAATATCAACTTTGTGACAATTGCCAGAGAGCTGCTCCATTTCTGTGCCAGCTACAGATATTTTAGGACACGCCAAAGAAGACGTGTTAAAACTAAGGTTAGAGCTGATATTTTTGAACACTGCAAATGCAATGCACTGTTTTGACGATGCAGTAAGTCATTTGAAAGACAAGGATGAGAACACCGGATAAAGGGGGGGGGGGGGGGGGGGGGGGTTGCAGGAGAAGAAATGGGCCAACCCTAAATTTTTTTGTTTACTTGCACAGGGTGCTTGCCGTGCAGGCTAATGGAGGGCTAAGATCACTATGCTGCATCTAGCAGGGGACAAATGGACTGAAATGAGAGAACATGAATTTATGAAATGTGATTCTCCTCCCCTGGAAGAGTAGAGGGAGAAATCTCATGCTGCTTAAACAGGATGAAGATGCTATGAGGGGAAGTCAGAGGAGCATATTAAAAAGCATTGACTTCCCATTCACTGACTTGCCTGATTCAATGACTAACATCATGCTATACCCTTCATCTACAGAGGCTTATCCTCTAGTCACTGAGGCTCCTACTCTTGTTTCTCTTTCCTTTTGAGCGACAAAAAACTTGAGATTAGAGAAAATACTTGGTATTCATCAGTGCTACAGCTTTCCTTCCTATAAAGCTTTACATTCCTACCTATCATCACATGCACACCTTGGGGCCTGGGTTGAATATGATTCAGAGGGGCAGGCATGAATCTAGGATCTACAGGTTAAAATACATCCAAACGTCCTGGTGTCTTAAAGCCTCTGGCACTGAAGGCTGCTCTCTCTCTTTCTCTCTCTCTCTCTCGCACACACTCGCTCCCTTCTGTGCAGCTGGTTAATGGTCCAGTGAAAAAGATGGCATGAGGTGAACCATCTCCAGCCTCCTGTTGACTCTAAGCGGTGCTTGGTAATGATGCCTAGCATACTTCATCTTGTGGGGCAAATACACCTTTTTTTCCCCTCAACCTTGTTTTTCAGAATACAAACAATAACGACTTAGTGCAAAACTGGAATGTGAAGACAGACTATATAACAAGTCGTCACTGTCTAGCGTGTCCTAGAAAGTGTTTGTGTGTGTGAGGGGGGGGGGGGGGGGGGGGGGGGGGGGGGGGGGGGTTCACAGTCGATACAGAAGGCTGCTACTTCCCAGACACATTGATTGATTTACTGTATCTGTTGAGCTAGACCTGCATGCCTGCCTGTCAGGATTAAGGAATTTATGTCTTATCAAACCTGTGCCCCTGAGAGACCTATTTCCAACAGAATATCTTAAAGCTGCAACATATGGAAAACTAGGCCATATCAGCAAGAATGAGTGGTTTGGAAGTATAGTCTGTGTTTGTTAGATCTTTCAAGATAATGGGAACAACACTTTGTACAGTTGCACAAACATCAAGAGTCAGAGTTTGAAAGCTGCCGTGGAGGTGTGAGTCTCAATCTGACCTTGAATCTCTTTGTTGAATCTGAATCCTATCAAGTCTCTTATCAAAACCATTTACATACATTTTTGGAGAAAGCAAAAAAAAAAAACTGATTGAGTGCGAGTTTTCTACCGGCAGAGCCATCATCTTTACACAACTATACATGGAGGTTTTGACTCCTGCAGCCGATAGAAAATGCATTAAACCCAGGGACTCTGGGGAGTAAAGCTGGAACCGGAGGGCCTCCCTTCTCAGTACAATTTTGTCATTATCTAACCACATCCAGAGTAAGGAACTTTTCTATTCCAGTGTGTCTGACAGAGGATGGCCTGATTATATAGAAATTCAAGTGCTATTATTTATTTGGAAGCACACTAGGCCTACATTTTAAGAAGAGAATCATGGGTCAGCTTTTGGGAGACAGCAGACAACAAGCAAACAAATCTTAGAAAAGAAATATATATATATATATATATATATATATATATACACACACACACACACACACACACACACACATACACACAAAGCCAAAAAAAAACAAGATAACTGCCCAAAATAGTTGGAAAATATGTCAGAATGTTGTGGAAAAAATGCCACACCAAAACATGTCAATTTAGTCCAACTTTGAGTAGTTGAGGCTGTCCCGCAGTGCTTCACCAACTAATGTTACATCCAGCAGTGTCCCACCCATAGGTCCGCCCCCCCCAACCCCCTCTTTTCCTTAAAACTGACTGTGAGAAAAAAACTATTGAATGACATTGTGCTATAAGGACAAAACCACAACAGTCAGTTTCTAATGCAACGATATTCCAATGAAATTGATTAGATTTAGGCCCATGTTAAAAACCAAAATAAAATTGTGCACATTATACAAACACGGGCACACATACTACATGACATACTGTACCTTTTTCTAAAAATATAGTATTAGCCTACTGCCTTTTTGTACAGATACTATTTTATAATCTATTTATTGAGTATATATTAGTAGTGGAATTAATACAACCAACCATATCCTACATCATTCATCACATGTAAGCTTATCTTAATTTTTTTTTTTAATTGCCTAATGTATTATACAAACTGTATATACTGTAAGCTACACGCCATCCCTTATTCATTCATTCATCAAACGTTATCGGCCTATTGCTTGGTGTATTTTCCGTATTCCTTAAATAATAAACCAAAGCTAATATCCAATAAATGCAGCTAATTACCAGACCATCTGTATTTCCTGCACACAACAGGTGGCTTGAGCCCTAACGCATCCAGCCCTAAGAGCCCCGTGGAGCTTCCTGGGTCTGTACAGTATCTATTAACTACAGACAACTTCTGCACGCTGACTGTGCTGGGATAACACAATTCCAGCCAAAAAAATAATAAAAATGGAATTGCACAATTAATCAATACAGTCTCAACAGCATCAAGCACCCAGATCACAGACGGTGCAACAGCGGGCTGTTCTGCCATCAGTAAATCCAACAAAGAAGATAGACAAGGGGTGCATTTCACTCACCAGCTATTAGTAGATGAAGACTAAAGTCCTTCATGGCGGAAAATATTAGAATCGTCTAATGTTTCTGCTGATTGGATTTCTGAAATAGGGGAGGCCATTGATATTTATGTAAAAATAGAAATACAGTAGATATGTTAACCTAGATATGCTAGCCTGTTTTGGCTAAAACTAAGTGGACACATTCACCTCCTCCTCTTCTACTACTTGTAAGTTAACAGGTCCAGTTTAGGAGTAGGTGCGGTTCTCATCACATGCAATTTGCAGTCAACATTTTTGGGACGTAGAATATCAAAAACACTAACTCTCTCCCCTTAGTTGCTTCCTGCTAGCTAGCCTGAGAAGCTAATGACCAGCTGCTGGTTAGTTAAGGTTAGTAAGTTAGTTAACTGGTATTCTATTTAACTGTTCTAACTTTTGAATCAATACCTTATGATTGCCCATTAATTGGCTGGCAGTAAGTGTTTCTTACAGAGGTCGCTGATTTGCCAGAAACAAATTCAATTTGTGATATTGTTAAAAGAGGAGATTTGTGTGGTTAATTATTTTGATAATAATACATTCAAATGCCTCAAACACTCTTAAAGATTTAGGCTACATCTTAAATATTAGGCTATAATGGTTAGGTTGGTTAATTATCCAGCTTTTCTGCAAACATGCATTACATTGCATAAAAGTCTTCTTGGAGGGTCAGTTTATTTTAGGTTAGGATTTTCATTTATTTAAAACCCATCTTTCAACCAAATGACTCAGGTGGCTAGCGTCCCTGTGTCCAAGGTTGGACACCACTCTCTGCTGTTGGCCATAACCGGACACTTTCAGCCTGACGCACTTTCTGCAGTACTTTAAATTTCCCATCATCACCAAAAGGTTAACAGAATTGATGTATACCCATCTATCAATATACATATGAAATGTCCTATATGTACATGGACATTTAGATGTCTAATTAGTTATTGAAATGTGGGAAAGACGTAAACGCTTGGGCGATCGATTTCCCTTCTGTTTTTACTGAACTGGACATTAAGGAGCTCTTATTGAATAATTCAGAGTACCAAAGCATGGTATTTTATTGGAAAGGACAGAAGTAAGATCCAGTAGTTTTAACAGCATTGACGGGACTTTAACTGTCTGTAGCGGTACCGGTTAAGGCAAATAGTATCACATGGCTGATTTATTGCCAATAGCGTACTTTAGCTGGCTCTTGTAAAGTAAAAGCTAAAATAACGAGTTAACACTATATACACCGTTAGAAAGGTAAGAAATCACACAATAGTTTCACACCATTAAAATTACCTTAAAACATCAATAGTTAGCCAATAAGTGTTTGAATGCGGACACAGTGACGTTAACACTACTGTAAAGGAGGGTTCAGTTTCTGAGGTTGAATGCCATCGTCGTGGGGCATCGGTCACAATGCATGAGCTGAGCCACAGAGAAGTTTTATCCATTCAACAGAAGTTTTATTTAATAAATTTGAAGGAGGCAAAGGATGTGTAACAGAACAGACACACATGGGTTGGAGAATCTGGGAAGAAACAAATAGAAATCAGAACTTAAGTCAATATTCTCACACGTTCATAAAGTAATACATAATGTTATCAAGAAATAAGGTACAAAGTAAAACTCATCTTACCAGCTGTGAAGTATGTGAAGGTGTGGAAAAGACTGACTGAGAAGGAGTTATAAGGAGTGACCAGGTGAGCTCAATCAGGTAATTACGGTGGAAGCAAAAACCAATTAATGGGAGGAAAAGGAAGTGAGGTACAGGAAGTGAGGTAAAGGAAGTGAGGTAGGTGGGGAAAGCAAGTGTCAAAATAAAATAGAAATAGGGATCTTTTGTACAACTACTCCAAATTAATGCTGATGTTGCTTTATCCAAGCTTGAAACAGTTAGTCGATGTATCAATTAGTCTGTCAACTAAAAATATAACTATATTTAAATAATTGTTTCAGTCACTTTTGAAGCAAAATTCGCGGATTGCAGCTTCTCTCTGCGATCTCTCTTCTTAATTTGTTGCCTACTTTAACCTGTATGATTGTAGGATAAAACAAGGAATGTGTAGATACCACCTTGCACTTTGGGAAATTACAATGAGCATTTTTCATGATTTTTGTCATTTTTATGGACAAACTTATTGTCAGTTATTAATTAGTGAAAATAATTAGTCGCAGCCCTATAAATGTCTGCTTGAATTCTAAGTAGCCATAACACTTTTATGAGCTATTGAATGTGGTTTGAACTGTGTATTTGTCAGCTTGTTCTGATGATTTTCTGCCCCCTAGTGACCAAAAAGATTGAATGCCACTGTGAAAAAAAATAATTATATATTATAAATTGGTTGTATTAGATGAGGATGTCTCTGATCATGTTGTGAATTTTAATAATCTGGCTGACCTTTTGTTTGATGTTGCTTCCACGCATTGTGCCTTTAGCAGTGAAATCGCCCTAAAAAAGACAATTCAGAAATTGGTAATGTCACTGAAGAGAAAACCTCTACCAGTAATTGTCAAATCTACAATGATGGTCTGTGAACCCACCAGGGAGGTTTACACAAACCTCAACAATAACAAAAAGGACAGGAAATAAATTAAGAAGGTAAGAACCATAGTAACCATCAGACCATATGTTGACAAGTGCTTCAGCCCATTTCGTAGCTGTATTTTCAATATGAGTTGAACCTTTTTAACCTGTACTGACTACATAAAATATTAATGTTTTGTGTGTAGGGTGGAGATTTTGTTTTGCAGCAGCAGATGCTGAATCTATAGGTTGCTCTGAGAGTTTGCATAATTGATATACTGCCAGCTCGAGTGTAAACACCTGTTCCTTAACCTGTGAATGTAGCTTACATCTTCAGGGAGGAATTCTTAGGGTTTCTCAATGCACAAAGCGAAAGTGAAACGCTTTGTGCATTCAGAAAATGTGGATTTCATTCTTGTGCTTTTCAAGAACAAAGCTCTCATTATCCTTCAAACTCAAGTGTGAAACCAAAGACAAACACTTTCAGAAGTGCAGATTAGTGGTCGACAGCCCACAGATCCTATGAGACCTGCAGCAGATGTTGGAAGCGCTGGGTCTTCTTTCATAGCTGCAGGTGGGCAGGGGCACTCACCATGTAGTGCATGGTTAGTGTGTAGACTGGAAAGCCTTCTGTTTGCCAGATTTATGATGTCTCCTCATGTGCAAAATGGTAACTGGGAACGGTTTCTAAGTCCTAGCTTATGTCTTTGTTGCAGTGAAGCAAACAGCTATTGGTTGTCTCTGACAGAGCTTGTCAATAAGGACTCAGACAGAATCACACCAAATTCAAGCTCAGTAAAAATGGATCTTGAAAGTTGCAGTGCAAAACCATTTAGAGACAGACATGTAGTGCAGACCATTATTGTAAGCCTGTGACACTATTGGTTCTGTGGGTACAGGTGATTGGACAAGAGGATGGTTTTTCTGAATGGGGGATTGACTCATTTTTTGCTAAGGACCCCTGCATTGTGCAATAACAGCAGCTTTACAGGTCATTTGCATGTCACATTAGCCCTGGCTAGTAAAATCTTGATTCAATATCAATTTTGAGGCTTGTCATATTGTGTAAAGACTGAAAATACATGGCATTGTGGTGTCTACCTGTATGTACAGTATGTATCTATGGCTGTATTCCCCCCTTTTCCCATTGATTGGTGTGTAGACATTGGTCGTAGCAGTTGTGACACTGGTCTTTAGATTTCTTCTTTAGATTCGTCTTCGGTCGCCAGAGCTCCAAATTGGCCAATAAGACATGTCTGACAGTGTGATCTAGGACCATGTTTTGGATCGATAACCAAAGATCTCACAGCCTTTCTCTTGGTACTGTCAATATTCTTATGTGCCTCCACAAAATCGCACAGGCCTTAAAGTTAGGATTTGTTCCAAAATGTAACCAGTTGTCAGCCTAGCCACCCTGGCAAAGATTTACATAAAAACTCATAGTAATACTGGTGTGACTGTTGGTTAAGACTACAACCACTACAACCTAATCAATTCCATTTCATCTTTTGAAAACAGGGACAAAGAAAAACCAAAAATCAAAAATTCCTCATATATCAGCCAAGTAGGAATAATGCACACTTGTCTGAGCTCCACAGCCTATCGCAGGTCTTTACAAGTGTGTAATTGCTATGTGACACTGGAAGCCAGCACAACAATGCAATCTCAAATGAGATTATCTGACTGAATAAGAAAGGGACATTGTTAGAGGAGAAAGATGTCTTCTCCAGAAAATAATACTGCCTTTCTGTCTGCATTCATGTTACAATTCAAACATCAGTCTACCCTGCCATGACTTCACAAGTTGCCCTGAACACTGTAACAAGTCTTCAGGGGCAGGAGAGAAGGATGTCACTGACAATTTCACAGAGTGTGAAGCTTGACTGCTAATGAGGGTGTCTTCTACCGGAGGAAAATACACTAACTATTTTCCTGCACAACTAAATAGACCAACATTACTTCTTTATTTATACGTTCATTTATTTATCTATTCATTTCTGTCTACCGACGTATTGTGTAATTGTATGACATTGTTTTGTTTTACAGTTAGCAGCCTTTAGAGTTCCCCTGTGGAATATTTCCAATGATTTCTGCTCTTACTTGAAACAGTTTTAGTTAATGGACAATCTGTTGATGGTGCTCGCAGCCTCATCTCACTGCAGCATGAGGACATCTCCACTGACCGCTTAATCAGGTGTTAATTAACTGACACAACCTTAGAAACCCATTTCTGATTACTTTTCTTTTACCATACTTAGCCCATTATGTTTAACAAAGATATGCTCGGAAATCCATTTGGAAGATGCCACTATTTTGTCAGTATCTAAAGTATTAACAAAACAAGGAAATTAGTGTGTCTGGAAATCAATTTAGTTTTAAAAAGTTAGCACCACTTATTAAACTGCCATCCAATTTGCTGTGATGAGTGTAACCATTTAAAAAGACAAGCACATCAACTCAAGCCCTGCATCTACATGCAAAACCATAATGCTTGTGTGTATGAAAAGTGCTTCTTATGCAACGAAGGGTGGCTGATGAGATATGCATAAATTCATGAACAGGTGTAATGGGTTCCGTAAAAACTTGAAATGGTCTTTTAGCACAAAGTGCGAGTGATTGCAAAGTATTTATGTAAATTTTGAAATACATGCTAAAGGCTTTATTACAACAACCTTGTATCCTGAATAACATCTGCAACAATAGATTTATGAAATTAATGCTGTTTTTTTAATGTATAAAAAATTACATTTCTTAAAGTTTTTACGATTTCATTTTCAGTGGCTTGCCCTGACTTTATAGCCACATGTATCATTGTATCATGAATTACTGTATCTGAAACCAGTCTATTAACAAGTAGAGAAACGTTGGCCAAGCTCACACTGTACAGACAATCCTCCAGTTCTTCATATAATGTGGTAAAAGACGTTTTGCTTCAACAGAACCAATGTAAGCATGATGATATTTAGTAGGTATGTTTACCATGGTCCTCATTTTAATTTAGCTTATTAGCATGCTTATATTTGACTTAGCACTAAACATAAGACAGTGAGGCTTATGGAAATGGCATCAGTATTGCAGGTATTTGGTAATAAACCAAAGTATTGGCAGATGAAATTGTTACTTTTCCAGATGGGAAAAGGAATGTAAAAAAGCCAAATTCCATGGCAATCCATACAAGTTTTGTCAAGATATTAAACTTAAAATTGCAAATGTAAACCTTGTGGTGGAGAAAAAGTCATGCGCTCACAAAAGTCATAGGATCCTTGTCTGGAAAACGTCAATGTCTGTACATCTAGCAGTGATGGAGTACTCGAGTCCTGGACTCTAGTCACTATTTCCGCGCACTGATGACTTGGAATTGAGGATTTATGAAAACAGACTTGAGCATTCATAAAATAGGACTCCGAAGTTGGAGGAACTTTCTTAATACTTTTATGTGTAATAAGCAGTGATGGAGTATTTGAGTCCTGGACTCCGACTCAAGTCCGACTCCAGTCATCATTCTCTGGACTTGTAACTCGACTCGGATTGGAACTCAATTAATGGTGACTCAAATTGGACTCGACTCCGACTCGACTCCAACTCTTCTGGGACTTAGACTCTGACTCAAACACTGGGGACTTGAGACTTGACTCCAACTCGACAGTTGGGGACTCGACTACAACAGTGACACCTAGAATAGCTTGAGACATGTCAGTGGACAACTGAAAAAATGTACCTGTGGGCGTGAGATGTTTTTATGTCGCTCATGTTTTAGGTTATACTCTATAACTTAAATCTATCTATCTATAACCTGTGTTATAGGTCTTTTACGCTACTGTGCAAAGCAAATTCCCCTAGGGGCAATAAAGGTTCCATTCATTTATTTAGAATAAGAGTCAAGGGATTATCATCAGCAGGATTCCTCTTCTGGGGACAAATAATGTCTGTACAAGAGTTCATGGCAACATCTTATAATCACGATGAGTTAAGATATTTTAGCCTGGACCAACCGACACAACACACAACGAATGGGCCTAAAATTACTATCAAGCTATTTTAATATTTTAATAAATACTAAAACAAATCTTAATATATATATACTGTATATGATTATATACAGTATATATATATCAAAAATCGTGTTTGCATGTCATAAGACAACACCACTCTGGCACAAATTGATCAAACTTCCCATCAAGATAATAACATGTCTTGAATGGTCTTTGGGAATACCAGTAATAGCTGAACACTCCACATTTGTAACGGCAGCTAGGCTTTCTTTTGCTAAGAGCATCATCACGTAAACAATTACAGCACAAGGTACACAAGCCCCACCTTGCTCACATTACTTAATCACATTACAAATGCATTTACCATATGCTCTTAAACACGATCTGTAGCCCTGAAACTGCTGTGCCATCATAACAGCCAAAGGCATCAACTGCTGTGAGTGAGAAATGTTGTCAAAGATACATGAAAACTATACAGCAAATGTCCCAGAATTTTAGCTTTTTGTCTGTCCAAATATTGCCACTGTCTCCAAGGGGTTACAGAATGTCGGAATGAGCCAAGTAAAGGAGCATTACAACCCCAAATCTTTGACATTTAACTGAGGATATCAAGACAATTTTAACACAAAAAGGGAAACCTTGTTTTGTCATAACTCCAACAGGACAACAGGACACGTTGCCTCGACAAGGAAGACAAAGATGTTTTGTTTTTTATGACAGAAATAAAACTGTGCATACACTTCCACTTAGAGTATTATGATATCATGGACTGTCTTTATATAGGCGCCTTCTAGTCTTAACAACCACTCAAAGGCTGCCATACAAGATGCTCATCAGATAAACATTAACACACATCTACACTCCACTTCGCAGAGTCTTGCACAAGGACACTTTGACATGTGACTCCAGGGATCAAACCCCCAACCTTCTGATTACAGACAACCGCTCTACCACTGAGCCACAGCCACCTCGTAGTAAAACATCAGGTAAAGCAGTTATTTTTTTTCCACTTGCCTTCTCTCACATAGTGAGCTTACAAAGTCCCCAGCGTAATTGTAGATTCTCATCTCTTATGTTAAAATCGGATAACATGCAAAAGCATCATCCTGCACTTACGTAAGCCAGCGGTGGCACAGCAATAACAAAACAAATTCCAATGTCTAAACTGTCTAAAGATTTGATGATATGAAGTTTCAGTACTATGAAAGAGACTGTCATACCAAGGAAAATGCTCCCATAAGTTGTTTGTTTAAGCAGCAATTACGACTCATATTTAAGTTTTAAGAGACGGTGGCCTCTGAAGTCCCATAATTATTATCCATTCCAAAGCCATTTTAATTTTAAACGCCAATTTATTTTTAAATTTACAGAACAATAACTGCATGTCCTTCTGCATTGCATGCTAAACCGGGAGTTAAGTGACGTAACGGATGATTTGAACCAAGACCACACTCTTTTTCTAAAGTAAGTAGTTTTGGGGCCTAACTATAACCCAGATGTGCCTAAACGTAACCAAACAAAAATCGTTTCACGATGCCAAGTTTTAAACTGTGACCGTTGAGTCCTCTGGTTTAGATATAAGAAAACAATCCTGCGGGTTGTATTTCCTGCCACCTCTAGGGGCGCTCATTTATTAAACAATTCTGTGGGTCGTGTTAGAGGTAAAGGAATAAACAACATATATCAGTGTATGGTTCACTGCTTGCGACTTGCAGAATGCCGTGATATTTCACACATTTTGATGCCAGTTGTCATGGAGATGATAGTACCTTGTCGTAATGTCAGGGTTTGATGCTGCTCATTAGGCCAGTAATGATTTGCGAATAGATTGTAGGTGTGGGGAGCTGTGTCTCATTCAAAGACATGCTGGCAGCCAGGGTACTTCAGGCACTCGTGTTTACCGGGCGCTCCGAGCTATGTTATTGAGCCTAATGTCATAATTTACATTCTGCCAGTGGACCCTAATGGATCCAACGCTACACATCTGCCCTTTTTGTTTAAAGAAGTAATCAATGAAAATATAGGTTTAAATTGTTTTGATCATACACCACACTATAATTGTGTTTATGGTGCTATTAATGTAAGTAGGTTTAGGGCTAGTATTATTACTATTATCATAATCATTATTGTTAGTGTTGTGTGTTTTGGTCTCATGAAGGAACATTTATAACAGGCGCTTCATCATCGTTGCGTGAAATTCTGGCAGGGGATTTGCTTTTATGCCACACAGTTTGACTCCCTAACAGACAAAAATTCTCAGCAGTGTGACAGAGTGATGCCAAAAACAGTCAATGTTTCAGCTACAATATGCAGTATTTAAACTGCAATAGGGGCTCTACAGAATATCAAGCCATGATTTCAGGCTAGTAAACTTTGAATTGTCAATACAGCTACCTCATGCTGCCATTTGGTAGCGACCATTGCTGCCCAGTGTAGATTTTGAGCAATATCAATGCACATTTCATGTTTACCACTGATATTTTTCTTGGGATGACTGCAATCAAAGCAGGAATGCACCTCTTCCTGTGCCTCTGATTGTAGGTCCTAAAGATTGTTGAGTGTGCATTGTGGTGACATGCAGGAGGTCTTAGCATATAAAATCACATGGAGTTTGGCCCCCCAAGGCTTCCTGCTCCAGTCGCGTTCCTTTTCCCTTTGACATTAAGACCGGAACATGCTCTCACGGAGGAAAAGCCCAACTTCTGCCTTTAATGAAAGGTGTTCATCATCACCTTGTCAGCAAAAGTGTGTGACTACGACAGGTTGACGCCACTTAGTCTCCCTGAGGGGAACTTCGGCTGTCAGACAGAATTTGCAATCCTGCCATTCCAACATGACAGACGAACCATCCTGGACAGGACAAGGAGAGCAGGGCCACATAATGGACCCTCCAGATGTCTTCCCCCTTAAAAAAGTGCATTGGATGACATTTGTGTCTTATTTAAGTCCCTCGCTGCGTCTTGTTTTGCTGTGCTAGTCATTCTGTGTTTACACAAACAAATGAATCAGAGCATTACATTCACCATCATTCATCGCCCACGCCATCACATCACAATCCTCGAAAGGCCCTCAAAGGTCAGTGTGGCGGAGATGACCGCTCTCCCTTGGCTGCCACGAGCGAGTGCTTTCGCATTACCCCAATTCCCTTTGCATGGATGAGCCCTGATCGCAGGCGTAAGGAGGGTTACAGTAATGCCAGCTGACATCCTGAGAAGCTGGGATTGCTTTGAGGGCATTGTGGGCAGGCTGGGTAGGTGGTGTGGGTGGCGGAGGAGGGATAGGGGCCGTGTCTCACAAGGACCTTTAACAGCCTTTTAAAAGCTCTGAGAGGGCCGGCCTGACGCCAGCCACTCACAAGAGAGAAATCGCTGACCCAGCTAAAGGGAAGGGGGGGCGGTGGGGAAGAAGCGATGCAGGAGCACGCAGCAGTTCCTGGAATGCCTTCGAGTTCATCACGCACTCTTGTGATCCCTGCAATGATCTAGACACACCGCAACCTAATCGCCCTCACTGTAGTCACTGTGTAATTACAACCATTTGCACTAAATAATTCACCAAAAAGCAACCACTGAAATAACATCCAGCACTGACGGAATGCACTTCCGCGAGCTTTTCCACTGCAGCCTATATAACACCACTTTACTCTTTGTCGGGTCAGCCTGGCCACTGGGAAAAAGACATCCTGCATTACAATTCTATGACCTGGCACCACTCATAGCGAGCTCACAGAGTGCTGTGTTTGACCTATAAAGGTTTGACTAAATTGGCTAATACCATGCTTTGTGCCACTGAATTCTCTATTTCTGTGGACAATCATCCATCGGCAAACGGGGGGAAAAAAAGACATTATCCAAAAAGAACACTAAAGTCCTGGGAAGCTTTATTACTCCCATTTCTTCAATAACTCTCTCAGACTTCCAGTTGCGTGCCATATTTCATCTCGCGCTGAAAAATGACTTTTCTGACAGTGAATGTGAGAAATGCAAGAGACTCAATGGGCACGGCTGGAGGGGGGGCAGCCTACCCACAGAAGATCACAGCAGTGGCGGTGAATGCATCACAAAACACTGCTGTAGGCAGGCATAAGTCAACAGTGCCTAATGTGAGCCTTTGGTATGCATGATGTTAAATAGATTGTGAAAATGCTCTTTTCATGACTAAGATGGAGCTTTTCATTAATCCTAGAGCTGAACCTGCCTCCGCAAAACAACGAGCAACCCTCGCAGGAAAGACAAAACACCCACGGTGTTCAGAGGGATCTCAGAAGAGCTTTCATGCAGCTCATGGACTCACTCTCTTTGCATCCACCCCCTCTCTCTGTGGATGCATTTGATTTGCATGTTTGCAGATATGTGTAACACATCACATGTGTAGCATGCTGTAATGAGTGTCTGTATTCCTGAACATGTATAATTTCCTGTGTGTGCCTCTCAACACCACGTGCATATGCTTTTATGTTCTGTGTGCAAAGTGTAGGTGGATGGGGTTGACACAGATATTCACAGAAATTAAATCGTATTCTGCCTTTTATGTGTGCATGCACAGCGTTTGGTCAGAGGAGATATAGGTGCTGGATTTTATTTTAGGCAGCCACTGTTAATAATGCCCAAATGAAGAGGATTAAATGAAAAGCACTGATATTTAGTAAATATTCACATGTGTAAATGCTGATAAGTCTACTCGAGCTACTTTATTATTTGCTGCAATATGAAAATTACTACAGGAATAACTCGCACACCTCAATTTAGCACAAATCCCTCTCTGCTTGTTCCTTGCCTTCTCACTATTTTCTTTCCTTCCTCCCATTTTCAGTTATATCTTTCATGAGTTAAAGTCAACAGTAATGGAATGTGTGCAGAAACACATTCAAAAAAACATTCACATTCATTTGCATCCACAATTTAAAACCTAAATTGCAGTGTTGGAGTTGCAATTGAGGCAGATTATCGGATAAATTCAGTTTCACCGGTTCGCCTTGGTGTGCCTGCATGTACATCTGCACCAGACATTGCAAGATTCACCTTGATAAGCCAATTTCACTGGCGGCTGTTAACGGTGCACCGCAGACTCAAAATAAAACAGGTTTCACTGTCAAACTGTCATCCTGTCACGCTTTGTCAAAAAGAACGCAGAGACAGTTTAATCGGCCGTTGCAAAGTTAAATGAATCACTACATGACATCAGAGGACTCAGACTTCACTTTGTGCCCATAATTCTAGGTCACATCAGCCATATAGCAGCTATAAAGCTTTCTTCATGTTGGGTCGATTCTCCAGAACCTGAACCACATGGACCTCATCACAGCAAGCCCAGCAATCTATTTCTGAGCGGAGACGTTTTTTTTTGTTATTAATCAAACACCTTCCACCCAGCCAGCAGAGTACTGTGGCTGTACGCATGTTACAGTCCAGGCATCCATTTGTGATGCTGATGCTGAGCCAGTAATTGCAGTCCCTTTATCAACACCTGTGCTGATAAGTGCTGGCGGTGTAAAATCATATCTGCAGCAGAGCGAGTCATTGGAGACACTAACATAAAAACCTGCATCCACTGATATTAAAACTGCAGATTGTTTTCATGCTGTCCCAGTTGGTTGTGAAGCAACCGAGCGGCTACCAGTTCATTGGTCATTTTTAACTGCTGTGACTACCTGACTTGAAATCCACTCAACAGCCATGCCACCTTAAGTGTGTTGAATGGATTCAAGTAAAATTTTAAAAATTGTATATAGGAACCTATTCAGGAACATAATTAACCCTTGTGTTGCCCTTGTGGGTCAAAAAGATTAACGTTTTTTTTTTTACCCTTTTTTTGACATTTGACATTTTCAACGCATTATTTATTTATTTATTTTCACTAACACCACCTCACTACCCCTAGTTGTACACCACTTTTTGGAATCCATGGTCAATAACTCTCATTTGCATAGAATAATACCTAATATTTGAGTTGATAAAGCATAAATTATGAATTATTTGGACTAATGGTTAAGATCAGAGGAGCATGTGTTGAGTGGATGTGTTTGGTCTGGATACTAATTTGAAAACATTTCAATTTTCACCCGAAATTCAATGAAAGTGATCACTTGCATTTGCAAAGAGCGTTGCATGAAATCCATCCTTTTTGTGGTAATGCGGGTAAAAAGAATGCCATATTTCTGATATAGACATTTTTTTAAAGGGTCAAACTTGACCCAAAGACAACAGGAGGGTTAATTGTATGTTAGGCATTCTGACATGTGTGTGTGTGTGTGCATTGGGCCCCTTCAACATCAATCATTGGGGGCTTTAACCTCACAAGAATGGGTCTTATTGTGCCCATGTCTGCAATAACTAAAACAAAGGCAGCATTGTAGAGAATGAGAGAAAAAATTTCCATATGGATTTGTAACAGCTCATCTGATGGTAAAGTTTGAAATGCATTTGGGTGACAAACCAAAGGAAAAACCATCACAAAGTGTCTTAAAAAGGTGTTGTTGTGGCAATCACAAGCAGCCAGAAGAGCGTCAGTGCTCATTGTTATAGACTCTCCAAGTCGGTGGAAACAGAACTCCGCTGTGCTGCAGATGCAAAGCGACAACGCCACCAAGGACAACCAGACAAAGGTTCCACCACCACACACCACCTCAATCTTCCAATGCCCACATTGCAGCAGAATCTGTGGATCACAGATTGGCCTTCTACAGCCAACTGAAGATCCACAAATGAGACAACCCAACAGAGAGGACAGTCATACTCATCATGAGTGACCGCCGAAGAAGACTTTGTTGCCTTCAACCAGAAGAACTACAATTTCTGTACACTGTGCTCAGGACACAAACCCACTGTCCTCCGCTGTGGCTATCCTTGACCTCGCCATTGCACATCTTTCGGTTATTGTAGCATCTTTCTTCATCATTGGACAAAGGGCTTTACAATTTGCCTCTCATTCACGCACACATTCACACACCGACGGAGCCAGGTAAAGGATGAGTCGCTCTACCTCCTGAGCCACAGCCACCCCCCACATCAACAGGGTTCCTCTGCATTTCTTTTTTTTACATTCTTCCCCACAATATAGTTCTTTCATTTATTCAGATGTTTTCTTGAACTTTCCCTAAAGCTGCTATGTCAATATTTTTATATTAACAAAGGCTCAATTAACTATGTGTCATGTGAAAGGGGTCCCTCGCAGAGATGTCACTGCACTCCTCGTCGGCTCTAGCATCTTTCAGCCCAGCGCCCAATGTCAGTGTTTGGGCTGTGGAGGTGTTTTATTGTGCTATTAATGTGCGCTCTCTCCATCCGTTTGAATGACGGCATTTGACAATGGGACAGGTGTGCCTGTGATTGTCTCACTCCTGATATCACTCAACTACATAAGAAGCGGTGGTGCTGCGGGGGGGCACAGCTCATCTCCCTCTCCTCCTGTCAAGCCACACTTGTCTGTACAATCTTTACCGCTCTGATGCCTTTGTGTTTCTAGAGTTTGCAGTTCGGGAGGACTTTTCCCCGCCCTGAAGCCAAATCCTATAGCTCCACCTTCTTTTAAAAATGCATTGAAAATAAACACCTCAGTTGTTAAAACTCACTGATCTATTTCTGTGGCCACATGGGACGCAGATGGGTCCTTCTGATGTTGTGTCTCAGCCATCCTTAGACAGGGCATAACAGTCATACTATCCTGTAAAAATAGAGGAGCATTTAGTACTAAAAGAGCAAGCAATTTCTCTTAGGAGCTGGTGGAGAGCAAAACAAAACATAGGAGAGACTGAATATTGGACTTTTGTTTTTCAGGTGGACAAAAACGACTGTGAATAAATGCTATTGTTGCTTTGTGTCTGTAATGTATAAAAAAGCAAATGGTATCAATAGTCTTATGACAATATGTCAGCTATGTGTTTACAGCTTGTTGCACTGCCCCTAAAGGCCAAAAAATGACTGCAAGTTTAAGTAGCAACTAATCTTCAGCAGGAAAACATGTTTTTGTTGTGCTGTCAAACTATTATGAGACTTGGTCGCAATTAATCACATTAATATCATTGTTAACTTGCAATTAATCACACATTTTTATCTATTCTAAATGTCCCTTGATTTATTTTTTTCACATTCTTTTTTTCTCATTTTAATGCAACAAGGAAAAGTGCATCGGCTTGCTTTGTGCGAATGTTTTGCGATAAAAAAAAGTGGGTTTGCGTTAATAACGTTAATAATGCGTTAACCTGACAGCACTAGTTTTTTTGCCAACCTGCAGTGGTTTCACTTCTCACTTTGCTGCAGTGATAAACAAGTTTACTCAAGGGTAGGTCAGTACACTGTGACATCAATGTTGGTTACATATGTTGTTTGAACAAGCAGCACATATGACTAATTTATGTTTACAGTGGCAGTGCCCTAGATTTGTAGCATATAATATGAGTTTTTTTTTTTTTTTAACTTGTTAACTTGTTTTTTTTTACAAAACAAATGGAACTACATCACTTTCTAAGTCACCTGATTAAGGATGCCATGTCTGTAATGATGGCAGTGAAGTAACCCAAGACAAGAGCACTTAAAAACCCGACTACACAGGCTGGCACTGACGGGACAAACATTTAAAATAACACAATACATTCGTGATATACATTTGTTTTGTTTTTAAGAACTGATAAAAACCATGTGTTTCTTTCTTAAGGTTTTGAGTGATTTTTGATGGCAGGAGAGTTTCACTTTATGAGGTTTTTTATCATTATTATGCATTCCCCCAGCCTGCCTGTGGTCCCCAGTGGCTAGAAATGGCGATAGGTGTAAACCGAGCCCTGAGTATCCTGCTCTGCATTTGAGAAAATGAAAGCTCAGATGTGCCGATCTTGAATCTATGACATTATGAGGTCTAAGGAGCAAGGCTACTTCCCCTTTCTCTGTTTGCCCGCCCAGAGAATTTGGCCCGCCCATGAGAAAGAAAGAGAGATATCATGGCTTTCAAATGAGCAAAGTTCCCCCCCCCCGTCCTCCTCAATACCTACAGACATAGAAATGGCACGTCCTCAGGAAAGCTCATTGTGGGACTGGCTCCTGTGGCTGTAATTCTGCACCAAGGCTGAATTTCGGGAAAGAGACTTCAGATATGGTATAAGGGGATCACTGAGGTCTATGTAAAAGCATCCAAAAGCAGCATCTCATGGGACCTTTAAAAAACACTATTGAGAAAACCTGCATACTAAACTACCTCCAAAGATAAGGTAATCTGAGAAGAGGTTTCAAGGGAAAGTGAGCACAAATGGGATACAGATAGATAGATACAGATAGAGTGCAGTGCAGCGTGATCACAGCGGACTGTTGGTCCGGTTACACCCACATTCAGAGGTGGAGAGAATCTCCAAAAAAGAGCATTGCTTTGTTGTTACATTTTTTAGATCAACTCTCAAGTGAAAGGAAAAGCTCAGAAAGTATGCATCCATCTATCTATCTATCTATCTATCTATCTATCTATCTATCTATCTATCTATCTATCTATCTATCCATCTATCTACAGTATCTATCTATTTCTTACATCACTAAAAGCCTAAGTCTAGCACTTAAGTTGTGTTGGATTGTAATGGTGGTGAAGAAGAGAGATAAAGTATGTCTATATATGGTTTCTGAATAGCTGGTACATGAGAGCAGAATCTTTTTCTATTATTTCATCAGGTGAAGAAGCACTGAAATCAGCAAACATTACACAACCGTGCATGAACAGCGAGGAGAAGCAATAACAGGTGATAATTTGGGAAAACAGGAGGCAATAGTTACAAAGGTAACATTAAGGCTGTCACGCAGCTCTTATTGTCACCCACGGCTCTCATGTCAGGTGTCTTTGTAACTGTCATTCTTTGGTTGGAAAAGAAGGTAGAACAGCTTTCCTTTTAGGGCTGCCGTAATTTAATGATGAGAAAAGAATGTATTAAAGTGCTGCATGTTAATACATATTGTTTTGACACTGCCCATGTCTATACGATAATGCAATTTATCAATGCAAAGGATGGAGTGGTGGGAGGTAAGGAAGGAGGGGAGGTGGTTTTTGAGGGTGACATGGAGGGAGTTTGAGGAGGGCAAAGGGCTATGGGAGGTAGAGAGGGAAAATCTTCTATATACTATACATATCATACATTTAGTTGATTTGTGGTGTGTGTGTGTGGTGTGGTGTTGAAAGGCTTGTTTCTTACACTTTTCTTTCATCATTGGTTTTACTCCATCTCCACTTTCACTTGTAATTTTTAATAAGAAATTCAACACAAAAAAGGGTGAAATCTCTTGGTGGCCTAATCTAATGATTAGGCTGATTATATGGCACATGCTCCCTATCTAGCCCATCAAGCATGCATGTTTCACTTCTTGGGCTGAATTTTCACTGATTTGAATTCATCAACAGTTCATTGAAATGCTGTTGTAAGTTGGCACCACTGTGTGTGTATGTTATATCCACTACATTTAGCAAGTCCAAGTTTGCGGGCGGAGGTTTGGCACAGTTGGCTCGCCCATCCTAATGCCCATCCATGCTGCCTGGACTGCCCGTTTAGTCACAGACCCACAGAGATTCTTCAGCCCCCCTCTGCTCCACAGAGCTTTGCAACTTTCAGCTTATTGTTTTGGTTTTACAGCCACAACTTTACTGTTGTGGTTCACTCTCACCGCTCTCACAGTGGCTTTTTGTGGATGCAGCAGGCAGCTTTTCACACAGAAAAACACAGTTCTGTGGGACTCAGAAATCAATCTTGGAACCCGTTGCTTATTGCTCTGGGGGCAACGGCAAATATTTTGGGGGTTCCGGTGTAGCCAGCGGAAATACAGACTAAGACTTCTTCTTTTGTGCACTGGATCTGATTAGCTTGAGAGACGACATTTCCATAAACAGATATCTGCATATGAATGCAGATAAATCAAAATTGTCATCAGGCGATAGCTGATGCAGTCGGAGAATGCTTTTCAGCCAATGTTTTCTGCCTCCTTTGCTGTCCACACGGACTGTTTACCTGCATGTAACCAAAGCCAGCACAAACATGTTTGGTCAATACTATTAGGATTAAAAACGCTTTCCATTCCAAAGTCTTGTTCCGTTGCCAACACATTCTGCATTCATATGCAGATATCTACTAGATAAGTGACTAGCCAGATATTTTCATTAGGAGTTGGTGTGAGTCGGGATCCCCCAGTTGGAGCTGGTTAATGTGGCTCGGGAAAGGGAAGTTTGGAGTCCCCTGCTGGAGCTGCCGCCCCCGCAACCCTATACCTGATAAGCGGACGAAGATGAATGGATGGATGGAGGCCACTTACAGTGGAGAAGTGAAGAAAGGGAAAGTGCAAAGCCTTGAATCTTTTTTGTATTTTCTATCTGTCGACTATTCAGTTTCTTTTCTTTTCATTGGTCATTTCCTGATTGTAATAAATATTTTATATTTACTACACATCACATCATCATGTGTTGTAGTCTTTGGATTTTTCTTACAAAAAAGATTTAAAACATAAGTCCAACTCAAAGTTGTCCATGGTAGATGCACTGCTAAAACACTAATACGCCACCATGACTTCTATGTTTGGCCAGTTATCCAAATGAATAAAAAAACTACTTCAACAACAACAAAAAGCACAGTGCATAAGCAATACCTGCTTTCATATGTGTCAAAGTCCTAGAGTTGAATTTCTACTCAAATAGTGGTTTCTAATTAATAATTAAAAGCAAATCAAAGCACATTTCCCTTCTATCTATGAGACAGGTATCCTATAATCCATATAGTTTGTAATGAAGGGCTAAAGAAGGAGCAGCAAAAGGTTTAGACAATTTAAAAAGTCAGATTGGGTACTTTTTGGTGATAGACAAGTAATTTATGAAGCAAACCCTTCATGGTGCTCTAAGTCAGTCAAATTAAAATATTTGAAGATATTATTTTACATGTGTCTGGGGCTCCAGGCATGGACTGATTGAACAAATGAACTGAGTCATGTAGGAAACACTGAATGGACTTGAGAGTAAAGGTGAATGATGACAGACTTGCAGGCGATAGAAAAGATGCTCTCCACTCCTATGATAATGTGTATAATCCACTGCAGGGATGTTAAGTGCACTCATTTCACACTCCATTTCACACACCGCTGCCCTAGGAAGAATCTGTGTGTATGACGACTGCACAACATCACTCTTCTGGATCTTTGTGTTGTTGTTTTCCTCCATTGCTAAAAATTTGAAAATCCATTGTTTTTCCACACTGTTTCAAAATAAAAGGATATGTCAAGAACACGATAAGGGCCGAATCCGTGTTATGTGTGAAGTACATACTAGTAAGATGTCAGGAATGGAAGTAAGTATTTGGTAGCGCATTACTTAAAGAGATGTATTACCAACATTAAAATCCAATTTGAAGGTCTACTTTCTACCTGCTGCTTTACTCTAAATGTACAACATAATGCAGAATATTCAAGTAGTAAAACCTCAAGAGATAACTGTGTCTCTTTACATGTGATTACCTGTTACAAGGACAAACACTTATGTTAAGATAGGCCATCGTCTCACTGAGTGTCACTAGTCAGTTATAATTCAAAATGAACTCCGACTGATGTAATTCATACACACATCACGTCTCCACGAGCTTACATGTCATGTCATTTTTATTTTATACACTTTTAACAAAAAACTGGCATCAGAGGGAGGAAATGTATTCCATTAATTGTTGGATGTTTTCCTGACAACTGGACAAATTACTATATTCATGCATGCACAGAAAAATACATCCGTGTGTGTGTGCACAGACATATGCTAATGCCACATGAGGGCATTGAAAAAGTGCAGGGATTTTTATTCCATCATTTATTTACTTTATTCTGGGTTGTTTTTTTATATTAAGTGACCTGGTATTTTATTTCAAAGAAAGAATATCTGAGCCTGCTGTTTTTATGTTTGTAGTGTAGCCATGTTTCTCATTTCCTGTCTTTACTATGGAATTGTTTGGAAAACCTCCCCAGTGAGCAGATGGCGTCTGCCGAGAGGAGAATGAAGCTAGAACCTGGGCTCTATACGCTGTGCACACATTTTCCCATTTCCAGCACAAGCCTTTGTAAAAGGGAACAACAGAGGTCTGTCGGGAATTTAACCATGGGTCTGTTTTGGGAAACAGTGTACACGTTTGTTTATTGCAGCCTTCCTCTTGGATCCATGCAGCACTTACAGTAAAAGAAGTGGATCCTGGATAGTCTCTCTGCAGGCTGGAAAACAAGGTTTTTACCTCCCTTCCTCTTGGAATGATTTCAATCACTTTGATCACTGTGGTTAACATGAAGCCAATGTGTTCATCATTTGACCGCTTTGCCGACAAAATGAATTGTTAAAAAACAAATTTGTATTCCCTGGGCAAGCTAATCTACAGTACGCTGTGGCGTCCTGGTGTATTAATAAGCAGAGAAAGAGGCAATGCTACAATATCTCCTCATAACTGCTTACACTCCGGCCCATGACACATTAAAGAGAACTTATAGCAGCAGGAAAACCAGGGGTCTTATGCTGAGTCTGCACTTGCTACACTAACTCAGAGGACAAGATAAGCCAGGGAAAGCTTGGAAAAGTAAATCTAAGGCTGTTTGAATAAGCCCCTGCACCTTCCTGCTCTACACACACACAGTAGTCCTCCCAATCTCTCTCTGGGGGAGATTCCTTAAGCATGCTTTGTAGCTAATCCTGGTAGGCTATCAGTCACTGCAGTTAGAAGAACATGCCAACAAGAATAACCAAACGTAAGACATAAAATCTATTTTGTGGCTGTTGGGGCTTGGAGCCTGGAGGAGGTTGAATTAAAATCTCTCTTTTGCTGAGTCAGACCCTTTAGATAATTATCCACTGATATGAGGAACATTTCCCCTCTTGGCTGTAAGTTCAGAGGGAATGCAGACAATGGCAAATTTGGCTGCAATCAGAGCAGCCTCCACTACTTTGAATTGCAGCAACGAGAGTAAGATAGCACAAAGCTAATCTCTGGCCCTACAAAAAGGCCTGAGGGAGTAGTACAATAAGGAAGCAGTATTAATACCATGGTTATTTTGCATGTCAGGTATCTTTGCTTGTCTTGTGGCCCTTGACCACTACCGTCAGCCTTGGTTTTTGTGCCAACAGACAAATAGTGTGCATGCAAATGAAGCATAATATACATCTCTCTCAACAAAATAATGGCCTTGAAGTAACAACCACGCATGCCTAAGTGACCTATTAAAGTTTGCTCTGGGGTGCAAAGGAGCAGTCTCACATTAGCAGTTCTACATCTGTCTCCAACCTCCACTGCCAGGAGGCTGCACATCTGCACAGAACAGTGACTGACATGATGGTTCACACACCGCCCCCCCACACTCACAAAGCACCACCCAGCCAGTGTGCTCCCCTACATGACTCAACTTGTTTCAGGGCTGAGAGAGAGAGAGAGAGAGAGAGAGAGGGAGAGACACGAAGATAGAGAGGTGGAGATTAGATAAATCTGGGGGAGCTGGAGATGGAGAAGCGGCTGTTTGCATCCTGCTACTGCCATTCAAAGTCAAACTGGAAGATAACATTTGTCCGCGGTCTGGTCTAATCTTGTGCTTTCAAAGCTGTAACTACAATCACATTTAAACCCTGTAGCTCCAGCAATTTGGATATGGAGTCGTTCTTTTATCATATTTTGTAACACTTCGGGCGCCTCTGCAGCGCAGCAAGGCACAGCGCTCCACACAACACGCTGCGCTGTAACGCGTAAAAACAATCAATGCGCCTACAGTCCTGGGCGTTGCACTCATGGTTATTGGCAATCCAAAGATCTACTTTTCAAAACTGTCATAACATTTTAAATCAGTCATTCACTGACGTGTTAAATATCATTGAAAAATGCTAGTTGCATTTAAAAATGTTTGCGTGCATCCCCAGATTTGTATCATGCATCCTGATTGTCAGTATCTTTTCAATGCATTGGCTTAAATCAATTTTATGCACGACGTTTTTTGTTTGTTTGTTTGTTTTTTAACATGTGATTACCGTAAATGACCCATTTTTGCAGCTTGGGTGGCTGTACTTACCATTTATCTCCTGTCCACGAAGAATCCTTTCTTTGGAAGTGACCCATATCCAAAGCAAAAAATCGTATATTGCTGAATCTATCAATATGTTATGGGAGGATTTCCTGAGCGACTCTGGCTTTTATAAAAGAAAAAAGAAAAAAAAAGAAAAAAATCAATATCTAAACATTGTTTCGGAATAGTATCCAAAGGGAACCAATACGCATTGGTTGCTGCGTCGATCCCCCCCAAATCATTGCGAGCGCTGTCCACGGAAAAGTGGTGTTGAAAGTCTTCAGTCCCAACTTTAGGCTGGGTGCGAATGGGAAATAGATGGCACGTCCAGTTCGGTCAATCAATAATACAGCTCCTGCAGAGAGAGAATCAGATTTTTACGGGATAATAGAGCGGAGAAGCACATATCCCACCCCCGAGGCGAGAGCACTTTCTAGCTGATAGACGGAAGACGATATGCGCCCCGTGCAATGGATGTGATTGATGTTACAAGCATCGCAGCACTCCGCCTTTATCATGGAAGAAATGCACCATCAATGAATCGGGGGTGTGGGGGGGGGGGTTGATGTGTGAATGCCAGATTACAGCATGTATTACCACCAGCGCTTTGGCAGTTGCTGCATAGTCAAAGTGTCATGAAGTGTTTTCTTCCATTTGATACATCTTAACGTCGATTTGGCCGCCTGGTGTCTTACCTCTCTGCACAGACTATAGTGTCGGGGTTTTCTGCATTTATTTGTGACACACACACAATCACACCGCCAGTCTGCACTAGCAGTTAAACTCTGCTTTTTCTAAATATCTCATTATTTACTGAGCTGTTAATGATTATATGGGCGACACATTGCATGTCTGTCAGATCATTTGGACAAGATGCAACAATTCTATTTTCAACAAATGAATATTTTTAAGTCTGATATAATAATATTCTGGGACAGATTCAATGTGAAATGCAATACGCAATGTGCAAGCGCACATTCAGTCAATTCAGTTCTCACGGTGACAACAGAAGATGTAGTGCAACAGTTTCAAATATGACGCTTCTGGGTCGACTCAAACGTTTCAGGTGCTGCTGTGCAGCACATGGGATGATGTAGTGTGCGTAGACGCTAGAACATATCTAGTCCTATCACGAGTGGAAAAACTCAGTCTAGATGCTGTGTGTGTGTGTGTGTGTGTGTGTGTGTGTGTGTGTGTGTGTGTGTGTGTCTGACTGCAGCAGCACAGTATATGAAATCATGTACAAGGGCATGGCTATATATGTCCAAAATTATCCAGCATAAAAGCAAGAAATTAGTTTTTAACCGAGCATGGGACGTTATTATTTGAGACTTTAATGCAATTGATGGATCAATCTTTTGGCTATTAACCTCCAAAAGTCTACAGTGTGTTGCACAGAGACAAAGATTCTCCTCATCTATCAATGTAACTGTGGCATCAGTGCTACCTGCAGACCTGAGAAGGTGTGGTGTGTGTGTGTGTGTGTGTGTGTGTGTTGGGGGAGGGGAGGGAGGGGAGGGGATTGATTGTTTTTCCATGTTTTCCAATAGGCTCGTGGTCATTATTCTGTCTTTACTTCCTGTATGTATGCATGCAGCTGCCCTTTCTGCCTTCCTGATCACAGGGCCTAGTGTGTGTGTGTGTGTGTGTGTGTGTGTGTGTGTGTGTGTGTGTGTGTGTAGGCTTTCACAGGCCTGAGTGGGTCACACCTGTGGAGTGTTGGACTGACTCCACAACATCAAGGGAAAGTGCAAGGGGTTTGTGCATGGGGTTTTGTTTGTGTGTGTGTGTGTGTGTGTGTGTGTGGGTTGGAGGGGTCCTTGGAGGGGTGTTTTGTCCCTGTGGGCCTCTGAGGCAGCTGAGCCTCTGAATATTCATCCCCATCTCTGCTGGAGCAAATTCCAGCTACACGACGAGACTGGCTGACTGAGTCTTTTGAGCTGTCAGGGGGCCGTATATGAAATGCAACAACAAAAATCAAATAGTGTACCTTGTGCATTATATTGAGCAAAGTGTTTGACATGTCTTTATTACCCCAGAAGGCATCAACCTGCTCCCATCTGCCAACTCCTCAAACCATTATTCTATTTATGTTGAGCATATAGTTCGCTAACAAGTGAATAATTTAGCTGTGGAGAACGGATACACGTTATTTCCATCAGGAGACCCACTCCTGCTTCGCTTTCTGCTGCAGTGGACTGGGAGACAGGTCTCGTTGAACGCATCTGCTCTGAGGATAACATGTTACGCCACTGAGTCCTCCCTGTCCCTCCGCGCAAAGCAAACTCTGGAGATTACTGGTTTCAATTAGCTATGGGGCAGAGAGAATGTAAGCCATGTTAATTCCGGTCACTTCTTAAAATCCCAGTGAAAAAAACTAGCCACTGAGGCCTAATCGCCGGCCCCCAGACATCTCTCATTTCATGGGCACATTAGGGGAATTATTCAAAATGTAAATTCTGAGGTCAATTGATGGGATTCATTAAAGGCCAGAGCTCCTGCAGTGTTTGTATGATTTAGAGTGACCCTCTGCTTAAGACAGCCCTGACCTGTTTTCAGTCGTTTTTCCCACACACACACACCCACCCACGTCCACAACAAGCCCTTTTGACTCTTTTTCCAAAGCGTTACTGACAAAGAGAATTCAAGTTTTCAACTAAAGACGATAAGTTGAAGAAGTAGGAGGAGGAGAAAGAGAAGAAATGGAAGTCTGTCCGTATGAATAAAATTATAATTTAGTAGTTGGAAGAAAGAAATATCTGATGTTTGGATCTTGCATCTTTTTCACCAGCGTCTGTGTCATCTAATATTTAACACTGGGGGGTATCAAGTCTGTCTGATGACACATTCACAAGTTGGAAGACGTAGAAATGAGTCCGTTTGTCACTGTCTTTTTAAAGCAATATTTTAAAAAGATGAAACAGACCACACCACACATCGGCCATATGATTCATGCATGAGGGATGTTGTTTGAAATGCTGGCAGGCTGACAGTTGTCACAGGTGTAACCTTTGAACTGGAAAGCGTTTTTTCGTGGAAGAGATTGGGCACAGTGAAATGTCTATCTAAAGTCCAGAGTGAGCACAGGGATACATTCTACATTTGATCTGCAGTCCACTGAAACACTGAGACAGACTATATCACATTACTGTCTTGTCCTCTCGGTTAGAAGGTCGCAAAGAGCGATGTATTTACCACTTTAAAGCTGTAGGATAGTTTGATCAAGTGACGTTCGGGATGGAAAATGTAGAACAAGGACACACATTAACATCCCAGTCATAAAATCCGTGCAAATGTGCTTATTATTTAGATCAACAGTGTACAGAGGTTGTGTGCCTCTTTGTAGTGATGGTTTTTTTTTAACAACCAGTCTAATTTAGCTTATCTTAAAGGCATTGTAGGCCATAGCTGCAACAATTAGTTGGTCAACAGAAAATAAATCTGTCAACTATTTTGAAAATCCATTCATGGTTGTAGTTATTTTTCACGCAACAATGCTAAAATCAATGATAGTTTCAGGTGTTCTATCGTGAGAATCCACTGCCTTCCTTGGTCTTATATTGGTTTTGGACTATTGGTTGAAAAAAGACAAGACATCTGACTTGGTTCTAGGATATTGCAATGGATTTATTTGTGATGTTTTTTGTTGTTTTGTAGACCAAATTATCGATTGAGAAAACAATTGGCACATTAATTGATAACAAAAACAATTGTCAATTTCAATAAAATTGCTGCTGATGTTAAATACGAATTGCAAAATACTGTTTGTTATTTGTGACAGAATACAATCCCACAAGTCTTTGTGAATAACTCTGTCATAAATAATGTATAAATGTGGTAGTGAGCATTCAGAGGGGACAGGAAAGAGTTCTTGAAGTAAGAAGCAAAAATTACAATAAGGACAATAAAGTACAACCTGGAAGGTTATATGTAGCTTTAATATAAAAACTGGGAATTTTCTGTTGGTGTCTGCTGAGTAGAGGGGAACCATGCTCATTTCACTTTTTCTAATTACAGCCTCATGTGTGCCATTTGAGTCTCTGGTCTCATTAGTGTTGGATATTTTTTCACGGTGTTTTGAAATGACCCAGAAATAAAGTAAAAATGTAATTATTGAAAGGACAGATACCTTTGCCAGACATTGGCATTATTCATAGATGGATAGATAGATCGATAGATAGATAGATATGTATTGTCCCGTGAGGGAGATTTGTTTTCACTGTCCGAACAAGTACACAAGTACAACAAGTACAACAGATAAAATAAAGACAGGTATATAGACACATAGTAACAACCACATTTACAACAACGACACCGGATCTATACAAACTCAATGAGATAGTTCAGCAGTGCTATGGCAGTATCGACAAACCTTCTACCAGAGCGAGTCCTTCTACCCCTCAGAGTCCTGTATTTGTGGCCAGATGGCAGCAGTGTAAAGTTTGGATACAGAGGGTCATTGGTGTCTAATGGCAAGGGCGTGATGGCTCCATCATTCAGGTCTCAGATGTTGGGTGTACGCGAGCAGATCATTTCGAAGGTGACATGTGTGATCTTGGGGAGTTTGTTTTTTGTTAGAAATGGTGTGCATGATGTAGAAACAGGGGGACAGTACAGCAGGATGGCATGTAGTCCCTGCAGGGATCGTTTGTGGATATCAGTGATGTGTTAATCCAAACCGAAGTCAGTCCAAGGTATTTGAATTTGTTGACCTGTTCTACTGTCTTGTTGTGATAGAAGACGGAAACAGTCCAGTGTTTAGTGCGTTAAAGACCAGTTCTTCTGTTGTCTCTATGTTCAGATGGAGGTAGTTGTCACAGCACAACTATGGTAATGTGTATGTGTAATGAGAGATGGAGTATTGATTGGCTGTAATGGTTGGTTGATTCATGAAGCACAAACATTGTATGGACATGAAATAGAAGACAAAAGCAATATAAATCTATACACATATATATATATATATATATATATATATATATATATATATACACACATACACACACCCACAGTATACATAAATATTCCATAGTCCACCGTTCACTGTATGCATGATCTCTTTACTTTTGGGCTATTCAATAATTTAGTTGTTGAATTGTTAAATGTCACTAGAAATATGAGCTACGGCCAGTTATAACTGGCATGACAGCAGCCCCTGGTGGTTATCACATTTAACTTCCTTAGATGGTTAAGTATGTTAGAATTATAACATAATGTAATAGGCACATACATACACTAATGTGTATATGTACTGTATGTATATACAGTATATACACATACAATTGTGTGTATATACATACATACATACATACATACTTTGAGACATACATTGAATGATTAAATATTGATCTGATTAGTACTAATGTACAATAACAGTGACGTGTGTGCCATAATTACAACTCAAGTAGATGTTCCAGTCTATTTGACACAGCGTTCAATAAAAAGTGGCATATGCTTTTCTCTTTTTATGAAGGAGACTGAAACATGGTTGTGTTAATCTCTATATTGCATTTTCCTTTAGTTTTCTTTTGAATGTGGGTTGTGTATGGTTGTGAGTGAGGATGTCACTATTTTTCTATCCCAGAAAATTAAATGTAACCAAAAAGGGCAACATTCTATATAAAATATAATAAACGATCGATATTAACCATGTCTTACTGATGAGAAAAGCATACTGTACAGAGAGCTTACCATACACACAGCATACCGTAAACACAGCATACCGTACATAGAGTGAGGGCGACTTTAAGCGTAGAAAATCACAACACAGGGAATTGCTTTTCTTACATGTGAAACCAAGCACAATCTATTCTGGCCCTGGGCAGAACAACACAATCTCCTGCTCATTCAGTCATTAACGTGCATATGTACCTGAAGAAAAAAGGTGCTTGAAAGGTTAATGTTGCCAATATCTTTGCAGCCTTCAATTAAACATACCTCAGCCGCTGCACAGCCTTTAGTTGTGTGTCATACATCTTTACAGGGATTGCCATATTAGGAAGTATAGCACATGAGCAGAATTTCCCTGCTCATTTGGGCCCTGGTTGTGTCTGCTCTGTCCGTCTGCTACTATACTAGAATACACCAAGAACTAAATGTATCACGCTTTAACAACTCTATAATGTTCTCTTCTAAAAAACAAACTCCAAACATTGACTGGGGTGCGTGCACCTATTTGTAACTTAATAAAGAAATGTGCGCGCAAAGTACAGTATCTCCTTAGTTCTCAGTGACTACTGGCTGGTTCAAATGAGTCTGGTTACGTATTAAAACCTAAAATATGTCAGCTATTAAGCAAAAACAAAAAGCAATCAACGTTACACAGGTAGTCGATGAACATTGACTTTTTATTCCATTTATATATGCATTAATAGAGAAATATGTGTGCTTTGGAGGTAGTCATGTTAATTGCTAACCTAGCTAATGTGAGAAAGTCAATTACCAAAACTTAATTGGCATAAGGTTTCACAATTTGCTGTTTGTTGTGTTGTTTCCTGTGAAACTTAAAATTCTAACCTTCCAAGGTTACGTTGTTATTAAGTCGTCTGGTCAGGTCTGTTGAGTGTATTATATGTTATGTCCATTTCATGTAACTTCTTTACTCACTCTAAACAGTGCCTGTCATAGCAAGCTGACATTAGCTTTGTCAGTTAGTTCCATTAGCTATGCAACACTTACACCTGGCAGTTACTGGATGCAAATATCAACTCAGCAGGCACATAGAGAACTATTGGAATAACAAGACTATGTTAGACTTCAAGACGAGCGTGTGCTCCTGCGCTCCATGTGATCCAGCTTGCAGTGGCAGAATTAAGAACAAGAAGGACAACAAAAACATAACACAGCAGTGCTCTTTGTTAGACTTGTGTCCCGTGCCAGCCAGATTTAGTCATTCAGGAATTGTGAAACAATCCTTGCATGATTTGGATATCAAGTTTTATTTATTCATCATTATACATAGTGAAATGTGCCAAAACTTGGGTGAGCATGTCTATGGAAGCTCAATAATAATGTTAAATGATGTATTGACCTATCATTAGGCCTTACAGTATCAGGCTGTTCTGTCATAAATTTACTGGGCCCTCTGACAGGCGACACTGTTCTCAAACCCTGAACTATTGTACCTTTTTACTTAAACTGCCTTTGAATCCCAATCAAAGAGCAGATATTCAGCGGCCTGACCTGGGTTAATGTCTACATTGCGTCTACTTACAGTAGTTCTGGGCCGATTCCTCACTGTTCTCCTGATCATTGCAGCTCCACGGGGTGAGATCTTTCATGGAGCCCCAGGCCGAGGGAGCTTGACAGTTCTTTTGTGTTTCTGTTGTCACCTTCTCACCAAGCTGCTTGGCAATGGTCTTGTAGCCCATTCCAGACTTGTGTATGTCTACAGTCTTATCCCTGACATCCTTGGAGAGCTCTTTGGTCTTGGCCATGGTCGAGAGTTGGAATATGATTGATTGCTTCTGTTGACAGGTGTCTTTTATACAGGTTACAAGCTGAGATTAGGAGCACTCCCTTTAAGACTGTACTCCTAATCTCAGCACGTTACCTGTATAAAAGACACCTGGGAGTCAGAAGTCTTTGTGATTGAGTGGGGGGTCAAATACTTATTTCCCTCATTAAAATGCAAATGAACTTATAACATTTTTGACATGGTTTTTCTGGATTTTCTTGTTATTAGTCTCTCACTGTTATAATAAATAACTCTACTGTTAAATTATAGACTGATAATTTCTTTGTCAGTGGGCAAACGAACAAAATCAGCAGGGGATCAAATACTTTTTCCCCTCGCTGTAGGCTAATCTACATTAGCTGGCCCCACTGACTTGATGGGCAGTTTTATCTGATTGTCATAGCTTGCTCAGCCCAGCCAGATTCTATAAATCATATCCTTCGTAGTTTTAAAAGAAAAAAGAGATTTCAATATGACGCTGAGTGTCAGAGTGCAGGGATGTCTACCTGTAACTACACACCCATCACAGCCCTCTGAAGCATGCTAAACCTCTTTCACACACATGGTACCGGTGCCAACACTCGCCGGCCGCTCATCGAAGCCTCGTCACAACACACACTTTGACCCTCCATTTAATTTATGAAAATCACCAAGACAGTACACAGGAAAACAAGAAAAAGGAGAACCCCAGGAGAGACTACAAAAGACAGATGCCTCTGCCAGAACAGACGGCCGAGCAATAGGAGTTATACGTACAGGCTAGACAGTTGAGGTGGCAAAATCAAAGGGAGTTCCTTACGACCAAATAGTTACTACACTGTCAATGGTTTTAAAAATAATTCACAAGCATGTTAACAACTAAGTGACACAACTTTCCAGAACCTGGCTCATGCTGTACACATGTACTGTAGGTAGTGAGCGCCCTCTTTTGGACATGAAAGGGACCATGTCTCTGCTCCTGGGTATGACTGGTTCACCGAAGATTGGCAAAAAAAAAAAATGTGTTGCCGTAGCAACTGCAGATAGTAAAAGTGCAACCTCTAACCCTACCCATACCATACCCTATACAATTAGGTTTAATTGCGTGAAGCCTGGTATCCTCCCGAAAGAATAGAGAGAGACAGGGTGATACATTTTCCAGTTTACCATTGCAACATGTGTCTTTGTACTGAAACAAATAAACCTATACATTTAATAAGGTTTCATTTTGATCAGGTTGATACAAGGGGTTGGATAATGCCGTCTTATACAATATGTACCATGTGTTTATGATATTGTGTTAGCCTCTTGTATTTCCAACAGTATGCCTTTGAAGGGAGTAATTAGAAGAATTTGTTAATCTTTAAAAAAATAAAAATCCTATAAAAGACGAAATTCAAGATACCGGTCTAATTCTAAAAATATATGTCTTGAATAAAATATGATTTACATAAATAATAATACAGGCCAAAAGTTTGGAACCACCTTCTCATTCGATGCGTTTCCTTTATTTTCATGACTATTTACATTGTAGATTATCAGTGAAGACATCAAAACTATGAATGAACACATGTGGAATTATGTACTTAACAAAAAAGTGTAAAAATAACTGAAAACATTTCTTATATTCTAGTTTCTTCAAAGTAGCCACCCTTTGCTTTTTTGGTAGTGTTGCATACCCTTGGTGTTCTCAATGAGCTTCATGAGGTAGTCACCTGAAATGGTTTTCACTTCATAGCTGTGCCTTGTCAGGGTTGATTAGTGGAATGTTGTGCCTTATAAATGGAGTTGGGACCATCATTTGTGTTGTGCAGAAGTCAGCTTGATACACAGCCCACAGCCCTAACGGACAACTGTTAGAATTCATATTATGGCAAGACCCAATCAACTAAGAAATGACGGTCAGTCAGTCCAGAAAATTGCAAAAACTTTGAATGTGTCCCCAAGTGCAGTCGCAAAAAACATCAAGCACTACAACGAAACTGGCTCATATGAGGACCGCCCCAGGAAAGGAAGACCAAGAGACAACACTGCTGCTGAGGATAACTGGTATGTGAGTCACCAGCCTCAGATATCGCAAGTTAACAGCAGCTGAGATTAGAGACCAGATGAATACCAGACAGCAGCAGACACATCTGTAGAACAACTGTTAAGAGGAGACTGTGGGAATCAGGCCTTCATGGTCAAACATCAGCTAGGAAACCACTGCTGAGGAGAGGCAACAAGCAGAAGAGATTTGTTTGGGCCAAGATACACAAGGAATGGACATCAGACCAGTGGAAACCTGGGCTTTGGTCTGATGAGTCTGAGTTTGAGATCTTTGGTTCCCACCGCCGTGTCTTTGTGCGTCGGAGAAAGGGTGACCGCATGGATTCTACATGCCCGGTTCCCATCGTAAAGCATGGAGGAGGAGGTGTGGTGGTGCTTTGCTGGTGACGATGTTGTGGATTTATTCCAAATTGAAGGCATACTGAACCAGCATGGCATCCAGTTTTGCATTTTGTTGGACCATCATTAATTTTTCAACAAGACAATGGCCCCAAACACACCTCCAGGCTGTGTAAGGGCTATCTGACCAAGAAAGAGAGTAATGGAGTGCTGCGCCTACACAGTCACCGGACCTGAACCCAATCTAGATGGTTTCGGGGAGAGCTGGACCGCAGAGTGAAGGCAAAAGGGCCAACAAGTGGTGAGCATCTCTGGGAACTCCTTCAGACTGTTGGGAAACCGTTTCAGGTGACGAACTCTTGAAGCTCATCAAGAGAATGCCAAGAGTGTGCAAAGCAGTAATTAGAGCAAAGGGTGGCTTGTTGGGATGTTTTCAGTTATTTACCACTTTTTTTTAGTACATAATTTCATATGTGTTCATTCATAGTTTTGATGCCTTCAGTAATAATCTACACTGTAAATAGTCATGGAAATAAAAGAACTCATTGAATGAGAAGGTGGTTCCAAACCTTTGTCATGTATACACCATAATCTGTCCACAATTGCAGAACAATAGGTGTTTTTTTGTTTATGTTTAAAAATATATATCTCAGTTTGACACTAACCAGTTTTTGAATGGGGAAAAATAAGGAATGTGTTTTAATGAAGGGCCATCTGACATGTTGTGAGAGGAAAGTAAGATCCACTTCAAATGCCAGTTTCTGTTGGAAGAAACTTCAGAGGGAATATAAGTAAATAGGCTAAGAAGAAATTGCATTGATCCCTGGTGGGACATTGGATTGCAATAACAACAATAGGACTTCAACAGGAAAAAAAAAAACATGAAAGAAGCAATAAAACATCACAATAATATGAGCAATGAAGCAAAAAATAAAATAAACAGCTTCCTGTAAGAAACCATTATGCTGACAATTTGTAGTCTATGTAAATTGGACTGTAGAGACCAAAAAGTTGATAAATTAATTTTTCTAAAATATTTGTAGTGAGATTTGAAGGCATTACTGCTTTAGAGCTTGGCTCTGCTTGTTATCAAATTAAGCCTTACTGAACTCATGTTTTTTGATGTGAAGTAGTAGTGCTGGCAGACTTCCACTCTATTTCTCTGTATTGCTTTAACACAACCTGCTGATAGTTAGTGTACAGTATATTATTTGTAGTTGGTGAGTGAGTAGACAAATTGCTTTAATTCCAAATGACTTCGTACAATTAAGGTCCACCACTATTATTTGGGAATCAGATGAAGTAAGTCAGATTGTGGCAAAATGACAGCTTATAATGCATGTAGAATATTGGGATGAATTATCTGGGGAAATGGGCATGTGTACATATGGTTTAATAATTTTGGCATGTCATCACAGATAGCCTATAAGGCATGTATTCCTTAAATAGTATATATATATATATATATATATACACACATGTTTTATAGCTATGACAAAAATACTGATAATGCAAGATGGCATTAGACAACAAGACAAAACTGTTCCAGTATAGCATAATTTAGAATTTGTACCTCTTTCTTGGGGGGAAAAAAAGACAAAGAACAAGAAGACTGGAGTAAAGTGGAGAAGGACCAAATGTCTGCATGATTGCAGCGATCTTCTCATTCGTTCAGGGAATTTACACCGTGTGTTTAAAAATGCATCTGAGTTGGTGATTAGCAGAGAATAGTAAAAAAACTGTTTATTAAGAATTTAAAATTAAATATGTATGATATTACATTTGACCCCTTTAAATAATAAAAAGGACCAATACCAGTACCATAATGACTTTGACCCTCATATTCTGGTCTCGGATCTAGAGCTGAGACTATCAGTCAATTAATCACTTAGTTGATTGACAAAAAAATAAATCACAACCATTTAAAAAAAATGTCTGTGATTTCTTTAAGAGATGCAACTAACAATCATGTTCCTTATTATCAGCTATCATCTTTTGATTAAATCAATGAATTGTTCTATGTATAAAGTGTCAGAAAATAGTGAGAAACGCTCAATTGCAAGGTGCCATGTTACAACCGCTTATCGGACCAACAGTTCAAAATCCACAAATATTAAATTAACTGTCATACACGACAAATGAAAGCTTCATATTGTCACGTTTCAAAGCTGAACCCAGCGAATGTTTGCCTTAAAAAACTTATTGAAATATTAATGTATCAAATATTTGCTGATTAAGCTTCTGTCAATTACCTAGTGTAATCGATTAACCAACTATATTGCAAGGTTGAATTATGCAAAATAAGCCAACCATTTAGTTCACATTTTGGATCGGTTTTGAGAATCATGCAAGCGCTGTCCGGTGCTGAAACTGATTAATCAAACCAGCAGAAATAAACCATTTTGTAATTTTTCAGGCATGCTACGGCAACGTTACATTTGAATTATTCACGTGAAATGGTACAACACCACTTAATTAGACATCAGCCTCAAACAAGTGGCTGTGAAAAGCTAGTTGGAGCCAAAAGTGCCAGTTTCCCTCACCGGCTCACTCCAGTCAGAGCGTGGTGTTGCGTTTTCCCCTCTCCCCGATGCTCCAATTCTTCAACGACTGATAGGGGGTTTTCTTACGCCCAGTGGGCTATTAAAGGGTAAATTACGTAGTGGGCGTAGCGGCTTCTTGTAATGGCGACCGTGCCGTAGATGTGCCTAACCGCTAGGTTTGTGAAAATGAAGCGAAGAAGAAGTTATTTCTTTTAAGTAAAACGCCGAGGTTCCCCGGAGGAGGACTGCGTCTACAACCATCATCTTTATAAGTGGTAAACTTAGCTGTACTTTTGAACTTTTATGCCCTTTGAAATGATGAAGCTCAAGTCAAACCAAACCCGGACGTACGACGGGGATGGCTACAAGAAGCGGGCCGCCTGTCTGTGTTTCAGGAGCGAGACTGAGGAGGAGGTGAGTCCGGTGATGTTGCTGTCTGGCGGGCCAAGCTAACATTAGCAATCGTAGCTGCCTCCAGTTCTTCTCTGTCTGTTAATCGGTATATTTATCAACACCGCTATGGTTTGATGCCAGCTGGAAACAATACCTCACTCGCTTTTAACCTATTGTATTGTCGCCTGCGGTTATGTATTAAACATTAGTTTTGAGCTCGTACTTATCGGTGTTATGTAAGCCTCTTTAGCTGTGCATAAAAGCAGCCTCGGGTTTTTATACACAGCGTTAATTGGAGTCAACCTGTTAGCTGCATGCTAATACTTACGGTAGCTTGCTAGCTAACGTTAGCCGTGTTGCTGCTGCGGGCAGCCACAGCCCACTGCACAGGCTGTGATGAGTGGCGGAGACTTTAATCATAATGAGTGAATAGAAATCATTGATACGCGCCCGAAAATTTGTATCCGCTCATGGTACAGATGATTTCGCGGTCAAAACAGTGTTCACTTTGTTGGCGTTAATGCAACTGGTATTGCTTGGCCAACATTGGACTTTTATCTAGCTAGCTAGCTAGCTAGCTATTAGCGTTAGCCAAAAGACAACACTGGCAGCAATACCCGGTTAGCCTACATCCCTATGCATAATAATGCTTGTAGTCCACGTAACTGTTAATATGCCCCTGGCTACCTTCGTGTAACCCTAACCCTTTTCCAGGAAAACAAGTCAAAGTGGCTTTCAAAGGTTTATTTGAGATCAGAGGCGATTTTGGGAAGCTGATGTCCAGTCAACAACATGCACAAAGATGTCTTTGTAGTTGAAATATTATTACCGGGAGGGGGGGTAATGTAGACTTAACTAATTCCTCCTTCTGGTTAAAGTAGAGGCTAGATCATAAATCCCATGGGCTTTTGATTCCAAGAAACATCAGTATGACCTGTACGTAGCTAGGAACCTCCTTTTTTTTTTTTTTATATATTTTTTATATTAACCAGAGACTATAGGCAAATCTACCTGATCGGCAGTCGAACAAGCTTTAGCTTTTCTCCCAACAGATTGTTGAGACCATGTACTCACCACATTTGTGCGGAAAAGGGCAATGCATAGTGTGAGCTAAATAAATTTACAATAACTGGGCCCCAGGTCACTTCTTGGTAGTTTTCATTGACATAGTTAACAGGTACTACACGATTATCAACAACATTGAGTTTGGCTGTAACGCCCAACCTCTCATCTTGTATTGGGTGCTTCACAGGTGCTGCTGGTGAGCAGTAGTCGACATCCCGACAAGTGGATAGTTCCTGGAGGGGGAATGGAGCCCGAGGAGGAGCCCAGTGTCGCTGCTGCTCGAGAAGTGTGTGAAGAGGTTGGTTCTGGAAATATTTTATGATTATTACATCTGACTTAAGACTAAATTGTGGGCCCCTCTTTTTTGTTTTCTTTTTTTTTTTTGCTTGGAACTGACTGATGTTGCTATGTACTGTGCACTGGCAAACTTTACTTGACCCTTGTATGTTAAACAAGGTTGGGAAACATGCCTTTCTAGAATTAGTTCATATCCAGGAATATTGTTCTGAGAAAAGATTTCCATTTGTAGTGTGACAAATAAGTTTCAGTGTAAGCTCAGAAGATGTATTGTATTTCATTTCTATTTAATCATGTCTGTATTTAACACCTAATACCTTTCTCTCAAACCCCATTTCGTCAGTGCAGTCATCCTGTTTGCATGGACAGAGAGAGCCTAGCAACATGTAAGCTGTAGCATAGCATCATGTTACAAAGCAGTGTTTATGTGTCAAAGGAGGTCACACTGAGATTGAACACTAGCTAGCCAGCGGTTGCACTGCAGCACCATCCAACCCCACAAATACGGCAAACGAAGAAAAGCAATCCGCTTTAGACAGTTCTATTTTTATAACAGCAGCCTTGTAACAAAAACAGTTTGAAGAGCAAAGTGTGTCTATTTTGTTTGTGCGTGTCTTTGGGAGGATAGGTGCCAATTGGTAAACCTTCCTACAGTTCATTGAAAATCAATATCACTGCGTATACCGCCAACGGCGATCCATTAATCAGGTACCCCCCTTGTGTACAAGCTGTACCTCGTTTGGGCATTTTGATCATAATGGCCACAGGTCTCTGAAGTCACTGAATCTTACCCAGCTATCAGCTCTTGGCGAGTCACTGACCATATAAAGCCTATTGTCCGTGTGTAATCCATCACACTGATGGATGCTGATATCATCCCTTATCCTGGCTCCCGCTGTTTGGTAGCTCTGGTGGTTGCAGGATGCTCTGGCTTGCCAGCACATTCCCACAAAGGTCAAAAGCAGAGTCACACCACTGTGGGTGTTGGTTAAAAGAGCTGAAAGGCCGCATTCAGAAACGTTTTGACTTTGAGTGGGACCCATCACCACTTCTTGTGGCTTCCTAAGCTTCTTATTTGACGGTGGTGCAACAGGACATTTCCTAATCCTGGCGAGCTTATTCTGACAACCATATGAGCTGTGTAGTAATTGCTTATGCCTTATAGGTTTGGAGTCTTGCCAGGGATGACCGTGAAGACACAGCACGCAGGAGCAGGCTATCTGACCGTTCACCACCCCGGCCTATGCTCGGTAGTCATACGCCCCGCGCTGAGACACTATTGCATAACTTGTAATGCCTCAGTGTGCATCTTCTCCCAAAGTCTTTAGTTACATGAATGTTGGGAGACATTTTCCATCTCAAAACATACAGGTTGACTTTTGGCCTATTACTTAATACCTAGCATGTCTTTGGGGTTTCTAGTGGTGGTCCTGTTCCTTTTACATACGATCTCGCTGAAGGCCTGAAGAGTCTAACATTTATTTATAGACTGAAACTGGAACCTGAAGAAGCCGCAAAGATGTCAGCAAGCGGCTTGGCCCTGTATCTAAACCTGACCTACACCTCTGGGAGTTAAAACCTACCTTGGAGAGTATTTTTGTTATTAATATGTGTTTGAAGGTAACAAGCAAGTTGTCCTCTCTCTCTAAGAAAGATCGTGACATTTGCATTGCTTACGTGTTGGGGTCATCGTGGCAAGAGTTGTTTGTTCGTAACGTTTTCACACGATACAATTATGGTACTCGAAAGATTGACAAGTCGTCCGTATGTGACAGTGATAGCTGACCAAAGGTGTTAACGTGTTGTTTGCAGCTGTTGAATGTAGAACGGCATCATTACTCAAATGACAGAAAGCTGAAGTCATTCCACAAGCAAATCTACCAAACGTTTGCTGCTGAGTCCAGCTTCTCAAATCTGTCAATTTGCAGATTTTTCTCTTCTTTTTTTAAATACATATTGTATTTTAAACATTTTGGGGTTTCCTATTGTTGGTTGTGATGGGTATTTTTTAACCATTAATCAAGAAAATAAATGGTAGTTTAAATCAAAAGTGAAAAAAATAATTAGTGTTATACAGTAAATGCACTTTACAATTGGTCAGGAAAGTTCAAAATTCCAACTAACTCGGGACTACACATATGTTTTCAGAACACACTGTCAGACTAATTTGATTACTTTACTTCTTACCGTTAGCTTAAGTAGACCTCCTTGTACGTAAGTGTGAAATGAAAGAAAGACGGACTCAGTACTTGAAAACATGACTTGACTCAGTAAAGTCAGTTTGGTAGCTGTTACTTGGAGGATTCAGCTACAGCCCAGGAATTAGAGGGGGTTAACTTGCATCATATGATTATGATGTAATCCACTGAAACACAAACACTTTCAAAATGACAGTCTCAACTAAACACCACAAGGTTAATAATGTAGTGTTTTGTTATGCTGTTGGATCTAATTACATTGTACAGGTGTTTTTGCCTCCATTTTCAAGAAGAGCCGTTAGTTGCCCATTGTGACTGTATGCGGTGCTCTGTACTTCACCAATGTAATCATTGTCATTTATTTTACAGGCCGGTGTGAAGGGGACTTTAGGTCGCTTAGTTGGAGTATTTGAGGTGAGGAATGTTTGCTGTTGACAGATTTTTTTTTTTTTTCTCTCTCTTTCTCTCTCTCTACTCGGTGTTCAAATGTCAACACACTGTGCAGCATGTTTGCAAATGGGAATTGAAAATATGATTTCCTCCCCTCCCTCTCTACAGAACCAAGAGAGGAAACACAGAACCTACGTCTACGTTCTTATTGTAACAGAGCTGCTGGAGGACTGGGAGGACTCCGTCAACATTGGTAAAGCATTGCATTGGGTTACTTGTCAGAATGGGGCTCATACGGCCAAAGGGCTTAGTCAGTCACATGCTGTCAGTTGCTTTTGTTTAACTTTCTCAGTCCTTATAGATGTTACAATTCAGAGATTCTGTTGTGGAGGAGAACAGCTTTTGTTCTGCTCTTGTGATGTTTACTTTAATGTGCACAGTACTGTTAATTGGTAAAACCTGTTTTGTTTTGTTTTGTTTAGTTTTATTCTCTAGTTGTCCCTTTCATGTCTTAACTTGTTTCACAATGGTGTTTTGTCAACAGGGAGAAAAAGGGATTGGTTTAAAATAGACGATGCCATGCAAGTGTTGCAGTGTCACAAGCCTGTGCAGGCCACCTACTTCGAGGCTCTCCAGGAGAGTTGCCCGACCAGTAATGGAACACCTTTGGTGGCGACGATAGGCGGGGACCTTTCCCCTACCTACAGCATCAATCAGAGCTCCGTCTCGAGTATCAGATAACTAAAACCCTAACTCTGACACCTCCGGGAGTTTTTGCCACCACTTGCGCTCTTACTTGTGTCATTTCTCTTCTCTGTTCTTTTCTCTTCTGTCTAAATAACATGGTTTGCCTTGCCAACTCCTTTGTGCCAGAACTGTGGCGCAGACCTGATGACAAGTGTTGGGTGAATAGTCTGAAAACACTTTGTAAATGTCATTTTGACCCCTATCTTTTGTTTTTCTTTTTACTGACAACTGCATGAAATATCTCCTCGCTCCCCTCATTCTCTTTCCTTAACGCGCCCTTAGCGTGGTGTTTAATGAATGCAAGAACTACTTTTTACTGTTGTAATGAACAAGTGTACACTTAGTGCTTACGCTGAAGGCTTTTGGTGGTCTTTCTAAAGTCTCCATTTTCTTTCAGTTCTTTCTCTGTGAATGAATGTGGCCATTAGTGTACTCTCTCCCCTGTTAATAAGGATAGGAAATGTTGTCTGTATCTGAATGAACACATTTGTGGGAAATGACTTGTCTTGCATGAGCACCGTTATGTTGTCTCTCATCACTCGCTCGAGTGACCTGATACTGACTGTGCAACAGACTTGTGGTAAGGTCTTCATTTTGCTCCTTGTCGTGGTTTTCGATGTCTCTTGAATCAGAAGGATATGGCCCCTCTCTAGTTCTTCAATTTCAAGTGTGTTTCTCTCTGATTTCGGGAAGCTAGCCAAGCACTACAGGTTTCACTCTCAAACAGCATATAGACTGTAAAGAGAGAGACAACGTCAAATTACCACCTTTCTCCTCAGTGTCTTTACATCCTTTTTAACTCCTTTTTTTTATATAAATGCTTTCCTTGCAAAGTATTCCTCCACATACTGAGAGGGTAGAAGTAGTAGAGCATAAAATCATTGAGTCTTGGTAATTTCAAAATGCAGCACATATCACTTAAGTTATTAAAACCAATTTCCATATTTAACTCCTCACATTCAGTTTGGTTAAAAGCAATTGTTTACACTGTTTCTAACAGCACATGTGACTAGTGGGCACTTATGGTCATGGTATTTCTTTTTTTTTTTTTCTTTACCCATTCTTTTAAGTATAGTATTTAATCGGCATCCCCAAAAACACTCAAAGCACCTGCTTGACATAGAAAGTAATGGAATCTATAACGCTGATGCAGAACAAACCAACCTTGTACAGTTTGAGACCTCGTTTTTAACTTGTAAAATGCTTTTGGATACTAGTTTATTTGTTTTTATGTTTTTCTCTCTAACGTCTGGCAAAAGTCTCTTTAGCCGAGCTGCGTCGCTTGGCCTCGATGTGGCGAGGCCAGCTGGCTCAATACTGTGAAACTGGAGGCGCTGTAGATAGCATGTTAGAGGTTTTTATTGTAAAGTGTTTATTTCTGTATAGATCAAAGGTGAGAGTACAAATGACAAAACACCTCTTGCACATCTGTGAGTCTGTAATCATTTCAACTGAGGCTGGAAGGAGTGGTTGGCGTTAAATCTGGAGCTGTCGGGAACTTTTTCTTGAGATAGCGGACAGTACATCTGAGGCGAAAGAACGAGGCATACGGCTGTGGTTTGTGAGAGTGAACAGGCTAGAATAAAATATCCTCAAAATCCTTCCTTTCTCATTTAGACCAAAACAAATCTGTAACCATAACTGATACTGTTTTTTGGCCGAGCTAAAGTCTTGAGTTTCCAAACCACTACTTGGTTAGACATTTCTTTTCAAGCTAGCAGCTGTTCCACTGTCCCCAGTTTGTGTATTTTCTAATTTTTCTGAGTTTCTTTGATCGGTCTTTCCAAAAAAGGTAAACATGATTGTGGTTTTCTGTCTATATTTAAACCAGTAATGAGAATTTTTGACCACTTTGGAGCTAGGGAAAACAAGCTGTAAAAACATTGACAAACTTTATTTTTTTAATTTTTAGATTAAATGACAAACTTGTTGGAAAAGAGATTTTTACACAAACATCATATTTGGAGCAAAATTGGCAAAAGTTATATGTATTTTTTTTTAATACATAAGTCAATGATTACCTTACAAGCACTCAAACTACAGCTCTGAGCTTGCGCCTATTGCTAAGACTCATGGGAGATGTTGTTTATGAATCTAAACAAAAAAAACAATTGGTTAATCGTAAAAGGATGAAGGTGGTCAATATTTACTGTCTAGTACAGTATGAGAGGGTCATTTAACTTTGAATATGGACAGAAAACTCAAGCATCATAATTCAGTCGACCAGAACCTAATGGGATCGGGGGGGGGGGCTTTATGGGACAGCAGTTCCCAAACCTTTTCATGTGAAGGACCCCTAAACTGACACAAATTCGACCACGCACCTTCACAGTTTGAGCCTTTGAACCGTTTTGTTGCTGTGTATCAGAAAGGTGAGGTGGCCAAAGTCTTGCTTTATGATTCTCTACCTGGCACGTTGTATGAGAGCTAGTGCTGATTAGACCTTGAAGTCTGTAATGAAATGTGTAATCGGATGTTAAGGGGATGAACCTTTTTTATGTGGATTGGAAAAAGGAAGAAAACGAATCTAAAACCTCTTAAGTGATTTGCTCATGGTGGTTGGATGCCAGTGACCGGTACTGTCAAAATGAATGTGAGGAGGATTTCTACAAGTAACAGCCAGTGATTTTATGATTAATGACCACTTGTTCTTGATCTATTTTTTTTTTTTTCCTGTTTAATCTGTTGTGTTATTGACAAGCTAATATCGTGTATATAGCTAACACAGCACCCTTACAGCCAGAGGACACACACTGGCGTTGGGCAATAAGGAGTAGTGTCTTTTTTTTATTATAAACCACTCCCTGCTAACTTAACATTCAGGCACTTCCTGGTATAAGTAAAGTGATTTGGGCTGGAGTTCAGGAGGGAATCTATGAAGTACATGTATCCATATAAGCACGTTGGAGTTAAAAGCGTCAGACCTTCCTCCTTGGGGTATTTTTTGTTTTTTTTTCCATAATTGGCTCTTTTGAACTTGCGGGGGAGGGGTGAGATTAATTAATGATAGAACAATTAGAGCTTCAGATAAAGTCACTTCCTTTTTTAATTTACAAAAGGTGATGGTTTAAATATGTATTTCCTCATCTTGTGGCCAAAGCAACAAAAAATGAAAAGCACATCACTTTGCAGCAGAGGATTGTAACATTCAGTTTCCTTCAGCACGGCGACTTCAATAATTAGAAATGGAGTGAAAAAGCTGCTAAAAGATTACCCCAAATACTAGTAATTAAATAAACTGAACATGTGCAGCCGACCTCAGCCTTGAAGTTACATACTTGTAATTGTGTTCTCCAAGGTATACGCGTCACTGGAATTTTTCTTTTCCTCTGTCATTTGGGACTGTGGAATGAAACCAGTGCAAGAAGACTGAAGATTGTAATATAAATGTGCCAACAAATAAACACCAGTATTTCACATTCAGGCCAGTGTCATTGTGTCCATGTCTGCAAGATTTTTTTGTAATTGTGCCTGTAGTCCTTTCATGAGGTAGCACTACACTAAAATCTAGATGAGGATTGAGTTTTTTTTATAAATCGGGGGGCCGTGTCATAACTCTTATTGCCTTCTGCCATTCCACACCACAGGCATACAATGTATAAATAAATCTTAACTGTATACTATTTTTCGCAATTGGTAAACAAATTACCACACTTATAAGTGGTATCAAGTGAAAATGAAGGTTAATTCAGTATGCACCATAAAAATCTGATATTGTGCTTTTATAATGCAATGCACAAGGGAAAAGGTGTGTGGATGGTGGGGAAACAGCCTGAGAATCCCAACAGCTAAAATGTAACATTGTTTTAGGGGTGGGGGAATATTTAGGGGTCACATTGGCAGTTTAATTCTTAAATCAAGGTTGTTTGTATCATTTCAAGATAAATGGTTGAGTATGTTTCTATTCTATACTAACTGCAAAACCAGAAGACTCAGTCTCAGTATACAGGGGATACCATACCAGTAGTACAGTGGGGCTCAAATGTTTGGGCACCCCAGGTAAACATTTGTATTAATGTGCATTAAAAAAGGCTAGAAAAGATGGAAAAAAAAACCTCAAAGGCAGCAAATGCCAGATTAGACATTCATAAAGTATTTCACAAAAATTTAGATTTTATTTCCATCATTTACACTTTCAAAATAACAAAACAAAAAAATGGCGTCTGCAATAGTTAGAGCACCTTAACCTTGTACTGCCCGCTTTGGAAAGCTGACTGGATTGTGCTCAGTCATCGTCTGGGAAGACCAGGTGATGTTAGTCTTAAAGTTTTACATGCCCAGACTCATCTGACCTTGCCCCAACAATCAGCACCATGGCTTCTTCTAAGCAGTTGTCTAGAAAACTGAAAATAGTTGACGCTTACAAAGCAGGAGAAGGCTATAAGAAGATAGCAAAGCGTTTCCACATGCCAATATCCTCTGTTTGGAATGTAATTAAGGAATGGCCGTCATCAGGAACAGTGGAAGTTAAAGCAAGATCTGGAAGACCAAGAAAAATATCAGACAACAGCTCGCAGGATTGTGAGAAAACCAAGTCCAAACCCAGGTTTGACTGCACGATCCACCCAGAAAGACCTGGCAGATATGGTCTTCATGGAAGAGTCCTCAGAAGAAAACCTTCTACATTCTCTTCCTTACCACAAATAAATCAGCATTGGCAAATAAACATCTAGACAAGACTGATGCATTTTGGGAACAAGTTCTGTGGGCCGATGAGGTTGCCCAGAATAAACAAAGAGAAGTAATTTGGAGAAGAAATTTAATTAAAATAACTTCCGTCCAACTGTTAAACATGGGGATGTTTTGCAGCCACTGGCACAGGGAACATTTCATGAGTAGAAGGAAAAATGTATTCAATAAAACTTCAGCAAATTTTGGATGCTAACTTGATGCCACCTGTGATAAAGCTGAAGTTAAAGAGAGTATAGGTTACATAAATGGATAATGATCCTAAACACACCTCAAAATCCACGGTGGATTACATCAAGAGGGGATTCTTTCCAAAGGGGACAGTACAAGGTATCAACTCTGCAGGCCGCCCAAACTTTTGCAGACGCCATGTTTTTATTTTTAAAGTGTAAATGATGGACATGAAATCTAACTTTTTGTGACATGTACCAATGTCTTATCAGTCATTTGATAAATTTGAGATTTTTCCATCTTTTCTTGGCTTCTTTATGCACAATAATACGTTTTTACCTGGGGTGCCCAAACTTTCAAGCCCCACTGTATGCAGTATATGTTAAGGTCATTAAATTGCATTGTGGGATAATATCACTACTGTAACTGCATTTCAAACTTCCTGCTTCAAAGCAACCAATAGCTTGACTCATTTCTAATTTAACATTATCCCCCGTACTCCCAAGAAAGTGAACATGAAGACTGAAACGGCTCTGGCTGTCTGGGAGACATCCGCCAAATCCTCTAAATATTGCTCCCTACACCATAACTAGTTTATTAAGAAAAACATCTGAAAAGAAAACACAGCAGTGTGTCATTTCTGCAATGTTAACAGCTGGGACCACCTACATTCCTATCAGAAAGGTGAGCAAAGTTTAAGTGGCTCTAGCAAAGCTAACTAGCATTATCAATATGCCTCTCTACTAAACTCTACATTCACTTTAAATATTAGCTAGTTGTGTATATACTGTGTTTCAGTGTTTTCTGGTCTTGGATTAGTCTCGCCCTGCCTTGGTCTGTTCTTAGTCTCAACCCCTCAAAGTCTTTATCTCAGGTTGTCTTTATTACAACGTGACTGTCACAGCTTGTTACCACTGGCACTTGTCCTACTACTTCCATTAATTATCAACTAATGACATTTCCCATCTAGGCTCACTTGATCCTATGTAAGTTATGTACATATCTGGACAGTCATCTTAACGTGTCTTTATTAGTCTTAACTCCCAAACTGCTGACTAAGGTCCTTCTGCTCAGCATAAAAACATCTGAGAATGTTGGAAACAAGCAGCTAACTTTTTAATCCATTGTATTAATACAAACAATACCGAGATGTGGGACTCATTTTGATTTTCTTTATTGTACAGAAAGATGTGACATTTACTGAGGCTGCTGTCCTCTGCCGCGTCCGAAGCCACCCCTCTGCAACAAGGAAAAGGTTTGGTCAATATATCAGCCAACAGAACAATAAAGTTTTATGACTGCACTAAACAACTACATTCCTTATTGAACCCATTATAAAACTGCACCCACAAGCGACCAATGTTTCAGGGACGAAGGTTGGACATTCTTGTATAATTGCTGTATAAAACATTTGCATGCAAGAAAAATGTGCTCTTCTAAAACACAAATAAAAACTTACCACAAGAGGAAAATGTAAATGGTTTTACAGTGAAACTATGGAAGCAGTACTTACAAATTGGAATTCTGTGGCAGCTCCAGCACCGGCCTCTGCTTTCTTGTCAGCACCAGCTGATGGACAAGTTATGAATGAACAGGTCAGCCAACAACTTTCAAATCTTAAAGCTTCAAAGCACATCCCACCACTGCAAACTAGTAAAATTAAAAAAACTTCTAGCCACATACAATATTTACTTTTGACGTCCGACTACATTGAACGGGAAGATATCTAAGGTAAATAACTTCAGTCTGTTGTGAAACTTTGCTTAAAAAAGTAACCAATTCACTGAAGGTTTAAATTGTAGGATTTTCATTCAATTATATAATTGTTAGGGTTGGAAATTACAGAGCATTCAATGCATAAAAGTACACCTACTATTCCAAGACAGTCACTCTTTCTACCCGCCTTTCTAAGACACTAGGTCACATAAGCGACTCAGCTCATAAGGGTGGATTACATTGCTCCAAGTATACTCACGGGGTGCAGCAGATCGCCTGTATGTATCTCTGTCAGCCTCGCCACGGTTAAGGCGAGCGGGCCTCTCTCCTTCCATTCCTGCAGAAATAAAAGGAAAATTCAGCTCTAGTCCACTTTGGTTATGGGTGATTTGGCCGCACACAGAAGGATGATATCAAGAGGAAAACTAGTACGCTTTGATGTTAGAGTTCAGTTTTAAAGCCAAGGGCTTTCACTAAATACAGTGAACCATGTAAGGGAACAGTAATGGCCTCAAAGACTCATGAGCTATGCTTGATGCACAGACTGTATAGGTGAGGCCAAAACAGCTCGACCGCCTCCTGGTGGCTGACTGCAGTATAGAGCACATCCCCCCCCCCCCCCCCCCTTCCATGTTAGCAGATGGAAACAGGCCATACCACAAAATATCTTTTTTCATTTTAGTTAGTTCTTATCACACTGATGTTTGTCCAAATGTAACTTCTGATAAGTGGTTTTTATTTGTTATTTGATGCAATAAAAACTAAATTTCATGATTGACTCGCACGATGGTCTGGTGGGTGTCTGTGCTGGACTTGGTAGCCCAGCTTCATCACCTGATCCCTACTGCGCAGACCCTGGCTCCTAAATTACAAGGTTCAGCACCCGGATCGGGATATTTGGCTTTACTTTTATACAGTGGTATCTTTGGATACAGTCTATGGAGCAGATTATTCAGGACCAACTTGTAAACACTTTTATGCATTAGGGGGGAACCTGACTCTAGAAAGTAGGATCAGCAGACTCTTGCTGCCTTTACTCTGTTTGGACCCAGTGCTGGACTGCCGAGTGGTTTCAATCCAATCACAGCCCAATTCATCTGAAGTAGGTTGTATAAAATGATGTTTAACAAATGGTTAAATTTCACTTTCACTGCAGCTCCTGTCCTCTTAGACTAAGTGGAATGGCACGCTCTGTGTATTTAGTTTGAGCTCTCAAATTTACAAACTTTCCAGTTTGTGTGCCCTGCCGCTCAAAGTGACTAATTTTGAACACATCAAAAAGCGTATCCGAGATGGAGATCAGCTCCAAAAGATTAAAAAGAAATATCAATATGAGGCAGCAAAATATATTGTTGCCGGTTAGTTGTTATGATCGCGCTACAAAGGAACGTAAATTGCCTAATTAGCCATTCATCTGAAAAGTAGTAGAATTGTTGTTGACCTTGCAGTTGAGACCACCCAGCCCCCCCCCCCCCATGTCTCCCATCCAGAGCAGAGGGAGGATGATGGAGGACCAGGGATGCTACAGATCTGTTGTAAACTGGTCTGCATACTTTACTTAACTTCAAGAACTTTAGATATCCAGTCCACCAGTACACAGTTACTCTTATTCGTTTTTTGTATTATATACACGCATGCTTGCCAATAAGTAGAACATATCTGCAATTAGTCTACATATTAATAAAACAAACTAAACTAAGTTTACAATGAATTAATATATTCTTTAATTATAAGGATGGGTAGGCCCTCTAAATATTGGCGTTTTATTACAAAAATAAACTTCTCAATCTAAACACGCATTTATTTGTGTTCTTTGCTTTTGTAAGATTGACATCATCGGTTATTGTATTGGTGTCTGAGTATTTTTATCACCTTGAAAATCTCTAAAGCACAACATTTTCTGGGGATCCACGCAAAGATTCCTGTGTGATGTAAGATACTTAAATACATGATCAGCTGTTCTGAAGGTCGCAGATCCAGACGTAGGTACTGATGAATGAAAGGATTATCTGACAAAGTCCCGGCCCTTCCTGCTAATTGGCAGAAAACATTGAGACTTGATCACTGGTTGGATTTGCATTTTCCAATTTTATAAATCTACAACATAGATCAGTTAGAGCAGGTCACTGAGGTTAAAACCGCTGAAACTATCAACACTTAGCCATGGCTGCAACTAGAGCTGGGCAATGTATCAATACTATATCAAAATCTTTATACGACACTAGATATTAGAATTTGGATATTGTCTCATCGTAATATGACAAGGATTGTCTTTTCCTGGTTTTAAAGGCTGCATTACAGTAGTTATGTCCTTTTTTGAACCTACAAGACTGTTGTAACTATTATTTGCCTTAACCCTTTAGTCATATCCACATTACTGACGATCTGATGAAAATTTGATTGTGTAAATATTTTGGAAAAGCACCAACAGTCAACACTAAGATTTGGTCAAAGATATCGTGCCATTTGATTTTCTTCACACCGCCCAGGCTATAGCTGCAACCTTTTATCCTCATGATGTTAATCTCTCTGGAATGCTTCCACTCAGCAGGCTAAAGGCCCTGACACCACACCTAGCCGACGGCCGGGCACTAGTGGCAACGATGACTGACTGCGGCGTCACTTTTCGTCGGCCCTCGTCTGGGCCAAAAATTAGCACTGAAACACACCGTAGAGACTACAGCCGATGGCCAAGTACCACATACGTTCTGCACCTGCGTGAGAGGACAGAGGTCCATTCCAGCCGGTGGCAGTAATCTGTCATTCAACCTGGGATACCGTCGCCATGGTACCCGTAACAAACGGCGTTTGCTCGATAAGCGGCAGAATCAACAGAGCCTACGGCCCCTCTGCTTCTCTCCCCACCAGCAAGACTGCGGTTCTGGGAGATGGCTACCCAGACTATCCCTGTCCCGTTCTGTCATGCTATCTTTCCATATAGGCAGACTTCTTCATCTGGAGGGACCAAATGGCCCGCTGCTTGCCTGTTAGCTTGGTAATTCCCCCCACCCAACACGCCTTAATCACACACTGGTTACTGTTAACTAGCCAAACTAAATTGTCACTCATCCGGCGATAGCAACGTGCTTTCCTACGATGTGACAAGAGCCTGGGAATTAAACATTAAGTTGGTACATTTGACTAATTTAGAGGTGGGCCAACTGGCTGGTAAGTAGGCCTGCACAAATGATCTTTATAAAAGCTGTGATTGATTCACCTGTTAATTTTTAAATATTATTCTAATTTAATTTTACGAGCCAACAGCATCACAAACACTACTACTTTCTTCTGTGAGTTTTAAACAGACTGTAAAAAATAGGTTTTAAAGCGCTACAATGCTCTCCCTCTTCTTCATTGAAGCCTCTATGTTTACAGGCTGGTGGGGATGTGGTACAGGGGCCAAAAGTAGAGAATCGTGATATCAATTCTAGGTTCATGCAGTCCTACTGGTAAGCTAGCTAGGGGGCTAATTGTTCAGTGGTGCAACAAGAGACAAGTCTTTTACAGTCTTTACCGTTAAATATAGTTTCGGACATTAGTTTATTAATGTTAGTTATTTTGTAATGTGTAGCTATGTAGAGCTCTTTTAAAAGACATGTTATTGTCGGAATAAATAAGTCTACACAAGTATTTATGTATATCTTGTACGTTAGCCGTCCTATGGACATAATGTGCAAAATTAGTTATTCTAATCGTCGCAGCCCATGGTTTTTTTGTTTGTTTTTTAAGAAGAAACATTCAAAAGTTATTTTGATAGCTCTTCTGTGTATTGGATTGGTCAGATGAGATCAAAAATGAACGACCCTTGGGTGTGCCGATGGTCAGTCGCCGTCGGTCCACCTGGACCGGCAGCAGACCTGGTACGTCAGGAACTTTACATAAACACTATGACTTGTGTTTTTTGACAGTCAAGACTGCAATCCGTAAAGAGACTCTACAATTAATTTGATTTATTTTGAAAACTTAAGACGGATCCATACATTACTATTCTAGTGGCATTGGCTGGATACTGGCTTTAAAAAGCAACATCAATCACCACTCACCTCTCTGCAGACTGTCCCATTGGTTTTTAAAAAGAAAGTATATTCCAACGATAGAACAAAAACAAGTTACATTCAACCAAACACCCATTACGTGTATCGCAGTGAGCTTACCCTTGGGCCTGGGCCTTGCGGTCTCTGGGCGGGTCTGGCGGCGCAGGGTGGCGGGAACAATCTCAGGGGGAAGGTGGAGGAAGTCTCTCAGGTACTGGATACCTTCGTTGGTGAGGTACCAGTAAAAGTGACGCCAAGCAAATTGCTCCTTGACATACCCACAGGACTTCAAGGACTGGAGGAAAAGCACAGGCATAATGTAGTGGTAGTTTTCACACTGGGTAGAGTACTACCAAATACTGTCAGCACACACTACATAGTACACAGTGCATCTTTTCAGACAATGGATCATTAACATGTCATACTCCCTCTTTCAAATGATTGTTTTTTTTATTCTCATACACCCCCACCTCACCACATGAACCAACTGCTTTACCAAGAAAGTCCCATTGTTTCATTAAAATACCCTTCTCAAGAACAAATGGTTTCTTTACAAGCTTGATTCTCATTAGATTCTGTTTTCCAAGTATAAAAAAAACACAATTTCAACTTTGTCCAAATTAGTTTTTAGAAACGAAGAGAAAACTCCCTTACTGGACCCAAATAAAAATACGGATTCTACTCTACACGTTATGCAATCTTTCTAACCGGTATCTTGCCGGCATTGTTAGCATCAAAACACGCTTGCATTTTTATCGTTCAAAAAGACAAATCAGGCTTTAACTGTGTTTCTTCCTAGCCATGTGTGTACCACCACAAGTCTCAATGCCCCCCATCCACTTTTTGCCCCTCATGCATTAGCGTACATTCAGGTTACAGGAGCAACCATCGGTTTCAGACGTTTGTTGTTGTTTCCTTAAATTTGTAACTTTTTCAGTGTGCTTAATTTTTTCTTCTTCAAATGCTACGAAATAAAAACATCCAAATTCAATGGAAATGGTGAACTCATCAGTTATCTAACTTGGAATTTGGAAACTTTTTGAAAATTGGTGAAATATGACCCCGAGGACAACAAAAGGGTTAACTGGAGCTACAGGACAGAAACCTCGGTGGAGCAGAAGGGCAAATCTTGATCTTGATTTTCAGTATGAATACAGACCGTGAAAGCGGGGCCTCCCGATCCTTCTGACTTTTTGGGTTTTAAGTACGAGGTGTCAGAAAAGTTACCACAGTGATAACTGGCTTGTGGCAGCCAAGCGTTCATAGCGGTTGATGTGTAATCTGCTAGTGTCCTGGTGCTTTCTGTAGCTCTGCATGGCATATTAAAAACAACTTCTATTTCTGCTCTAGCTGTATGTATTATGTCTTTTTGATCACTGTGTGTATATTTTAATGTTTTTTGTTGCTTCCTGCTGCCATGATCTGAAATCATCTTGCCAAAGGGATACTGTTGAAAATTAGCCGACTGGCTAACACTGGCCCATTTACAGACATGTTGAATACATACAAATATAAACCTTTAGCATCCAGTTTCTCACCTGCATCGCTTTCATCACATGAAGGTTGGGCACATTCTTGTCAGCAAGCTCCGGATGCTTGGGAAGGTGGACATCTTTCTTGGCCACCATGACTCCCTCCTTGAAGAGGAGCTCATAGATAGCAATGCGATTCTTCTTGGGCATCAGCATCTGTTGAAAGCGACATATTTATGCATTAGTTTCCTGTAGTAACATAAACGCTAGAGACAGCTTACAACAGCTATGAGGGCATGTTAGCGGCTGGCCTGTTAGCCAACTTAGCTAGCTACATGTACCGCTATAAACCAAAGCCGCATAACGCCTATCAACAAACACTTCATTAAATCAATATACGGGGTTTGTTAAGTTTACATCACTAGCCACACACTTCCAAATAACGTTACATTTAATGTCGACCGAGTCAGCGCGCGGTAACCGAGAGAAATGGCAGCCTGTTCGAGAAAATGAGTGCCTGGGTCACTTCCACACTTTTAAGTGGAATATCCACAACTGTAAAGCATGCAAGGCTGAAATAATTTTAGGTTTTCAATTGTGACATTAACAACAATCGAATATCAAACATTACTGTTTTATTGAATATGAGATGTTGAAGATATATTTAGATTACTACGCCGGGTCTGTCTTTACCTTTCCACTTGTTAAGGGACCGGAGCCGGAAGGAACGACGGTCGTCTATCGGGAAGGTTTATCCTCGCGACCCGGGCCTGTGGAGACGTGTCGCCCCCTGTTGGTGTGGAGGGGGACGTATTAGGTTGACATTTATCCTCATGTTGTCCTCGGGTCAAATTGACCCATTTTTCTACATCAATGTTCTTTTTAACCAGCCAATTGTGATGACCCAAAATAACATGATTGATTCCACACACTCTTTGGCGAGTACAGATCTCTACTTTCAATCATTTTGGCGTGTCATATTCAATTTTATAGCATTTAAAACTAATTGAAGTGTTTTTGAAATAGTATTGAGTTAAATTTGACATATTCCATTCTGTGATTATCCATCAACATCCATTCCTTTAATTTTATTCTAAATAATTCCTAATTTCTGCTTTTCTAACTCTTACATTAGGTATAATTTCCTATAAATGAGGTTTATTGACCATGAATTCCAAAAATAACTGTAAACTAAAGTTAATAGGTTAGGGTTAAGTGGTGTTGAAAACATCAAAAAAATTGACAAACATTGAAAAAAGCGTCAGACGTGTTAAAAAAAGGGACAAAAACGTGAAAAAACTTTGATAAAAAACCTCAACAAAAGCGTTCATTTTCAATTTTAACGGGAAGACAAAACAAGGGTTAAACAACCTTTTTTAAGTTATTATGAAAAAAATTAAATTAAATTCAATTAAAAAATGAAGTTTAATTTCTCTGTAACGCTCTGGTGAATGTCATAAAAATATAAGCACACATGGGTCTGTACGTGCTCAAATCCTGTCTTTTTAATAATTTTAGCATTGTTTTATTTCCGTGTCTTATCTGTATTATCATTGTTATTAGTATTATTATTATTATTATTATTATTATTATTATTATTATAGCCCAATTATCTCATATCACTGTTGGGTATTTCAATACATGTTATTTATTTTTTCCTGATTAGATTTTTCAGTCCTGAACTATTTGAATCCTGGTTAATGTAAGATAGTCTATCATTTTGTTTTGAAAATATATAAATTTAAATTTTACAATTCTGCAGAAGCATCTGTATCAAAACATCAGATGAAATCTGAAATGATTAGTGCTGAAATGTAACTACTGTAAGCACATTTATTTCAGCACTGCACATAAGTACGCGACTGAGGTACTTCCATGGTACTAACCATTCAATGCTACTTTACACATCTATAATAACAGGTAAATACACCACCGCAGACAGTACTTTACAGATTAAGAAGTTAATTGCAAAAACATATATTCTTCATATGAATATGATTCTCTCTTCATAGATTAGCAAAACAAATTAAAAGCCTCCACTAACTACAACAGTAAAAGGCTATACCCACACATTAATGCATCAGTATTAATAATCCAACAATATGACACATAACACTCACAGGTACTGCAAATCCACTTTTGACACCTATTTTTGGCTAATCCAGCCTACTTGGATACCTTTTCCAATAAACATGCAAGACCTTAACCAATAATAAAATATCATTATAAATATATTCATATTATTTTGCTACATTTAGTTAAGTAAAAGATCTAAATACTTCCTCCACTGGGAATAAATATTATTAAAACATTTTGTGGCAAACTTCATACAAAATTTTTTCTTTTCATATTCCTTGTGAGTGATGAGAAAAACATTTCACTTGCTGACATATCCCTCAGTATAATGATTCCCTCCCTCCAAACGATCACAGCAGAGCGGTTACTTTAAGCCTTTTTATGGTGGTTTAATGGGTTGTGTGATCCCAAATGAGATGAGATGATTTCATCAAAACAAACAGACTGGGAGGCAGAAGGTTTCCACTCAGCCTGATTGCAAAAAAAAACTCTGTGTGAAAGGCTGCAACTAGTCGTTATTGTTGTTATTAAACTGTTGATCATATGTCTGAATAAGCTTCTAATTATTGTTTAGTTTGCAGAATGTATGAAAAATGTAAAAGAGAACAACAAAATCACCAAATTACATAGAATCGCAATAAATCTTCACATTGGAGCTGGGAGCAGACAATGATTAGCATTTTCTTTTCTTTTTTATAAATTACCTAATTGATTAATCGACTCTCAAAAAAAAGTTGGATTTGTTTTATGTCAATCACCTTACCGTTTTGCACCACAATTCCCATTGGCTTTCTTGGTCACCTTTGCACAATCCATCCATTTTTCTTTGAAAGTATGCAAAGCTATTTTAATTAACAGGTCACATATTATTTATACAGTTTTCAATCCTTTTCACTTTAATTGTGTATGATTCTTGACTGTAGCGGCACCTGTTTTCTGGGTAAATTCCTGGCTGTGGGAAGCTCCTGGGCAATACACTGGTTTCTGAGTCTGTTTTATATTTAATAAAATATAGCCTATCTGGGATACATTGTTAGTTTTATTTTATTTTAGGCTATTCCTAGTTATGGTGAGAAATTGTTTTATTTGTTGATTTTATTTTTTTATTTCATTGATTCTTCATTTTTTTTAAATCTTTTTCTATAGTGTTATTTTATATACTGTATTTTTTTATTTTTTATATTTGTGCACGTAGGCCTATATTTTACCCTTTTTCTCAACATACATCTCCTCATGACATGGATGAAACGGTCTTTCCGTCATAAACCTCCTGTTGTCCTCGGGTCAAATTTGACTTGTTTTACAAAAACTTTCTATATCACAACTAAGACAAAAGAACGTTTAAAAAAGTGACAAATGTTGGAAAAAGCTACAGCGAAAAATCTGGAAAACTTACCAAAAAAACATCAAAGAGATCGCCGAATGCGACAAAAACGTGTCAAGAAAAGTGTCAACAAAACATAGCAAAAAGCAACAAGAACTTTTATAAAAAAGGACAAAGAATTAAAAAAAACAACATATATAACAAAATGTTGACATTTCGACTCAGTAAAACACAAAGTTGCATGGTCGACAGGAAGACCACGCGAGGGTTAGTATTAACGGTCAATGGTTAAAACCATTTATTTTGAAAGAGCCTTCCGGAAGTTATTTTGTTCTTAACGTCCATCCCCCATCTGGCGGCTTCTTTCAGCGAAATATCAAGCTAACGCACAGGCGACACAACGGAGGCTGTCTCTACTGATGAAGACAATGACTACCTTTCACAGATATTCAAAAAAGCTGGACTAACATTTCTTTTCGGTACGTCATTCTTAATGTTTTATAACCACACAGCCTACCCGCTATCGACAGCTAGCTTAGGTTTGTTGTGACTAAAGTAGCATAATTTGTAGTTATTGCTGAACCGTTACATCTAATATTGGTGAGAACGGACGTTTTCACTCACTGAGGGTCTTGCTGGGACAAAATGAACGTCCGGAGCATTAAAAGTTAATTGTTTTGGCAAGAACATGTATTGTTATAGCATCTTTGTTGTTTGCATCATAGAAACCTGCAGTTTTGCGATGTAGGCAACTTAAACCGCTGCCAGTCTGCACGCCTGCTTTGTTGACACTCATTTAAAGTCCAAAAGGATCCGGGTCTATATGAAATATATTTACAGTTTATAATAGTGTATCGTTTACAGTTTGACATAATAGAATACATATAACGGCATTCAATGGGAGTTACATGTGCAGAAGATGCTCGAGAGACGCAGCCTGTGGTGGCTTCAGCAGCAGAGGGAAGGGAAGGATGTCTAAATAAAAAATAGAAGAAATCGTCCCGGGGGAGAGAGCCAGTGTTTCCTCCAGACCAGCACATTTCTTTGATTTATCATTGAGAGCAGCTGGTGTTAAATCAGATCAGAACTGCTGACCTCCATGTGAGCCAGACTCTGATCTGGGAGCTCTGTCCACGGTTCTGAACTCTGCTGCATACAGTGTAGGCCTGCAGTACAGTAGGCCTACATATGGTACATCAGGTTGCTGGACCCTGTACATCTCTAATCTGTACATATCAAATTGAATACCGTCTAAAGCAAAAGTTTGATGTCGCCTATATCTGCAAGAGAAGTCAAGTCATCCAAAAAAACATTGTGTTCTTTCTCTTGTCTTAAAGGGCCACTCCGCTGTTTACACTCGACTCCCTGCTCAGCCTGGTAAAACATTAGTATTCTGTCTTCTGCAGCTCTGGAGGAGCTTCTTTTGGTTGAGTCTTCCAACAATATCAGGATTGTCTCAGCTTTGACTCTGACAACGCATGTACAATGTGTCATAAATTGGAGGTGGGAAGTTTGAAAGAAGTGGGTATTAACCAAGTCTTCAGAAGATGCTCTTGAGTTGCATTTTGGGAAGTGTAGGATCCAGTGTTTTTGACGCGTGGATAAAGGTTAGGAAATCATCTGATCATCGAACCCATCAACCAGCAAAGCCTAAACACACACAAATATGCTTTATGAGGGGATCATTTGGATACAGGGACTGAATACTGAGTGTAATATATATATATATATATATATATATATATATATATATATATATATATATATATATATATATATATATATATATTACCATAAGCTACAAAAGGAATACAAATTAGTTTAACCTTCCTGTTGTCCTCGGGTCAAATTTGAAACCTTTTTAATAATGTTTAGATCAGAAATATGGCATTCTTTTTAACCAAGTTACCACAAAAAAGTATGGATTCCATGCAACACTCTTTGCAAATACAATAACCTTATGGAATTTGGGGTGTAAATTGAAATTGTTTCAAATCAGTTTCCTGAACAGACTCCTCTACTCAACATACGCTCCTCTGATCTTAACTATTAGTCAAAATAATTCATAATTTATTCTGCTTTATTAGCTCAAATATTAGGTATCATTCAAATAAATGAGGATTATTGACCATGGATTCCAAAAAGTAGTGTAAAACTAGTGGTAGTAAGGTGGTGGTAATGAAATCAAAAAGAATAAATAATGCGTTGAAAATGTCAAATGTCGAAAAAAGGGTAAAAACAAAATATGTGTTAATCTTTTTGACCCGGGAGGACAACACAAGGCTTAACGTAAACGTTGCGCTAGTTTAGATTTCTGAACGTCTATCAAGCATAATATCTCTTTTGTTTAGTTTTGAAAATGAATCAGACGCACATCTATCTGACCTACTTATTCAGTGTTTTATTTCATAGCAATATCATAGCTGAGGGTCATTTAGAGAGAGAGAGAGAGAGAGAGAGAGAGAGAGAGAGAGAGAGAGAGAGGCTTGAGTGGACAATGGCTTTTATTAGAATGAGTGCCTAATTGGATTCATTTATGTGACAAATAAGAGACAGTCATTTGATTTGCAGCACCCAGGTTAACTCCTCTCTGTTATTGTAGGAGCAATGACAAATGAGCCGTCATTGCTAATGTAATTACTTTGACTACTTAACCCCAAGTCTCTCTTTTCTTATCTGTATAAATAACAATAGATTTGAACTATGTTATTCCCAGCGGGCAATGACGCCACTGTTTGCTTCCAATTTCCATTTTCCCTTACAAGCTCGGCATGTCACATCTGGTGCTCACGAGCCCTGCCAGACGTCAGTTGATTAAAAGCAATTAAACCTATTCTTTTCTATTAGTCCCTTTTCCCTTGGTCACCAGGAATATAGCTCCAGACATCCTGAGCCTTTCCATCTATGTCTGAGTTTTGGATCAATGCTGTCAAAATGTAAATGTAATCTTAATTCGTCCTGAGAATTACCACAACACAATAAGTTAATTGTTAATTGTTTTAAAGTTACTCACTACTGCTGAAGCAGATTTGGAGCATCTTTTTAAAGCTGTACTGTATCTGACCTCTATAGACAAACACTCAAGTCAATAATTTACACCCATGAATGGAAAGGATCATCTGAAAAACGTCCTATGTTTCGTTACATGTTCAGGGACTCGTTGTATGAGAGCAGGGCTTCGGCCTGAACTGTAAGGTAATTTGAGTCTGTGATAGGATCCTCACAGGGGATCATGCAGAAAGGCAGGCTGCATTTCTTTAAAGGCCCAGGGGGGTTGCAAGGACCGAGCTGTCATTACATACCAGGGCATGCTGTGTATGCATGTGTGTGCAACTGCCCGAACTGTGGAGTTGCAGACTAACTTGAAATGATGTTAGCTACATTCAGGATTTAAACGTAGTATAGGACTTTACAGTGCTTTCATTGTATTTTTATCAATACTATTTCTGGATTTCAAATTTCAAGGACTGCAACAACACAACAACATTACTGATTCATCTGTTGATTGTTTTCTTGAGTAACCCATTTTCTGATAAATAAATGTCAGAATATGACCAAAGAAAATCACAATTTCCCAGAATGGGGATGGCATTAAATGTGATTGTTTTGACCAACCAACAGTCACTTTATAATAGAAGTCTAAGGCTATGTGCTCTCTATTTACTCAGCTGTTTTATTTTAATGTCTGAATTCTCAGTGATCATGGGAAAAGTGTTGCAGATCATTTTTCTGTCGATTGAAATATTGTATAATTTCAGCTTGACAGATGTCCTATTTTTAAATAACACACACATAGCATGTATCTGGGTGTACGGGTTAGAAGTTTGTTAGTTTAGAGTTCCCAAAATATTTCCCAGTTTTCACCCAAATCTGATTCAGCAAGTCAGTCATGAAAAGCAAATCCACTAGATTTAACTTGGAATAGTGTTACGTATGAGGGGTTCTGGAAGCATCTTCCCAGACAATGAATATACATTCCCTGATGTACCGTCTGACTGTGCTGCACAGTGCATATAGAAGAAATGCTGAATCAGCAGAATCTAACCCGCAGGCTGCACGCTGCAGACCAGCAACGGCTTCATGCCGTGCAGCTCTTTTAACCAAGTCCCTGCCTCATGATACATCCATGAACAAATAGACGGTCCTAATTAGTAGCCCCTGTTAGGTAAATCGACTTTTGAAAAACGCTTTAGCTCGGATGGATGGATGCATGCATGGATGGATGGATGGACAAACAAAAAAATAATCTGTTGATAATTCAAATTCATTTTTCAAGCAACATTTTAAAGTGGTATCTAGTTCCAGGTAGTCCTGCATGATACATTGTTATAAAAATTGTGATCTTGAGTCTTTTAAATAACTGTGATAAATGTGACAAATATATACAGTGAGGAAAATAAGTATTCGAACACCCTGCTATTTTGCAAGTTCTCCCACTTAGAAATCATGGAGGGGTCGGAAATTGTCATCGTAGGTGCATGTAGTTGTTGGATTCTTACTGATTGTTTGGGGTGGACAGGTGTTTTTATGCAGCCAACAACCTCAAAATGGTACATCGAATTTAGGATAATAAAGGGAGTGGAGGTGGACATTTTGAAGGCAGACTAACAGGTCTCTGAGGGTCAGAATTGTAGCTGATAGACAGGTGGTCAAATACTTATTTGCAGCTGTATCATACAAATAAATAGTAAAAAAAATCATACATTGTGATTTCTGGATTTTTTTTAAAGATTATGTCTCTCACAGTGGACATGCACCTACGATGACAATTTCAGACCCCTCCATGATTTCTAAGTGGGAGAACTTGCAAAATAGCAGGTTGTTCAAATACTTATTTTCCTCACGGTATATTTTATTTTTAAATAACTTCAATTATTTATATTTATATATGATATATATGATTAATGTAGAAAATAATAGGCAGATTGTAAAATTTATTGAGAAAATGATCATTAGTTGCACCTGGGATTAATCCGTTACTAGAAAAAAAATTGGCTCAATCATTAGTTGCATCACCTATAAAGATCAGTCTCTAGTTCCCAACTTGGGGGTCAAGGGGCCCCAACATAAATCCAAGGGGTCCCAAAATGAAACACCATATTATATTTACCTTTCTTGACTTTTTCTCCATTGTTTTTGTTGACCATTTCTAGCTTCTAAAATCCTTCAAAACTAAATATGGGAATAATCACTGTTTTTTTGAACATACTCTCAGCTGTTGACACAAAGTGCCCTAACCTTCGTTGAGGTATATATTTCTTCTCCTTTTAAGGGGTCACGATACAAAAGGCTGGAAGCAAGTGTTGCATGGCTTTAGGATTGCTCAAACTTAATATTAGGCTAGTTTAATGTAAATCAGAGAGAGTCCAAGTTTCATTGAGGGATGTATGTGCCGGGGGATGGATAAGTAGTTGTGAGTTTGCATCATGTGATGTGCATGCTTTCGCTTTCCCGAGAATGTAATCAATCACTTATTATCTCCGGGGTGCCTCCGCTGGAGATGGTACATTACAAACAGCTTAAGAGCAACATGAAGAGGCTATTAGAGGTTGTTGGCTGCAGGTTTGCTCTGCTCCTCTGAGGCTCAAGCGTGTCCGAATTACTGTGTCAGTGATGTGCTTTAGAGCCAAAGGAGGAGTAGTGGAAAGGGCTGTGGGATGTGCGTGGAGCAGTGAGTAGTGCATGTTTGAAGTAGGGCCGCAGCTACCATTTATTTGTTATTATTGATCAATATGCAGATGTTATTTGTCAATTAATATATTAGTCAATTGCTCTCTAAAATGTAAATAATAGTAAAACATGACACGACAATTTCAAAGAGCACAAGTTGGCTTAAGGAAGTTGTTGTTATGCCTCCATTTAGGCAACAGCTGTGGACAGAGGCATTATGTTTTCGGGTTGTCCGTCTGTCCTATTCATGTGAAAGCAATATCTCAGGGATGCCTGGAGGAAATTTCTTCAAATTTGGCCCAAACATCCACTAGGAAAAGCTCACTGTGACCTCATCTCTATTGCATTCTTGTCCCATATCCCGTTCCTCTGGTCGTCCATTACCAGCTCTTGCTGATATCGGGCGTCAGGTAGTCTTGCATTGAAATATTTGTCGACGAAACTCAACAAATATTTCCATTATTGGTTAACCTGTCCATTGTTTATCTGATTAATTGAGTAATTGTCGGGATTTATCATTGTGAACTTTCAAACTTAAGTCAAAGCAGTTAAATTGCTCCCATTTTCTTAGGGTTGCAAACTATTATTGTCTCTGTGTCATTCTGTCTATAAATTGTAAGGAAATGGTGAAACCTTTCCATTTTTATTACTATTTTAATTTATCTTAGCCCAAATTAACATCTTCAGAATCCTAATTTTCTCGAACAGTCACTCCAAAACCCAAATGTTTATATGACATATATAAGAACAGCAGCACTGATCACGTTTGAGAAGCTTGAAACAGAGAATATTTTGCATTTTAATGAGAACAATGACTTAAACAATTAATTGATTACCAAAAATCTATGTCCACTATATCTGTATTTAAATTCTTAATTGCTTGACTAATCAATTAATTGACTAATAGTTTAGCACGGATTGTTTCCGTATGGTTTATTTGAGTGTGTGTTTGCTACAAGGTGTTGGTTGCTTTTTTCAACAAATAAACAGGAATATTATATCTGGAAAAGCTGTTTTCACTTGGTTGGCTGAACAGCTGACTACATACTGCCTGCTACATCACTGATGGTGTTTCCTCTCAGCTGATCTCCCTTCTAACAGCCAGAGCCTCTGGCCCAGAGGAGTTTTCTTTCATACAACAACAACATAGGCGTGTGTGTTTGTGTGTGTGTGTGTTTGTTTGTGTGTGTGTGTGTGTGTGTGTGTGTGTGTGTGTGTGTGTGTGTGTGTGTGTGTGCGCGCGTGTGTGTGTGTGTTTGTATGATGTTAGCTACTTTCATGATTTCAACTTAATATTGGACTTTACAGTGCTTTCATTGAATTTAATTGAATTTCAAATGTCAAGGACTGCAACTATTTGTATTAGTGATTAATTTGTTTTCTTATTAACCCATTTTTCGATAAATATTTGCATGTGTGTGGCTCTCAAAGCTTTTTGCAGCTGCACTGTCTTTTGTCTTCAAGGGAGTCACTTCCATATTCCAGCCCTGTATCAGCTTCAGTGTGTGCACTCTAGCAGTAATAGCAGTAATAGACTCCATCCTGACTCTGCACTGAGCACTGAAAAAACAAAACAAAGGTTATTGATTACAAAGAAACTGGGTTGGAGAGCCCAGAGGTCCTTCACACTTTACCCGGAGTATGAGAAAGTGGCTCTACACAGAATATTAAATGATATTCCGCAACCATGCACGCAGGCATGTGTGGGTTTAATCTACAGTAAATTGTAAATGTGAAGTGAAACTAAAATGATATCAGTAAGTCTCTGTTTCCAAGGCCAGCGGTGAACGCTCAGTCTCAGTTTGTGGTTTTTAAACCACCAGAAAAATGTTCATTTACACTTCTGCAATTCCACGACAGGTGCTGAAGGAGCTTGTGTGGAGCTCGTGGTGATTGTTTCGTGAACTACATCTATAAGTATTCACTTTTTCCTTTTGATTTGCATTGAATTAATTGAATTCCTATACCTCCATTGCATTTCATGCATTTTTCATTTAATATAATATAACATAGGGCTGGGCGATATGGAGAAAATCAAATATCACAATATTTTTAACCAATAACCTCGATATCAATACCACAATGAAATTGTAATGTTAGCTAGTGGTGCTTTCACAAAATATTTACACAATGAAATCTTTGATAAATGGATTTTGGATATAATATCTGAGTGGGTAAAGGCGAATAATAGAACAGTTACACTAGTCTGGAAAGTTCCGAAAATGACATCACGTTACTGTAATGCAGCCTTTATATCCAGAATAAAACAACACTTAAGCCATATTATGATATTACAATATCCAAATTCTAAGACAATATCTAGTCTTAAATCACAATATTGATATAATATTGATATATTGTCCAGCTCTAATATAATATAATAATATAATGTCAGATGATGTGACTGGAGCTCCGCAGCTTGAGCAAGGTGTTTGGTATCTCAGGAGAGTTAACGGAACCGTTTGACATTTCAAAGAATGTGTTTATTCTTACAGAAAGTGAGATGATAAAGTCAATGTCATTTTATGTGTCCGTGAAATATGAAGCTGGAGCCAGACGATGGTTAGCTTAGCATAAAGGCTGAAAGCAGGGGGAAACCGCTAGCATGGCTCTGACCACAGATTAGTTTATAGCTCACAAAATAAAACATCTCGTCATTGTCACAAAAATAGAGACAATGTATGTATAAGCACTTGTTGAGAAAAAAAACAGCAAATATTCACCAATCGAATAACTAAAACACAAATATTATAAATAATGAAAATACGCTAAAATATCATTGAGAGAAGGGATAGATCATGAAAACAGCCTCAATTATAAGATTGTGTTTTCTAAACCAGACCCGCAGCTCTTTCATTTCTTCTTTTGCCTTTTTGCCGTTGGGGGTCATACATTACTTCCTGCAATAATGGGATATAACACCAGGGTCAAATGGTTGAGCCCCACTGGGAGAAACCTGATTAGAAGATACACAGATGGTAGATAACAGGGAGATGAGCATCTGTCTGTGTGAATAGACAACTGGCTTTATATGAGTCTTTCATGACTCATACACACCGTCCTGCTCTGATTCCCTTCATTCACAGTAACACACTAAATAACAGAAGAGCTTTGTGTATTGAAATGTTGAGGCATTTATTATGCTCTCAATGGTGTTCTCCCAGGATAATTTGTTATATTGAGAGAATTCTTTTATTCACGTATACATGCATCATTAAATTTTAATATTGACCTCAGACGTGGTTCCCTTCAGCTGAAAGACACAAGACTTTTCATTCTCCACTCGTGTCATTCATTGGACATCAGCCAATCTGTATTGATTGCGAGGATGCAGCGCGGCTGACCTGATACCCCGATGTTGACTCATCCCTGTCTGTCCTCTACAGAGCCGGCTTTATCTACCCACCCGTGTGGCCGTCTCCTCCCACTGTACTTCCTGTTTGCCTTCTTTAACTTTGCGATGAGTAACTTTCGTCCTCCTTTCTCTATCGGTCTGTCCCTGAATTTCCTGACAACATGGCACCTGTCTAATGAATGTGTGCGACAAGGGAGAGCCCTCAAGTGTCCACCCTCCCCTGCTCCCTCCCTAGCTAATTATTGATGGCTTGATGTGTCTTCTCAGAGATATGTCAAAGTCCAGTGTGCGTGTGTGTAAAAGGCGTGCTAGAAGACCGCAGGATGTGTCATGGTTGCAGCTGAGCGATGACGCTCTTTACTTCTAAGTTTCAGATGTCAGTTCCCCTGAAAGCTGTCAGAAATTACTTGGAGTGACACTGTTGGGGACAGAGCGGCTGCAGAGAAGACAGACCAGGTTCAGTATCTGCTCTGATCTGTAATCGCACAACTACTTTCAAACCTTATAGTTGAATACTTGTTGTTCTGCATTGAGCCTTTGAATGACTTTCTATGGTGTTATTATGTGTGTGTGTGTGTGTGTGTGTGTGTGTGTGTGTGTGTGTGTGTGTATTTAGTTTTTTCATCTTAGATTAAGTACACTCGGACCTTGATCCTTGCCTAATCTAATTAAAGGTATGGGTTTTAAAAGAATGCGCCACTGATAAAGTTTTGCCCTCCTACAATGTTGTCAGACTCACAAAAAACATCAAAATCAATGTAGCAGAACCAAAGATATCGGCTTTTTTATTCCATGTATTCTTCTTCCTTCAAAACCTGGCACCCACATTACCCACAATGCAATTTGACCGCTGACAGTTCGGTCTGAGGTATGAGTGTGATCTGCTAGTAGCTAAAAACGAAGACTATTGTACGTCGGTGTTTAAGTCTGCATGTGTCCATGACTTCTGTATTATTGATGATTGTGAATATTATTGGGAATTATGACAATTGAATATAATACAAGCGCTTTTTAGTTGTTTGGATGCAGCATCAACACCTTTTTTTGCATGTGTTTGACCAACTGAGCTGACAGATACAGCTACACGTATTTGTACGGGGGAACTGCTCAGCTACAGTCTCTACTGCTGACGCAGTAGCAGGGCCGCTGAGGGTTATCCAGGTTTCCGTATTCAGGGCAGTGAGAACAGCTACAGATTGTCTTTGTTCATTCACCTTTTAACTACAGCACTCATGTTCACTCCCGTCAGGATGCTTTGTAGGGCTGGAGTAGTTTACCAGGGAATGTCGCTGGTAATATTAAACTCGAGAAGACTGTATATCTGTTTACAAAATACCATATGATTTCAAATGAACACACACATCGGTATGGGCTTTAGTTGACAGTACACATGTAGATGTCTTTCGTGCTGTTGGGATTATCCGAACTGTCCTCAAGATGTAAGACACTTTAAACACAAAGTTCTCCTTCAGGCCTGTTGTAGCGCTGCTCTCTTGTATCGATCTCCTTTTGTTGTATAGTACAATTATCTTGCGATTTGAGATTACATCAAACCTTAAAGAGTTTTTCCACGTGATTCAGGTTGGTCATGTCATCTATCTGTTTACAGCAGTGTGAATTATTGATGAAAGGGGTTCTATATATAGGACTTGAATGTGATGAGGGCAGCAGTTGCAACGCAGTTTGTCCCAAGGGAGAGAAAAAGTGTTGCATTTTAATAATGTGGCCAAGATCTCGCCATACAGGAGGTGTGCTCAGAGACAAGGTCCAAAATTGACTTTTGTGTCCACCATGTTATGTTTTTATATTTTTGTATCCTGTTTTCTTTTCCTTTTTCTCTGTGTTCCCTCCCTGGTCATGTGTTTGTGTCTTGTTCCTCCCCGGTTGTGTGTTCCCCCGAGTTCTGTTTCCTGTTTTATTTTGAAGTCTGGTTTTCGTCTCGTCCTGTCTTTAGTTTTACTTCCTGTGTCTTCCCACTCGTGTGATTACCTGATGTTTTCCACCTGCCCTCCTGTCACCTGCCTCTCGTTACCTCATTACCTTGTGTATTTAATGTCTGTGCTACCCTTCTTGTCAGATCGTTTTGTCCTGTCAGCGTGTTGCTGTCGGGGTTCCAGATCTTCCCTGTGAGTTTTCCCCTGTGTAGTTTACCCTGTGTTTGTACTGCCTTCCTCCCTGGACCTGTTTTGGGGAATTTTGGGGTTTTGAGACTTTGTGTTGCCGTTTATGGATTTTGTGTTTTTGTTACTCCGTTTTCTAGGGAAATAAAGCCTTGTGAAGTTCTGCCTGCCTTCCCTTCTCTGCTTTTGGGTCCTCCTTCATCCTGCGTAACACCAGCCACAATCATGGTGAATGATCAAATGTCACCAGCCACTCAATAGATTACCATTGTTTTTTGGCTGGTTAATGAAGCAAATCCGCCAGCCCCTTGCATATTTGACCAGCATTTGGCTTGTTAATGGTGCTAGATTAATTTTGGATCCTGCTCAGAAGGCAGCTCCGGTGACAGAGTACAAGAGTATAGGAGGATAAAGGTACAATATACTGACGGCTAGCTTTTCAAATATTTACTTCAGTACAGTGGAAAGGGTCTTCTTCTGTGTTGGATGTCACGGTATTGGAATCGGTATTAAACAATTTTTAACAATACCCAGCATTACCAGTACAACACTTGTTACTGACTGTATATATACTGTATATACAGTGTATGTATATATATATAGTGTCCTCCTCACCCCCCTTACCTCACTTGTCAACACTCCACACACAGCTGAACACTCAGCAGAGACACTGGTCCACTCTGCTGTCTCTGGGCCTTTGTCATCGTGACAGTCGGGCCATCAGACAGTGACATCATGTCACTGCCGTTGGCATGGTGATCAAGCTGCAGCCCAGACTGTGAAAGAGGTCTCGATCTCTTCTTCTTCTGGTTATCAAACACACCGGGTGCCTCTGATAATAACTGTGCTTGAAATGATGTTGCCATGGAGAGGGCAGGTACAATGTTGCGTATATGAGGTGTTGGTTTAGTCAAAGAGAATAAACTACTTTCTAAGTGTGATTGTAACATTTGGGGTGATTTGGTATTGCATTTGGCTCTGCAGTTTACCCTAACATAGGCTACATTACTGTCGTATAGCTTAACTTTTGTCCTCAACTTTATGACAAGTTGTCTAATTATTAATCAATTTATGGCTGCCATGTCAACAGCACAGACCTGCCCTCTGGCGTATATCTACCTTAGAGTCACCTTCACCCTTCATCTCCCATTAGTTAGACCCCACCCTTCCTGTGCTTAACTAGAGCCTACTGAAAAGAATTTGTGGTCTGTTGAATTGAAGCCTCTTATTATCTGGACCGCTGGACCAAAGTATTTAAAAACATTCTCTCATTCCACCTTTTACTTTGTTCTTCCCTTCCTCCTTCTCAGAAGGTGTGCACACTCAAAGTCAAACTAAGTGAACCTAAATTTGAGACGTCATTGTTGTCTCTGCAGAGTCAATCTGTATTAACACACAATATAGTTCATCACCGAGAGAAGGACTGACTCAGAACAGAGGTTTAACCAGCTGAAACTTAGCCGACTGACTGGGCTGCATCAGTTGCTCTCCTGGGGTCTCATTTATAGAACTGTGTGTAACATCCTTACCAAAGGTGTACGTACGCCCAAAAGCCAAAAATGGCGTTTGCCAAAAAAATGACAGATTTGTAAAACCATGCACACTCACATCTGTAAGCAATGTTCCCTTTTGTAAATCAAAGATTACCCACAAGTGTATGTACGTGAAACCGCCCTGTACACGCCCATTTGTAACCATAAATAGTCAATGTAAAGCACCTTATGAATGCTGATAAGTACGTTAATGACACTGGCAGGCCAAATCAGGCCGAATCATGACAACTGGCGTAGAAAATGCAAAAGAAACCTCTCAGATGCTCGTGAATTGCTGCAAACCAAAATATAATTTTGGCTTGTTCTCGCACAGTGAAGAGAAACCTGACTACACAGGCATTACGGCACTCAGGGACAGCTTCAATATATACCAGACCTACAGGTATATGATAAGATTTAACCTGAACTATATCATATCTAAACAAGTCTTAGTGATGTATTTGGACCGGGATGGCGCGGTTCCGGCGCCGTGCCCCCTCTACTGGACCCCATTCAGTTCCTAGATCCGAGACTGCAGCTTTAGGGAGTTTAACTTTATTAGCCAGTCATTGTCACGATCCCTGAAGTCTCTTTTTCTCCTTATTCTTCCATTGGCGTAGTCCTCCTGCAGAGCCGGCAGTGTCATCATGCAGCATTACGCACAATTTGTGATTGTTAACACCTTGCCAAAAGCACGCCATCAACTATGTCCCCCACCCACAGATACAATTTGGAGAAGAAAGTGTAAAAGGCAAACACACTTTTCTTCATGCCGGTTTTGTCACCAACAGTATTAAAGTTCAGACTGATAACGAGGACATTAAGTGTAACGATTGCGCGAGAGCTTAACGGCTTTATTTCCAGACTTTGGCATTTGATGATATAGCACAGACATTTAGTTCTTTACACTGTGTTTTGCCGTTATCTAATGCTAGGGTATTTGATGCTATCATGGAGTCGAGCCATCTCCTCCTCCTGCGCTCCGTAGTGGGCAATGTGACGGAGAGACAGCCTTTTAAATATAATTTTTCTTTTTATGATTTAAGATTTTAGTTGGATTTTACAAGGTGTTAAAAAAATATCTCTCAGTCCAAGTGCAAATAACACTGCTGGATTCATCTTCATGATAACATGGATGATATGGAGAGAAGAAAACGTTTGTGAGACATCAATACTTGAAAATATTATGATTTATCACATTCCCAACGTCTCACCATCTGCGTCGCCAATTCCCATTGTCCCCAAAATGTGCGTACGCATTTTTTTTATCAATCACAACCTTTGCGTGGGAGGTGGCCTACGCACATTTTCAGCTTCGTTTTGTGCGTACGCCACATTTATAAATGAGACCCCTGAACCTGATGCACCAGAGCCAAAATTATATTTAAATCCATATATAAAAACTCCTTTTGTTTAAGCATTTTAAGACAGTTATCTTTACATCCTGAAAAAACACGTGTGAATGGATGTTGAGCTTAAGTGTGATCATACAGCCATACATCAGTCTTTAGCTTTTTTTGTAGAAGCTGCAACTATTCATGGTTTGTTTCCCAGCATTTAATAAAGAGGAAAAAAACACTGCTCACCTGGTTCCTTAGATTTAGACTTTAGATCTTAGCTGAGGTGCTGGAGATATAGACTAGTAATCTCAATAAATAAAAGCATACACACTCAAATCTGTGAAACACTCTTTTACCATCTTCCAGCATTTTATAAAATATCCATGACTAATATATTGAGTAATATTACCTAGTGTATACATTCATAGGTCTCCATTAGCCTCAGTTCCACCAAAGGCTTATCAATATACACCTCACACATCCACACTACAGCATCACCCCTGCCCCCTTTTCTCTCTCTCTCTCTCTCCCTCCCTCCCTCTGCCCTGCTGCTCTGTCTGAGCCATTCAAGCAAAGCACCACAGGATTATCCCTCACTCATTGAGAAACACACACACACACACACATACACACAGTTTTTCCCTGCACAGTGCTACTGGAAGATCTCAGATCCCAGATTAGTGCTGCTCTTCTCCTGCTCTGCACGCTGATGCTTGGTGGCTCAGTCAGGCAGAGAGGACGGCGGGCAGTGCAGAGCAACAATAGGCCAACAGGAGGGGGAGAAGAAGAGGCGAGGAGGAGAGGGGCTGACTGCTGGAGGAGGCCACGTGTCTCTTTTCTCCTAGCTGTAGCCTTAGCCGCTGTTAACGGAGGACTGGGGGTAAGCTTTTGTTGCTGTGGCGGGGGGCTGTGTTCTCCCTCCCTCCAGCCTGGTTTGTTGACGGTCTTTGTCTTGGGCTCGGACTCTCTTAAAGTGTTGATGCTACCGGCTGTCTGCTCTGCGAGTTGTGGTGCTTTTTGGTGCCTGTGTACTTGCGTTTAAAGGGATGGGGAGTCCCAGAGATGCTCTTTTTAGTCTTATTGCTTGTTTGTGAGGATGTGGATCTTTGACTGAGACTGCACAATGTACTGACAGAGGAGGAGGAGAAGAGTGAAGAATGAATCAATGTGATGGTGCCTGAACCTTAGAAGGTGCTGCCAATGTTGTGTGTGTGTGTGTGTGTGTGTGTTTTTTTTGTGTCTGGCTACAATGAATAACACACTAGCAATTTAAATTACAAATACAGGCAGATTGATATCATTACGTCTTCTGGTTGGCTTTGATAAAACAAAAAAAGTGGAAGAAGCTAGTCAGTGGCAGTGGGTTTTCTTACGCTGATATCTGGCTTTCTGCGAGCCAAGCAAAGGGCTCCCCTGAACAAAAGCCCCCTCTCGGCATGCAGCTAATGGATTAACTCAGCATGATAAACACCCACTCATGCCGTGCTCCGTGCTGCATCCGGCTGAGGCGTTTGTTTTTCCCGACGCTGTTGTGTTCGACCACCGTGGAAATTCCCCTCAATTAACTGGATTTTGGAAATTGGCGTTTTCTTCACTTCTGTCTCTCCTGTCATCTCTGGCCTTCATTTTTCAAAAGTGTTGCTCTATCCACTGGTCCATGGTTGACCCAAATACACATGCAGCTCCCACCCCTCCCCCTGACTTCCTATCAAAACACTACACTGCCATTTCTCGTTCTGTTGTTTCATATAGGTCTCTTCTGCATCTAATCCTGAGCGGTTTGTCTCATTCAGTCAAGGCCATAACACATACAGTACATATAGACTGCTTAGACAGTGCCGACTTGGAACAGTCTCATGATGTTTTATAAATGTTTTGACCAATCAAATTGTGACTCTTAATGTTGACTTAAGAAGAAATCAAAGGTTTTTCGAAACCCCATTTTCTTTTATTGTTTTATTGTTTTGGTAATGGGTCTTAAAGAAAGGTCATGTCTGTGCGTTAAATGTAGGGCTACAGCCAGCGGATTGTTAGCTTAGCATAAAAGCTGGGAACAGGGGATGCCTGGCTTAAGCAGCACCATTGAAGCTTGCTAGTTCACATGTTATACCTTGCTGCAGCAAAAAAATCTGTACAAAAATCTAAGTATAAAAACCGGGGGGGGTCATATATTATGTGAGGTTGCCATGGTAACCAGCACACACTCCAGTAAGTTACTGCTCCTAGCCAATAGTCTGGCACATGGAGATGTCGGATTTTGGTTCTTTTGGTTCAGAGTCTTGTCTAGCACTTTCCCCGTTTTTAAGTCTTTGTGCTAAGCTAAGCTATCTGGCTGCTGGCTGTAACTTAATATTTACCGTACACACCGACAGAGTGGTATCAACCTTCTCATGTAACCCTTGGCAAGAAAGCAAAATATCTAACTATTCCTTGAACAGAGTTTGTTATTCATCCTGAGGTAAGATGACTCATTCTCAGCCAACTTTGGTTGAAAATGACCTTTTAACAAACGATGCATCATTACAACCTCACAGGACAAACCTTTCTCAAATGCCTTCACAGTATCTGTTTATTGCTATTTTGTATTCCAGCAGAGGCTCAGTGAAACCTGTCTGCAGTTAGCTGCCATTTCACTCTGCTGATAACAGTCAAATGGCAGTTCATTTGCATTCTCTCTTTGCTTCTTACCTTGATCTGTGGTTCTGTTTGTTTGTAGCCACACCTGCATATCCTATTTTGTGTAATCTATCTGTTTGTCTTCCGTAATTAATACTCGTGCAAATATCTAAAGTAAACATTACTGGGCTTTGTCATAGCATATCATATCATGTCAAAGCGGGTGTAGAGTTATATTTGTCATATTTGCATAATGTTGTCCATTCTGACAACTGGTTATGCTTACTTTCACCACTTTGTGTGGTTTCTCCCAAAGATCTCTGTGCAGACTAAAAGTAATGAGGGGTGACTTTATGTTAACTTTTGGTCCGACTAGTAGAGACTGAAAAGATAGAAATTCATTTAGGGAGCTTCAGAGGGCTTGAGTGGCTCTGCTTGTTCTAATTGTTTGTTTGTTTTTACCGGACTCTCCATTTCCCTAAATCTACAATGGATGCGCTAAGTGCAACTAAGCTAAACCAAACAGATTTTTTTAAAGTTTTTTTTAATCTCACTCAATATGATGATAACATTTATACCAAAATGTGTTGGTACCAACATTATGTAATTTGTTTGGAAATGGGTTCAAAAGCCTGGTTTAGTCCTTCACTGTACGCCCATCTTGAATGACGGTGCCTAACAAATCAAAATTTGAAATCAAATTACTATTTTTTTTATTGAATGGACCTAAAAAAAAGTTATGGGTCAGGAATCGGAGAGGGCAAAATATTTCAGAGGTTCTCTTTGACTATTGTTTATGAAGCTGTAACAAAACTCAGCGGCTAATTCCCTCTTACTCTAAGCCCCTCGTCATTTCAGTTTTGCTGTGTGATCAGTGCTGTCCTTTTCCAAATTGCAGTGTGGGCTGTGAACTGAACCTGAGCATGTGGAGGTGAGCGTGGCCCTGGTGATGCTGCAGGAGCATCAGGATAATGTTTTCACTGTGTCTGTGTCTTCACTCACTTAGTATGCTGAGGGTCCGCATTCACAACGTTAGACATAGATCGCTGCCTACTTATTCGGTTCTATTTGCTGGTTTTTGCTGGATACAGCATAGTATCGCGATATTTTCAGTGGCAATACTGTATCAATACACAGGCGCCAGTTATCAATCTTTTAGTGTGTGTGTGTGTGTGTGTGTGTGTGGGTGTGTGTGTTTGTGTGTGTGTGTGTGTGTGTTTGTGTGTGTGTGTGTGTGTTGATCAGTTTGTCTGCTTGACAGTTCCATTTTGCAGCCATAAAATTGAAGTGATATGAACAAACGCAAAGAAATGAATCTTTTTTAGATTAAACAGATGTTGACAAAGTTTCCTTTTTTGGGACATCATTTGAAATTGTGAAAAATTTGAAGTTGGAAAAAAACTTATAAATTGCAATATACATTGTAGAATATTGCAATATGTTTAAAATCGCAATAAGACTGTGACATAAGTATTGTGATGATATTGTATCGGGAGGCGTCTGGTGATTCCCACTCCTAGTCTCTCCATGGTCATTTTCTGTCTGGTTGTAGTTGTTTTGCTTTTCATTTTGCCTTTTGGTGTGTCTTTGTAGTCATTTGAAAGACTTTCCAACAAGAACCCCTTGGACTCCTGTGCCTGTGCCCGGTAGGACCGTTCAGCATTCCATGGATGGATGGATGGATGGATAGATGGATCGTTTTGATTTCATCTCTTCTTCCACTCATGTTGTGCCCTAATTTCAGCATGAGTCATCCTAAGCAGTCAGGTCACAGCTGCTCGTTTCAGCATTAAGGTGTTCCAGTGTGGCCTTGTGATTGTTATCTAGAATGATGGAAGATTACTCTGCAATTAGTCTGCGTTGTTCTGACAGAAAGTACATGATAAGAATACTGATAATTGCATATTGACGTAGTCATCTCAGAGGAGCAGAGAGAGAAACAGGTGTGTTAGGGTGGTTTTGTACATACCTGAGCCTGCCTGATAACAGTGTGTGGAAAGTAAAATGCTCGGGTGATGAACTTTGACTTCCCCTGATGGAAATCATCGATCTCGTCATCTTTAGTTTTGGACTGTACAAATGTGTATTATTAGCTTATTCAGCTGTGTGTTCTACAGTATGTGTTTCAATGTTGTGAAACGTATTAGAACTGAAGCAACTGTTTAAATTAACAGAACAGCAATTCAATCAAACAAAAACACTTCATTCAATACCACTTTCTCCATTTTACATAAATGTGTTTAGAGGCTGTTGGTTATATAAAACAATTATTTGAAAACATTACCTTGTGCTCTCAAATATGAGGGGAATTTCTTTTAATCAACAATTATGTCTTTATGGATTAGTCCATTTTTTGAAAATTATGAATCAATGAATGGTTTAAGTAATTGTTTTCTGCTAAAAATGCCAGGCATCAATAGTGATAATTTTCAGCTTTCTGTGTTTTGTATGATAAACTGAATATCTTTTTGGTTTGGCCTGTTTGACAAGCAAAATAAGCAACTTGAAGCCGTCATGTTGGGCTTCAGGAAACTGTGAAAGGCTTTTTTCTCAATTTCTATAGATTTTAAGAAGATTTAACTGAAAAACAATCGGCAGACAATGCGACTGTTAGCACTTCTCACAATCTCTGTGTCGTCTCTCCCAGTGCATGAGGAACGTGACTCTGCTGCAGACCGCCACAGCCTGAAGCCATCCTGCCAAATCTGGAGACCATGTCTGGAACCTACGACGAGTCCGCCAGCCAGGAGGAGACCACAGACAGCTTCTGGGAGGTGAGACAGCAGCAAACAGACTTGGGAAGATTAAACCTACACTCTAAGAAATAAATCGGTAAAATGACTGAGCTGGCAGCTCAATAACCGGATTTTGAACTTTTGGTGTTGAGCTACAGAAAATAAAATTGTTATTCAAATCTCTGCTCGGTTAGTAAACTTCTGAAAATAATTTATTAACTGTTCTTTAACACTTGTCTTGTCCTCCCGGGTACTTTTTTTGTCCCTTTTTCAGACTTTGTTTTTAGTCTTCACTAACACCACCTTCCCACTACTAGTTTTACTGTACTTTTTTGAATTCATGGTGAATAACCCTCATTTATATAGAATTTTACCTAATATTTGAGTTAAAAAAGCTGAAATTATAAATTACTTTGACTAATAGTTAAGATCAGAGGAACATACACATGAGTTTAGTCAGGAATGAAAGTGATCAGTTGTATTTGCAAAGAGCGTTGAATGGAATCCAATCCATTTTTTGTGGTAATTTTGTTAAAAATAAACCCGTATTTAAGATATATACATTTCCTAAAAGGGGTCAAATTTGACCCGAGTGTTAATTAATTCAAGGCTTTTTTTCAGGCTTTTCAATTACTTTTTAACGCTTTAAACTCTTTTTTTATTTTTACGCTCGCTAATCCAAGTCCTGGTAAATAATTTACGATACCGGAATTGTGTACATAAGATAGCATTAGTGATATCCAACAAAAATAAACATATGGAACCCAATTACTTACTGCTGAAATTTGAAATGTATATAAACAGAAATAAAACTGTTGATCACATTTTATGGACATTTTATGTTTAGATATACAGATGTTTCTTAGAGAGTAGCTAGGAACTGGCACTGCTTAGTGATGAACTCCCACTGACTCTGCTTCGTCTGAGAGCCGAGAGGAACGACCCGAGGCCTAGTTTATCACTCAGTTATGAGCACAGATTCACACATAAACACTCGCTTCTGCAAACAATGTATAGTGATTGCTTACTGAGCACCTAGTCTCTGAGCCAGCACAGATCTGTTGGTGACATTCACTTTGAATCCCTCAGCAGAATGACGGACGGTTGCGTTTAAGTGCCATTATTTCTAATTGAGTTCACCAAGCCAGCAGAACCATCTGTTATAATAAGTGCCACAATTAAAAAACAAATGATTTACGACTATGGTACCTTGGTTGCTCTCTCAGTGTAACCGTCAGGGACTTCTCACTAATATTTGCCAACTTTTGTTCATCTATGGATGCCACTGATTGTTTTCACCTTTTATTAGAGATGACACTGTAGGCAGCATTTATCACCACCTGCCTTCATCCTGCCTTCATGCTGTCCTGCTGAAATGGCCAAATTAAACCTTTTAGTTGAAGCTGAACCCTTCACATCAGCTGATTGCTAAGAAATTCCGGTACCTACGGTCTTACGTTGGACCGTTAATATGTCTAAACCAACAATTTGCCCGTACGATTTGAGTTCTGGGGACAGGTTCATAGATGAATGAAAGGGTTGCACGGAACAGTAAATGGTGCGATGCCTGAGAGCTAGTTCAGACAAGCTGGACTGCTGTACACACACATGACGTGCTGCACTCTCCGTATCATTTACCAAACACACACCCTCTATTTAGGCTGCCCACCTCTGCCTCGTCAATGCTGCTGTCGCCGTGCACCGGTATCGCTCCCCGCTGTTAGCCCCACCACCATCCCAGCATGCACCTGCAGGCTCTGGCCTGGGGGAAGCTACTTTATCATCACTCCCTGATTTCTCGTGTAAACCCAATCTGCAGGGAGTGATGAGGTCGGAGTCTGCTGTTATAATTAACATGACAAACGAGTTGTCTGATTGAAACTATAATAATTATTATGATGTAAAGTTGTCTTAATTAATCCACTAATTGTTTTTTCAGAAACGAGAAAGTAACTTAAGAAAGAAAAGCAGCAACTCAAGCAGGCAGGACTAATATTTTTTACATTTGCCTCAGGCCTGCACAATTTAGGGAAAAATATGAATCACGATTTTTTAGCTTGGAATTAATATCACGAGTCTCTACCACGATTCTTATGACCATGACAAAACAAAACATATTGGCAGTACCAAACATAGATTTTTTTTTGGCACCTATAGCACATTGCGCATCACCACAAGCCTGTCAACATAGAGACAGGCTTGTGGAGAAGGGAGAGCATCGCAGCTGTTTAAAATTGTATACAGACTACTATGTTTAAAACTCACAGAACAAAGTAGTAGGGTTTGTGATGCAGTCTCGTAAAATGAAATGAGAATCAAAGTAAAAAAAAAAAATCATGAACAGGGTGAATTGATATTTTATAACAATTAATTGTGCAAGCTTAATTTGCTTGTAAGATGGCAAACTAGTAGTAGATTATTATGTTTCTGATTCAATAATTGATTTTTGGTTTTACCTCTAGATGACAGTCTGATGTACTGGGTTTCCAGGACTACATGGACTACTGTGGACTGACAGTCCAAAGTCATTTGAGCAACAAGTTCCCATAAGTCCAATCGTCATATATGAGAGCTGGTTAATGATTTACAAACCAGGAAAAAAAGTTTCTCATATCTTATACTATGGATTATATGGACTATCACAGAGTATGTATGATGGATGGACTCATGAGACAGAAAACATTGGGGGTTTTATAATCAATTTCCTGTCCTACTCGGCTGTTTTTTATCATCATCATGTCTCCCCGACCAGCAATCAGCTGGGGCAGCAAAGCTGCCTGCTTCCAGCACAAAGTCACTACATCACAGCTCCTCATTGCTTTAGCTGCTGCAGTGCTGCCTGCTGGTCGCTGACTTGGCTGAAGCAGAGTGCAAATGTGGAATACATCATTTGTTCCCAGGCTGATTTCATTTTGTCCCTGTTTGAGATTTGTTGAGTGTCATTTTCAGGGTGAGGTATTTGGTAAACACCCATTACACATTCAGCAATGATGCAGTACCTTATTTCTCTTTCACCAAGTTGTAAAATGTTGGCAGTAATGTGGGATTTTAGGCCGCTTCTCTCACGCTGTCTCTGGGCAAAGCTAGCAGCTAACTGGGAGCTTGCTGCTCTCGTGTCCATGCAGAGTTGTAGATTATATGACATTAACAGACCCCCTGGTTTCATAGCATAGGTCCACTCACACCAGCAGTGTCTTCCCTGCTGTTCCCTCCTGCCTATTTATTGCTTCACTTACAAGCTGAGTTCCTTTTTAAAGGTGGCACCTAACACAATGATCCTTATAACAGCAGTACAGTACACAGCAGTTGTAAGAAACATAATACGGTCTTCCATCTTCAGCCATGACAGTCAATAATGAGATACTTTGTTGTTATTAGCAGTTCATTTACACCAACTAGAGACAAGAGGACTGTAGTACCCATTTAGTTATTTTTATTTAACCTTTATTTCTTCAGGTTTATTCATTCACAGGCCTGATCACATTCAAACAGTTACACATTCATACCTGGAAGCTCTAATCTGCTGGCCACTGGAGCGGTTTTGAGGTCAAGGGCCTTGCTCAAGGGCACCTCAGTGGTGGTACTGAGGGAGGGACAAAAGCGCTCCTCTTTCACGTTGCCCACCCAGATGGTATCCTGTTGGTCTGGAGACTGACTACCTCCCAGTCACAAGCTCTTTCCTCCAACCTTTAGGTCACCACGGCCTACATGAAGCCTGGAGTTTACATTTCCAAACATGAAAACAGTTTTAACCATCATGTTGTGTTCGAGTCAAATTTGACCCCATTTAAAAAAAAAAAATATCACAACAAATTGGACGTCAATAGAAGCACCGGAAATGTAAAACAAAAAAAAACACAAAACGGTGGGAAAAGCAACAAAAAAGATGATTAAAAAGCCTCAAAAACATTGGGAATAGCACCCAAAACCAAAAAGTGACCAAAACGTCCGACAAAGTGACAAAAATAATAAAAAAGTGATAAAAATTACAATTTCGCGACCAAAACTTGACATTAGTGACCAAAAATGTTGGAAAATTCTTTTCAAAAAAGCGACTAAAAACATTGAGGTAGAGACAACAGAAGTGTTTTTTTCATGGTTGACGGGGAGAGAACACAAAGGTTAAATGTTTTCAGTAGGCTAACATGAGAGTAACAGTGTTATAGATGTGTGTACTTTACATTTCTGAGAAATAAAGAAGCACTAAAAGTAACTTGAGACATTGTTTTAATGTAAGGTGGGGAACTACAAACGTACAGTGAAGCGGATTGACGATGGTCACCGGCTCTGCAACGACCTGATGAACTGCATCCAGGAGCGTGCCAAAATCGAGAAAGCCTACGCACAGCAACTGACCGAGTGGTCCAAGAGGTGGAGACAGCTGGTAGACAAAGGTAACCCTGTTCTTTTACACTCAAATTATGCATATGATATATTTTTTTTCTGTGTGGTTCTTTTTTGGGGGGATTTAATGCATAATTTTTCCTCCCCCAGGGCCTCAGTATGGCACAGTAGAGCGAGCTTGGATGGGGGTGATGACAGAGGCGGAGAAGGTGAGCGACCTTCACCAGGAAGTGAAAAACAGCCTGATCAACGAGGACTTTGAGAAGGTGAAGAACTGGCAGAAAGACTTGTACCACAAACAGATGATGGGAGGATTCAAGGAAACCAAAGAGGCAGACGAGGGCTTCAAAAAGGCCCAGAAACCCTGGGCCAAAAAGCTAAAAGAGGTGAGGAAGTGTGGTTTTTATTATCTCCTCCATTCATGTTAACACCAAGTGGACCCGCCTTCAGGCCAAAGACACTCAACTGACATTATTACGTGAATTACATTTGAGTCCTTCTGAAAACTGCTGTTGAGTTAAACAGTCTTTCAGGCACATGAGCACAAATGACAGACCCTTTATCATGTCACGTTTGCTGTCAGCATTAGTGAAAATTATTCATTTTCAGAGTTTTACCACAACGTTCTGTATTCACTGATCATGAAACACTTTTCTAATTAATTAGCCATTCATTGTAATAGAATTTGTTATCCTGTCAGCTTTACTTTACAGATTAAATGATTTGTTGATCAGCAGAAAAATAATCGTCTACTGCTCTGATTATTGGTCAATCATTAAAATCATTTTTTAACCAAAAATGCCAAACGTTCCTTAATTTTAGCTTCCATATTGTGTGGATCTGTACCTTTTCTATGTCTAATGTGATTGTAAACTGAATATCTATAGGATTTGGTGTAATTGTCAGGTAACATAAGCAATTTAGTATCATCAACTTTGGCTTGAGGGAATTGCAATGATGCGCATTTTTCACAATTCTCTAACATTTTCAATTCAATTTAGTTATAGTAGCAATTCATAACAAGCGTTATCTTAAGACACTTCACAGATAGAGCAGGTCTAGACCAAATTCCATCATTTACAAAGACCCAGCAGTCCTAGTAGTTCACTACAGAGGAAGCAAAAGTGTGATAGTGGCGAGGAAAACCTCCTTTTAGAAAGAAACCTGGGACAGACCCAGGCTCTCTCTGAGTCTGACGGCCGGTTGGGGTTGAAATGAAGAGTGGCAATAACAGTCACAGTAAATGATAAGGGAACAGGGACCAAAAATAGTAGTAAAATACTATTTGACAAGTTGGGAGTTGAACTATTCCTTTAATTATACATTTCTATCTATCCTAGGATAGATTTAACAGTGGGAGTGAAAGATTAAAGAGAAATAATAATCACTCATTTCTGTTGAACTACAAATTGTAGTTTGTAGTTCAAGGCATAGAAGGGCACTACTTTTATAAGCAATAAAATAATGGTCGGATTAGTCAGTTGTGAAATTATAATTAGTTGCAGTTGTAGCAAGTTTATAACTAGCAATGTCATGATTGTGCATGCAGTATTTCTCATATGTAGAGATTTACCCAACATACTTGATCAGTGCAAAAAAGTTTGATTTCTTTGTCAGAAAAATAATCATCATCTACTTTGATTATTGATTGTTATTTGATTAAAATCAATTTTTAACCATAAAAGCCTTATCCCTTTAGCTCGAGGCTGCCAAGAAGTCCTACCACATGGCCTGCAAAGAGGAGAAGCTGGCATCCATCAGAGAGGCCAACAGTAAGGGGGAGGCCTCTGTGACCGCCGACCAGCAGAAGAAACTCCAGGAGAAAGTGGACAAGTGCAAACAGGACTCACAGAAGGTGAGAGCAGCGACTGCTGCAGCTGTCAAGCCAAAAGCAAATCAATCACAGGCCGTTTAAACCCTCCTGTTGTCCTGGGGTCAACTTTCCTCCATTTGTAAAAGTTTCTACATCATAAATTTGGGTTTCTTTCATCCAAATTGTTCAAGTATTCCATGGATGGTTCCATATAACGCTTCTTGCAAGTTAAACGGATTTTCAGTTCACTACTTTATTAAAATTTGTGTGTTTTATTTCCCCCCACAAAAACTTTGACAAAAGACAAAAAAAGCTATAATTCCATATAAATTAGATTTCTTGACCATGAATTCGAAAAAAAAAAACTAGTGTAAACTAGTGGTGAAATATTGGTGTTAGTGATCTGTACTGTGTGTACTGATGGTAGTGTTACAAAAATGAAGAAAACTTTCAAAAAGTGTCAAAAAAGCATCAAAAGATCGTTCATTTTCAGTTTTGACCTGGTAGGACATCACAGTGGTTAAGATGTAGAGCTGGTTTCTGTGACATAAAGGCGTCATAGCTGTTAGTCAGTGTGGCATTATTAATGTGTGACTGAACACCACACCTCCCCCTCTACAGGTATGTGTCTCCCTCACTAGTGACTAGTCCATAATTTGCTGAAGTGGACTCTGGTCTCCTTTAACTACCTTGACATTCACACTCCTATAAGTCTTTCTGGTGCTTGAATATTTATTGTCCTTTTCAAGGTTAATAGGATTCCCATTTGACCACAGATCTGGAAAAAAGGAACATGTGTACCAGGCATGTGTCATAAGTGATATTTCGTAATAGGGTTGGTGCAAAAATCGAAAATCGTATGCATTATGATTTTTTGTACAATGGACAATTTTTAAAATAAATTATTTCCCCTAGAATCTATATTTTTTAATTTTTATACAGTACCGCTGATGGCAACTATCTCATATCCATTTCCAGCCGAACAGAGCAAAAGCAGAAAATACATGTTATATTGTTCTTTACAATTTAAATAAATGACATATTGACACGTGATGCACATTCTTTTTTTAGAAAATAATTAGTGTCTAGAAATGTCCTATGATGTAGTGTCTCTTTAAGTAAATTATTTAACCTTCGTTTTGTAAGCAGTACAAGATGATAGCAACTATCGAATGGCAATACTTCCAGAATTGTAATTAATGAAAATCCCAAACCACATCGAATCGGCTCCCATGTATCGGCAAATGAAATCGGGCAAAGGTATATCGTCCCAGCCCTATTTCGTAACATACGTTTTTCAGGCTAAGTTTTTGTTTCCTGTGTGTATGTTACCACCTAGGCCAAGGAGAAGTATGAGAAGGCTCTGGATGAGCTGAGTAAGTGCACTCCCCATTACATGGAAAACATGGAGCAGGTGTTCGACCAGTGCCAGCAGTTTGAAGAGAAGAGGCTGAGCTTCCTCAGGGAGGTGCTGTTGGACGTCAAACGCCACCTCAACCTCACAGAAGACCAAAGGTTTGAGATGTTAATACGACCAGACACAATTATTAAAAGTATACTTTACCCTTATGCTACATCCGTATGATACATTGTTGTCTTTTCACAGCTATGCTACGGTGTACAGAGAACTTGAACGTTCCATCACATCGTCCAGCCCGCAGGAAGATCTGAAGTGGTTCAGCAACACCCACGGCCCCGGCATGCATATGAACTGGCCACAGTTTGAGGTTCAGAAACAACTATAGGGCATTAAATACTCACCGGCAATCTGCAGCATTCTGCAATAGATATATATACTGTTAAAGGTGCTCTAAGCGATGTCACACGTTTTTTAGGCTATTTTTGTCACATACAGAAAACATCCCCTCACTACCTGCTAGCTACCTGTCCCCTGAATACACTATTTAAAAAAAACAAGGCCTCTCACCCAGAGTAAGGTTCTCTCTGAGGTTCCTGCATGTTAAAAAGCAGTTTTTCCTCACCACTGTTTCACCAAATGCATCCTTGTGGGGGGTAATTGTTGGGTCTTTGTAAATTATAGAGTGTGGTCTAGACCTACTCTATCTGGAAAGTCTTCTGAGAAAACGTCTGTTATGATTTGGTACTATAAATAAAATAGTAATGAATTAAATTGTAGACAGCCCAGGCTCTTCAAACAGCAACAAAAACAAACTGCGCCAACCTGCACCACGAACCATAATAGTCTTCTAGCCTATAACCGACAGTAAGGAGTTGGTTGAGCCATCACCACAGCAGCGTGAGCACGTAGGCTACTTCCACAACTCAAACAACTTCCTATTGTAGGTTATTGGCTGGAACACTGTTCTTTATGGTTTGTGGTGCGTTTTTTTTTTCCAGCATGTTCTGGGGACAGTCAGTTCGCGGATAGTGAGAGTTTGCTGTACGTGATAAAAATATTGTAGCCTAAAAAACTAGCACCTTTAAAGAAACGGCTTGACAGTTGGGGAAATACACTTTTTGCGCATTCTTGATGAGAGTTAGATGAGAAGATTGCTCATGTTAATATGCTAATTGTGAAACTACAGCCACTGGGCCACTGATCAAGCTGCGAGTATTTGACGAGTTGGGAGTTGAACTATTCCTTTAATAATACATTTCTATCTATCCTAGTTTAACAGTGGCAGTGAACGATTACAGAGAAATAATAATCAATAATTTTTGTTGATAAGACTAAGAGGAGAGATGACGGTTTTGCAAAGTGGTAGTGTAAAAAAAGTTGGTTATTGAGGCAGAGTCCAGCATTGATGAGCATCATCGTACAAAATAAGCGTTACTTAAATTGGACACTGGAATTGAACAGTGGTTCCTGCGCTGTAGAAACAAATCTAAAGCTACGGATGTTTTGTCTCGTGTTTTGCAGGAATATAACCCAGACCTCACCCATAACATCTCGAAGAAAGAAAAGTCAAAGAAAAGCAGCGATGGAGTCATGCTGACTAACGTTACAACCGCTGTAGACCACGCTCAAGCTGGAGACCGGGGAAGGTAAGATTAAACACCACTGTATTTCATATTCATAATGTTATGTAACAGATGTTCAACCTACTCCGCAGTGTAAATCATTAGTTTAGTTTTGCATATGATATCTGGTACAATCATTTTCCTCCTTCACTGTATGGTGTCTGATCAATATTTCATATTTGTCTCTCTATTGTCGCGCCCCTGTGCTTTGGGCCCACCCATCGATTGGTTTGATCTGGTGCCCGTCCTGCTATAATGGTCCCTCCAGTTTGAACTAATGTTGTATTTATTATTTGTTTTGACAGTTTGGGGATTTTTTTCTGAGGTTTATTTTTATCCTCCTTGTTTTGTCATATGTCTCTGTCTTGCTTTACATATTAATGTTCACATTACATCACTTTACACATTCATGTTTGGCTGTTTGTGTGTCCCTGTACTTGTCTTGCCTTGTTTTGTTTTGTTTTACTTTCTCACACAATAAAAAACATAAATAATAATATTGAAAATTTTTGTACGTATTCATATCATTATCACCTCCACCAACAAGGTTATGTTTTCAGTTTGGTTTGTCCATTTATTTGTTGGTACTTTGGTTTGTCTGTTAGCAGGGTTATGGAAATACTACTGGCCTGATGTTCATGGACACTGGTAGAAGGGTGTAGCAGGGTTCAAGAAATAACACATGACATTTTGGAGCAGATCCAAATCACAGGGAGGATACACACACTATTTTTCACTTTCGTAAACATTGTGAGAGAGACCATATGTGCTGCATTTACGTGGTGTCAGAATAACCGGAAACAACCACAACCGGGACAGTTCACATTGCATTAACATTGTGAGATGCCTTGGCTAAGGTCTGCGCTCTCCAAGTGCCCTTCTAGTTTTGTATGTAATTTAGTATGAGAAGTGTTATAAGTAACTATTGTCAGCTTTCAATCACTAAACTAGATAAATAACACCTGAAGTACTGTAGTAGTATTTATATTTATAACATTTATAAATATAAATGTTCAGTGTCAGCAGCTACGAGAAGAACCAGGCGTACACGGCCTCCACAGAGTGGTCGGACGATGACCAGACAGCCCCAGACTCGGGCAACGACACCAACGGAGGGCCGAACCCCTTCGACGACGATTTGGGCAAAGGTGTGAGAGTGAGAGCGCTGTACGACTACGAAGGCCAAGAGCAGGATGAGCTCAGCTTCAAAGCAGGTGAGTGTGACACCTGGGGACAAAACTGTGAATCCCTGCCAGCACAGGTACGACTTAAGCTAGCGACCATTTTACTGTTGAATGCAAGGAAGTCAAGGACAGTTCCTGCTGCTGCACTGTCCGCATGGTACAACGTGTTAAAGGAATACACTGAAAAATCATTCCCATCAACTATGCTGCTTTATGGCAATTATTTTGTTATTTGTTATAGCCAGGCTAGCTATTTCCCCTGCTTCTAGTCTTTACGCAAAGCTAAGCTACCAGTTGCTGGCTGTGGTTTCACATTTAACGGACAGATTGGAGAATGGTGTCGGTCCATTTGTTTAACTCAGCAAATAAGCGATTAACGGTGTTCCCAAAATGTCTAACTATTCCCTCAATACACTAGATTGACCAGAAAGACATTCACATTGGGTTAATTGCTCTACAAAACCCCACGCAAGCACAGGGAGAACATGCAAACTCCATACAGAAGGGCCCCTATATTGAATCAGAGCCACTGATGGAGAAGATTTTATCAATAGTACATTATACATTATATTATTCTTACGTTACAATTGGATGAGTGGATCATGCTGAAGAAGTGATTTGGGTTTTTCTGGGTACTGTGATGATATTTGACATGCATCTAACCATTTATTGTCCACCGTAACCAGCCTACATGAGTTTTTTGGCGCAATATTCGTTTCATGTTCTTGTTGACAGCAATAAGATCCATGTTACCCTTGACTCTGCTTGACATTAATAAGAATTGTTTCACCTGATCTCTTCCTGCCTTACATTTCCGTCTCCTTTCATTGGTAAAGGTGACGAGCTGATGAAGCTGGAGGACGAGGACGAACAGGGCTGGTGTAAAGGTCGCCTAGACAACGGACAGCTGGGTCTTTACCCAGCCAATTATGTGGAGCCGATGTAGCTGTTCCAGCTGAGGACGCTTTCCTCTTCGGAGGGCAAACCCAGACTGAACCGTCCGGTCATAACTGCACATTGCCAGAGCCTTGATAGCAAAGCTTCCTCTTCCCATCGGGCACAGTGAGCTGTCTTCATCTCCGCACTCATCACAGAGACGCCTTTACCGTTCAGGATCACTTCATCATCATCCAAACACTGCAACTGAAGCAACTTATTTTAGTTCTTAGTCTCTTATTGGATGTGTGGAGCTGTGTGTGATACCAGGTGTGACGCCAAGATGCCATATAGTATGTTCTCTCATCATATTGATATGGTATTGTCAGTTGTGCCTGGATAGGGAGAATACGCTATGCATTGTGCATTTCATGTACATATATATATATATTTTTTACAGTCTGGATGCTTTTACAATTTTACTCCTCATTGACTACAGTGTTTTCTTTTCTCTGTGAAATATTTACATGTTAGCATTAAATGAATAGTTTGACATTAAGGGGAAATGCACTTATTTGCTTTGTTCCTCCTGAGAGTTAGATCGATAACCCTCTCATGTCTGTACAGTACATATGAAGCTACTGCCAGGACCAGGTTAGCTTAGCTTAGCATAGCATTATGACTGGAAACAAGGGGAAACAGCTAGCCTGGCTCTGTCTGAAGGTAACTACATCCACCCACCAGCACCTCTAAAGCTCACAAATTAAACCGTTATGTCTCATTTATTTAATCTGGAGAGTGAGGCTCACCGTGTCAGACTTTGTTAATGGGCCACTTAGTGACATGACTTGTTTATAACAAATATAATATTGTGTTATCATATCATGGACTACATGCTGCCGTTTTAGGAGTCATTGTCTCTGGCCAAGAAAGAGCACACAACTTGTAATGTTTTTGTACCAATTACACAAACGGGATACAAGATGTTATTCAGTGAGCTCCAGAGACAGAGGGAGGCGAGCTTCTTTTTCCTGCTTTGTGTCTTTATGCTAAGCTAAGTAGCTGCTGGCTCTGGCTTCATATGTCGTGAGTTGTATCAGTCTTCTCATTGCAAATGTCAAACATTTCTACTGATGTATTTTGTTGTTTTTGTGCTGCTCTCCGTAGCATGTCACTGAATTAGCATTTTTCAACCAAGATAAAAGACAGCTCACCATGAGTAAAATCAAATCAGATCAAATCAGTCAGTGAGCAGAGCATATCAGCATATCAAAATGATTCACCTTGACCTCTGCTGTCCCCCCCGTCACTAAGAAGGTGCCTGTTATGACTATTATGATATTTCATTCAGTGTCTTAATAATTATGAAGACTATAATAATGTTAATAATGCAGGCACCCTGAACAAAGCCTGCCTGGAAAATAAGCTTCATTTCACCACAAATGTTTAAATTGTTAATTTATTTCAGCAGTTAATGAGACTTGTTTTCTATGAGCTAATGTCAGTGACTTGGCATTAACAGCTCCCAGCTGTTATCAGCAGGTGATTATGTGCATGCTGACGCTCCCACACACTGTTTACCGCTCTGATCCCAACCCATCATGTGCATGGCCTCAAATTGTTTCCACCACATTATAAACAGTTCCTTGATTGAATTAAACCTGGGATCGGGATAATGAGGATGCTGTGAATTTGCAACTTAGTCAATATTGGTTTCACTGTGTTCCAAACTACAGGCTGTGATAAATATACCCATCTTTAAAGTGAAATGTTTTTGTTTGTGTCAGAAAGTCCAACTTTATACAAACCAAAAAAGTAGGAGTGCATGTGGCACAGCGCATTGGTGGGTTGCTCCTGGTAACCAGAGGTGAAAACTACACCGTTGTCGATGAGGAAGGTGGGTGTTCTCTTACTGACACAGACAGAGAAGAGCAGTGCAACAAGAGGATCCGTCTCTGAAATATTAATGAGACATTTGCCTTTTCTTCTCCACTTGAGTTCATTTTTAAAAGATCCAGGAAGGAAATGTCTCCTGTGCCGTGTTTGCGCTTCTGTATGCTTGTAAAACAAAGTTGCTCCTTTTAACACTGGATTAGAAGGGGTGAATAAATATCGCTTTTCCAGAATCTACCACCCTGCCACATACAAGGGCTCTCGACCATCGTGTTTAACAAAGTGAAAGACTCCTGCTTCTCCAGCTCGGTTTTCACTGACACAACACACAGGCCCTCTTGTTCATTTGAATTTGAAGATTTTAGCGTGTTTGAACTGTATTTGATACAGAATTGGACTGCTGACAAGTGTACTGTTAAAGTGTGTAAAAGCTATAAATGCGGCATCCACTGTGAAACTCCTGTGATACACTGAGGGAAGGAGAAAATATGAATTTTTAATACCAAAATGTTTCTTTCTCTTCTGTCTGAAAACATTGAGGAAAACTCTTTATAGAGGGCTTTTTTTTAGCATAGTGCTGTCATTTATACACTGTAGTGCCTGTTCATCTGCATACGCTAAAATAAAAGACATCATTAGAAAACTCCTAAGGCACACATGAGACTCTGTGGGATTAAAACGTGAAACGTGATACTGTAAAAAAAAAATGAAAGATGGAGATTCAAAACACAAAATTATAACTCATATAGCTCGGGCACAGCTCTAACAGGAAATAAATAAATGATGCTAAAGGCTTGAACTTTTTCTGGGTTTGGGATTTGAGTAAGTGTTAATTTTCTCAGTAGGCGGGCCTGACAGCAGGAATCACATGCCTAAATATCTACAGTGCGTGGTGCCCCCTTTAAAATGAATTTAAAGTCCTGAATGGTGACAGTCTGAGCTTCTTCACCAGAAAGACTTGAATACAGTCTTTGGCCTCCTGGGTTTAACTTTAACCCATGAGTTGTCCTCGGGTCAAACTGACCCATTTCAAAGTGTTCAATATCAGGAATATGGATTTTTTTCAACCAAATTGTCCAAAAATAACATGGATGACTCCATACGTTCTTCAGATGACATTAATGATTACTTTCATTGAATTTTTGGGGTGTTTTATTTAATCTCATAGCATTTGAACTCTTTTTTTTTTTTTTTTAATGATTCAAAACAGTATGCGGTCTAAACTTTGACATCTACTATCTGTGATCCACTCAACATCCTCTGATCTTTACTATTAGTCAAAATAATTCATAATTTCTGCCTTTTTAACTAAAGAATTATGTATAATTTGAAATAAATGAGGTTTGTTGACCATGAATTCCAAGAATAAATATAAAACCTATTATTAAACCAGCTTAGGTTTTTTCTTTTAAGCGGCAAAAGCTGGAAAAAGTGAGAAATATTTCAGAAAAAGTGAAACAAATATTTGAAAGGCACAAAAAAGTATTCATTTTTCAATTTTGACCTGGAAGGACAAGTTCAGGGTTAACGGGAAGACAACACAAGGGTTAAACTTAATATCCAAGTCTGCCACTAGAGGTCAGGAGTAACCACATTCTGCTCTTTGTCACATCAATCATCAAGTTGTCAAGTTCCTACACACAACATTCCTCCAGTAGTATCCAGTTAAAGTGCTCCTATTAGGCCCATTTTCAGGTTCATAATTGTATTTAGAGGTTATATCAGTTTAGGTTTACATGGTTTAACTTTAAAAAATATATATATATTTTTGTCATTCAGCACATTGCTGCAGCTCCTTTTTCACCCTGTGTGAGTGAGGCATTACACTGATATTCCATCTTTGTTGGGAGTCGCACATGCGCAGTAGCTATGTTAGGACTACTAGCCAGTCAGAAGCAGAGTATAAGGGTGTCCTAGGCGAGCATTACAACGTGTTACAAAGTGACGTACGTCTGTTACAATAGAGCTGTTTGGAGCAGTTTGTGAACAGTGTTCTCTGTTGGAGATGGTAAGTCCCTGGGGGGGGGGGGGGCGACTTTGGCTTTTTCACTTTGTAAACCTGTAACATGCAGAAAAAAGATATACAACACAATAAAGGAAAGGGGTGAAGCCAAAAAAGCACAATATGAGCATTTCAAATCAACACACCTACTGCCAGTTAGTGGACTTCTTGCACAAGCCAATACAATTCCCAGAGTGCCACAGGACGTTTCCTGAACATAGACAGGTTGATTGATTTTTATTTTTCCAAACGTTATTGCTATGTAACTGAAAGGACGTTAATCAACTAATGCAGAGTGTTGTAGGAACATTGACCCTGGAAAACAACATTTAACTGTTACTATTTGCTTACCTGAGGACGTTTAGTGGTTGGGTGGTGTGAGTTTTGGCTTCCTCCCATGTGGCAACTGTCTAAACAGACACTGACAACTTTCTCAGCAGTTATAGCTCTACAACAACAATTCCTACAACAATTTGTTGTTATGTACAGTACATATTAAACCTTCTAAAGCAGGGGTTCTCAACCTTTTGCAAGCTGGGCCCCCCCAAAGCTGGTTCATTGCAGTTGGGGCCCTAGTGCC
>NC_048410.1:22453762-22456134 GCF_013103735.1 Etheostoma cragini
GAGGGTGGGAGAATAGTCAGAGGGTGGGAGAAGAGTCAGAGGGTGGGAGAAGAGTCAGAGGGTGGGAGAATGTGCCATAGCACAGTGTCACTGACTGTACACACTGCTGTTCACTTCATTGAATCACCCTAAAAGGACTCCAGGCTGCTACAGTGTAACCACACAGACCTCTACATACATCAGACTGCTCGGTTATAACTTCTAACTCGACCTAGTCAGACATTTCTCCGTTCTCAGCCGTGATGGAAGGTATAGTGCTGCATAAATTAGCCTGTGGCTAGTTTAGCTAGCAGCTTAATCCAGACCAAACGTCATGGTGAGTTAAAGCTTGCATGCATGTTTTTGTCAGCGTAACATTATTGCAGTGAAACAGAGTTAGCGGGCCATTGTGTTGTAACTGCACCTCTCTTTGCGTGTGTGTGTCTGTGTGTGTGTATAAGGAGAGGAGAGGAGAGGATGAGGTCCTGTGTCCATATTGTGTTTTTCTCTGGCAGACAATGACCGGCAGCTGGGCGCTGCTGGGCATAGCTTTATCCCAACGCTTTGAAGCACTAGCTTTGGGTTTAGTTTCTATGACAACAACATTACGTTAGCTAAATTGCAAAGTTATAGTGCATTTAAATTTTACTCAAAAGTCGGATTTTCCAGGGTCAAAGCGGGTCAAAGCCGGAAACACGGCCAACAAATTTCCAAAAATCAAACAGGAGACAGGAGATGTGAAAAGCTGCAGTAACACACAGTAATCAGTAGCGGTGGTCAAATGAAGCTTTGTGTCTTCATTTTCAGAGCCCACTAGATGGCGCTCTCTGTTCATCATCTACGGGGAAAACAGTCACTCACTCAAAAACACTCAACAGCGGTCAGCGTTCAGCCGATCTGCTCCCACAATTACAAATGGGCAGCGGCCTTCTGAAAAATTCCGAGATTTTACAAACAATCCCCACATGAACATTTTGAGTGCTGCCTTTAGCATGGCTGCAGACGCTTGTTCATTTCAAAACTCAGCTCAGCCATTTGAATATGTCTTCTTTTAAAAACTTCAGTTTATTTCAGGTCATTCTTCATTTCAGCGGGTTTTAGCATTGTCCCAAGTTTTGTTTATTTATTTAACCTTTATCACAAATGTTTGTTAAAAGTAACATTTAAGGAAAATGAAATCCTCTGAAATCAGCAAATCAACAATCTTGGGGAAAAGAACTGGTGGAATCAAATAAAAATACCTGCAAAATACTTTTAATTTGAAAAGAAGCAGTATGAAATAACATTTTGTTTGTAATTGATCATTTCACAATTTAAAAGTGTCATATTATAAATATTTATTCCATGTATTATTTATTTATTTCACTTTAAATCTTTGGGGCAGCTTATTTCACACCCACTTGTTATAATAAAAATAAAGGTGTTCATCTGGATATTGCCTAAATATGCCTAAGGATAAGATTCAATAAACCATATTTCTGAACTGAAATTGCATCTGTGATGTGTCTCTAAATAATTAAAAAGGGTTTGTAGTGCACGTAAATTCAGCCCCATGCGCTGGAAAGCAATTACGTTTTTCTGATCCAGATCTTTTGTTGGCTTTTCATCTATCATTCTCACCTTTTACTGTTTTAAAATTGGTCATAATTGCTTCTTCTTTGAAGTGAGCCAGATGGTTGATACAGGATATGCCAAGAAAATCTGCCCTTGAGTAGTAATGAGCAGGGTGTGTTGTGCAAGGTAAACTTGCATCTGTACGGTTTTTAAATCTCCCAAGGGCTTAACATGGATTGAAAGGCTAAAGAGGAATTAAGATGTGAGTCTTTCAGTGACTGTGATAGATATATGTGATTATGTTAGTTATTACCACTATGGTGATGTGATAATACAATGGCAAACTGAATTACAGACCTGTAGAATACAACCAGTTATGGGTTGAATTTATTAATAGGCCTCACCCAGCCCGCCATCCCTGCTAACAAGAGCAACCGTTTTAATTAAACATCCACCCTGCACAGATGAGTCCAAGCCAACACACACCCTTGTTAACTCTCACTGTAGGAAGTGGCACATATAAGAAGAAAATTGCACTTTCATTTGTCCAACTTATCATGCATTTTATTATTCTTAGCCTGTTATCCACCTAAATTCCCAATTTGCCAAAGCTCCTTGTCTGCATTCCATAGCATCACATTGTACCATGTTACGTGTGGCACGTAACAAAATTACCTTTAGACTGTAGCTGAGAAAACTGTTAATTCTGCTTCTTCAACAAGGAAGTCTTTTGAGAGAGACTTACATGCGGTGCTTTAGAACAGTGGTTCTCAACCGGTGGGGCGGGCCCCCCCGGGGGGGCGCGGACTCTCTCCCGGGGGGGCGCGAGTAGACTACAG
>NC_048410.1:22456234-22588669 GCF_013103735.1 Etheostoma cragini
TCTCCCACCCTCTGACTCTTCTCCCACCCTCTGACTCTTCTCCCACCCTCTGACTATTCTCTCACCCTCTGACTATTCAAATATTTGCTGTTGATTAGTATCAAAGCTTCAAAGACAGCAAAGTAAAAAAGGGGCTGATAAGTTTTTGTTTAGTTTGGAAGGTGTTTGGTCAATAATCTGATTATTAGACAAAATGAAAGGGTTTCCAGAAGAAGGCGCTAGATATAACATTAAGGGATCATTAAAGAAATTACAATTCATCCTCTGGGGACCATTACTTTTTCAGTCTGACCCCCCAGACCATGGAGCCACTCTGCAGGCGAAAAACCTCACTGAATTATTTTTCAATACCACATATTTTGTTTATATGTATTTATTTCCTTTTGAACACTTTGGGTCTCCATAGTAAAACACCCACGACATAAAATGCAACGTACAGCAGTACAAACCGAAGTTTACAGCACACATAACGTATAAAGCAGGGCTCTTTACCAGGTTACACCTTCAAAAACCAATTACATGGCACAGTCACACCCGGTGTTGAGGATCCTTTGATAACAGGTTTTCACTCTGTGGATCCAGATCCAGCAAACTGGCTGACTGATTGTGTGTACAACAGCCAGGACCAAAACCCCATAAAGAAGCAAAACAATCAACGGCAGGAAAACTGGCTCTAACTCTTACAGAGACAGTGATCAAGATCAGCAAAACTAAAAGACAAAACAAATGTAGCTGTGGACGAAAGAGCAATCCGTTCTGTTTGCTTTTTTAAGTAACGGATCATTTAGAATCCCATTGGGAAAAAATAAACAGGCAGCTCATGCAAATGACAAGGCAGTTTTTGTTTTTTAATCTGTGGTTGTTTTATTCTGCAGCAGAAAAAAAAAGCCACTTTGTTTTGTCTCTTCCTCTTGGCTCATGCATGAATAAGCCTTCACGCAGCAGCTGCCAGCTGTTGCTTCACTGTTGGCAGTGAAAGTGTGTACCATTGGGGTTGGTCAGTGCACGGGTTTCCTGTCACCTTTTCATCTCGGGCTTAAGTGTTCCAGTGCATGGCGAGATAATGTTTCCTCGTAGTTTTGTAGGTTTCCATCTCCTTCTCCTTTTTCCTTTTTCCTCCCACCATGCTGCTGCCTCACACTGGGTGAACGAACTGGTACACCAGTCTCTGAGACACGTCCGGCTTGCGGATGATGCCCTTCTTGTAGTACTGACGTATGGAGCGGCTCAGCTTGTCATAGTTCATAGCAGGTCGGTTCTTTCTGAGTCCCCACAGTCTTGCAACATGAGCCGAGTCTTCGATTTTAAAGATACCTGGTGGGAAGAGCAAGAGGTTTTACAGTTGTAACAACCCGCCACAAAGTAAAAATACCAGTGGGCCACATTGAGAGCCATGTTAGTCTACCACTTACATTTTCTTTCTTTCTTTCTTTCTTTCTTTCTTTCTTTCTTTCTTTCTTTCTGTCTTTCTTTCTTTAAATAAGCAGTTTAATTAAGATTCAAAACAATTTTTCTAACGCAACCTGTTCAAGTCTGCAGCATTACATATACAGTGGCTTGCATAAGTTTACACACCCATACTAAAGTTGATTAAAAAGAGGAATAAAAAAAAAACATCCTTTTGGAAATTGATCTTAATGGCTTAATTGAAAAAAAATAGTAAAATCCAACCTTTTAAGGACCCCAATTTTCTTTGTAAATAAATAATGTACTGTAAATAAATGACTGTTCTTCATTGAAATACAGGTAGCATAAGTGTACACACCCCTATGTTAAGGGGTTTCAGGCAGATTTTTATTTTTAAAGGACAGTTATTTCATGGATCCAGGATACTATGCATCCTGATAAAGTTCCCTCTGTCTTTGGAATTATAATAGCCCTCCCCCCCACACACGCACACATTCACATACTGTTCACCGTACCTAGAAATTGGCATGGGGAACTTTCCATAAGATCACCTCTCAATGCAAATCATACCAGTCCAAGCTAACTGATACTAGACCCTGCTTTTCAATGAAGAAAATGTATTTATGTACAATACATTATTCATTCACAAAGAAAATGGTGTCCTCAAAAGGTTGGATTTTCCTAATTCTTTAAATTAAGGCATTAAGATGAATTTCCAAAAGATGTTTTTTCATTCCTCTTTTTACTCACCTTTAGCATGGGTGTGTAAACTTATGCCAGCCACCATATCTTCACAAACAAATGTTCTCTCTCCTAAATAGCAGTTTAACTATCAGAAATATTTGAAATGTAAACAAGTGAAACTGTTTTAACAATTCAATTCAATTCTATTTTAATTACAGTGTAAAATCATAACAAGAGTTATCTCAAGTCAGATAAACTAAGTCTAGACCACACTATAATTTACTTTATTTTTATTTATTTTTTACATTTGTCAGACATAAGCAGCTGATGTGTCAGATGAAAGCAGCTGAGGTGTCAGATCAGATGAAAGCAGCTGAGGTGTCAGATTAAAGCAGCTGATGTGTTACATGAAAGCAGCTGATGTGTCAGATGAAAGCAGCTGATGTGTCAGATGACAGCAGCTGAGGTGTCAGATTAAAGCAGCTGGGTTGTCAGATGAAAGCAGCTTTGGTGTCAGATGAAAGCAGCTGATGTGTCAGATGAAAGCAGCTGAGGTGTCAAATGAAAGCAGCTGATGTGTCAGATGAAAGCAGCTGAGGTGTCAGATGAAAGCACCTGATGTGTCAGATGAAAGCAGCTGATGTATCAGATGAAAGCAGCTGAGGTGTCAGATGAAAGCAGCTGATGTGTCAGATGAAAGCAGCTGAGGTGTCAGATGAAAGCAGCTGAGGTGTCAGATGAAAGCAGCTGAGGTGTCAGATGAAGGTGTATTGACTGAAATGAGCTGATGTTTCAGTTGTGAAGTTAAAGTGTGGAAAACATTGGAACTTGACGTGTTATTAGTAAAAGAAGTTGAACTGTGAGTTGAAAAGTAAAAGATAAAAGCAGCTCAGGTGTCAGTTGACATGCAACAAGTGGAAGCAAATGAAAAGTCAGCTAACAATGTTGTAGGCTCTGAAAGCAGTTGAACTGTAAGTTGAAAAATAAAAGATACATGCAGTTGAAATGCAATAATACAAAAAAACGTAAAATATACAGTATGTTATTTTACTATCATTTCATCTTTTCCTTTTCATTTCAGCGTGTAACTTAAAATGCATGTCCACACCGTAGCATTTTCTTTTTAAAGTACCTTTTTCTTTATTGAGCCAGCGGATACAGCGTCCATAGTTGTGAGGTTTAAGCAGTAGTTCTCTGAGGAATTGCCACAGATGAATGGGCTGACCGGAACAAGAGGAATCTGCCTCGGACCAAAGATCCTCACCACCTAAACAGCACAAACACAACATTTGGACTTTAAGGCCACAGTGTTGGGAGTCTCAGAGGAAAATCATTAAGGTTTCAGAACTTACCAGGAGACACAAAACAGGTGCTTAATTTGCATAAAAGCCAAACTTTTGTACAAAATTAAGTAAACCAAAACGTCCATTGGTCGTTATCAAAGTATAAATGTCCTTAACATTTCAATTTGCTTAATTCTGAGCAAAGATACAATGCAGAGTTTAATATTTTCTGTAAATGGCAGGTGAAACCAAACCTACCAGTAGTTTTTGTATCCCCAACTGAACACTTCTCTTTCATCCAGGCAGCTGAAGACAGAAGAGAGACATTTTATTTAAAAAAAGGTTTAGTTTAAAGTAATTTAATTTTTATACCTGTTATTATGTTATTGCAGCAGGCTTTGATGAACTTAAGCCTTGTGTTGTCCTCCCGGGTCAAAAACGGACAAAGATTTGACATTTTTGTCCTTTTTTGTTTGTTTTGTTTTCACTAACGCCGCCTTACTACCACCAGTTTTACACTACTTTTTGGAATTCATGGTCAATAACCCTCATTTATATAGAATTATACCTAATATTTGAGTTAAAAAAGCAGATCTTGAATTATAATAGCTAAGATCAGAGGAACCTACGTATGAGATCAACTGTATTTGCAAAGTTCAAGAGCATCCATTTTTGTGTGGTACTTTGGTTAAAAAAAAAAACATATTTCAGATACAGACATTTTTTAAAGGGGTCAAATTTGACCCGAGGACAACAGGAGGGTTAATGTTGCATGACTGCACGCACGCACACACCTGACTTCCAAATGTCCAGGTGTGCGTGCAGCGTGTCTCCACACTGTGGCGATCGTTGGCGAAACTCATCCTCGCTCATAGCACACACGTCCTTTCCCGTCAGCTCCTGGAAGGCCTTTCCTGCATGGGGCAACCTGTACAGATGTTCAGTCCACAGAAGCCACTTCTGGACGTTCCCTGTGTTCCACTCTATGGGGTCTACAAAAACAGAGAAAGATGGGGAGAAGTTGAGAAAACTCACTGCAGTCAGTTAAATTCCCAGTTCAGTGTATTTTGTTCTGTTCTACTGGTTACTGAAACCACCAGAGATGGCAAAAGTACTCACTTCCCGTACTAGTAGAAGTATAGATTCTCTATGATAATGTTGTAAAAGTAGAAGCACTGATTTAACTTCTTTACTCAAGTAAAAGTAACAAAATACAAGCATGGAAATTTACTTAAAGTATAAGACTAAAAGTAACCATGCAAATAACAATCATTTTTAATGCAAAGCTAACTGGACCAAATAGGGAGCAAGCTGAGGAATTTCAGTGTACACGGAAAAAGGCTCTTTATATGCCAATGGCTACATTTTAAATGGATGTCTGCCAATGGGCCTAAAACATCCTATGTATGATTATTGTGACAGAGACTGGGGCTCCAAGTTAATAGGATTCTGACTAAGTAGCAAGAGATGAATTCAGTTGTGATTCTGTGAGAATTCACAGATCCAGTTTTTCTTTTTTAATCTTCCCCTTAACATTTAAATGAATCTACTTGTTTGTGTGTGTGCTCAAATATGGCTTCTGGAACAAAAATATAGATAAAATATGAATTACTAAACAGACATTAATTAAGAAGTTCCCCCTACTTTTAGAGTTACGCCAATTTTGTGAAGTGTAAGTAGAAAGTACCGATATTTGTGTTAAAAGTAAGGAGTGGTCAAAGCAAAAAGAAAAAAAAAGTAGTAAAGTAAAAATATCAGAAAATGCTACTTAAGTACAGTAACAAAGTACTTGTACTTGTTACTTCCCATCTCTGAAAACCACAAAGTAATCAAGCTGTTATGCCACTACAGTTCCAATCAATACAACAGATGCCAGGATATTGCAAAGCTTTATGACAGCCAGAAGCCTTACAATACATAAGGCTTCCTCTGTTTGCTTTTGGGAGCAGGAGAAACCTCGCCCTTCACACTGTGTACACTGTCTATTGGCAGGAAAGAAACCTTGCTGTCACAATCCAGGAGAACACATGCAAAGGTCAGGATTAGAGAGATCCTGGAGCAGGCAAACATGGCTGTGCAACAGTAGGGATATGATTGAAGAGTTCTGTCATCTTGTCTGGGCTATTCACACTAATATGTGTTGGTTTTGGGGGCAAGATCCAGTAGCTTAAGTTGAATCAATATCCCTTTATTAACAAATAACGGGCTTCTTGCTTGTCATGAAAAATGTCTTGTGTACCTCTCTTGAAGAAGACAAACTGAAGTAACAGGTGAAGTGGAAGGCAGCCTACCTGGGGTGATATTGAGCAGTTTGCAGGCTGTTTCAATGTCCTTCAGCACTTCTCCCACCACCATGCATTGCACCTGCTCCAGAGACCGCTCCTCCTCCTGCCCCTTCAGCCCAGCAGAGAGTCCATGTTCCTGGCTGTCAATGACGGGGCACTGTTCTGGTTCTTCCTGGGACTCCATGCGAGTCATGGTTGAAACCACCGTTGGGGAGGCCTCTGAAACTTTCACCAGCCAGGTGGCGTCTTCAGTGAGGAGCATGTCAAAGCAGGACAGGTAGAACCCCGGAACACCGCGCTCCAAGGCTTCCACGCTCGGTTTGGTCTCCCCCAGGTCCCAGGGTTCTCCAGAGCCTCTGTTTCGCTCCAGGATGGCGAGGGAGTCCTCCGTCATCCCGAGCCGGGATCCATACAACGGGCCTTCCGATAAACTACCCACTGGATTTGTCATTCTGTAACTCTTACCTGGAGACAAGAGAGTCAAAAAAGTCACATTAAATTCTGAATTTCTAACATGTTACTTACTACAAGAACTGAGAGCCATGTACAGGTTTACAGTATACTTTCACCATTGCAAATCTTTGTTATAAAGTGTCTTTGTGGTGGATTATTCTAAATAGAGTGAAACCAGAAAGAATCACCAGATCTGCCTATAAAATAAACACTTCCCAAAAATGTGTAGTTTAAACCTGCAGTCGACAAGAGCTTATAAATGATAATCCTGTCTGACAGGATTTCAGTCAAGCAGTTCAGCATTACTCTGATTAAAATCATACCTTCTCCAACAGTTGTTCTCCCGCAACTTCCTGGCTGCTAAACTAGCAGTTGTTTTTGTTTAGTAATAAACTCCATCAGGGCATCCGCAGACACCTTTTTTAGAACGTGTTGTGAGCAGGACTGAAGTGCAACTGTGCTCGATGCTCTATAAGAGCCCCGAGCCTGATGGAAATACTGGGGAAATGACCCCAAGGAGAGTTAAAACACACACAGCGTTGACAGGCATGGGGCAAAATGGATTTGACTGAGTCTCTTATTTGTGGGTCAGTGGCCCAGAATGGCTGATGTGTTGGGGGTAGGTGACTGTCATTGAGACCTGAAGCAGCCCAGCCGCCTGCCTCGGCTTTCAAGGTGCCGTCTCTGCAGCCTTCTGTCTCCACTGTCAGCTGGAGTTTTTAATCAAGTTAGATAATGTGGAGAAGAGAAAACAACCAAGCTGTCTGTTTTATGAAGCCTTTTCTGCTAGCTCCTACAGCGTCTTCTTGACAGGAAATTGCCATCATAAGTACGTTTATGGACATCAGCTGTAGCACAAGTGTTGTAATCTCAGGGTGAACTCGCATATGGCACCCATAATGTGTATCAGTCACAGCTGGCATATGGGAAGACACACTGCTGTCACACACCAGGTTATCAGTGGCTGTGGCTGATGCCACCGTAAAGGAAGTTTGCTCCCACAGAGCACATGTTCAAGGAGAGTCACGGCTTTATTTGTCAAGACACAAAGAAATTAAAAGTCTCATAAAGTTTGCTAAATGATGGACTACACCCATCAGCCAAAATCATTTGTGAGGGTGAGAGTGTAAAATGAATGCAGGTAACGTTTCTCAAAGAAGAAAATACACAGAAAAAGAAGATTTTTCTTCTTAAATAAACAGATCTATTTTTGCACATTTCGCACATGGAATAAATTGATTTCCTGTTTGCTTCTAAAGTTCTTCTCATTCCTTTTGTGTCTATCTAGTGGCACACACCTTACACTTACACCTTACACAGAACTTCATATACTGTTTTCTATTCTTTTAATCCATGTTTTACTGTCTCTATTACATGTTTTAATGTTTGCTGTTTTGCATGTTATGTGGTGGTCTACAGAGTTTTAAGGATGTCCTGCCTCTTGGACTGTAAACTAGTTTACCCACGGGTACCAACAAAGTAACTGGAACCTGAATTGCCTGGATTGAAGAACACAAACCCATTTATAATGCCGATCTCAAGCCTTTTACATGATTCTTTTTTTTTTCTTCTTCTGATTGTAAAGCTGATAATAACATTTGAGAAAATACTCTTTTACCAAACTTCCCCAAAGTTGAATGAAGTTATCTTCCCCGCCCCTAAAAAAGATTACCCTTCCAGACTATGGTCCTCAACCCCCCATTGTAAAACTCCTTCCCAGTTTTCCTTTTATCTCCAAATTTCTCGTAAACCATAACCCACACTCCCTTTCACTCCATCAGGAGTCAGATTAAAAGCCACTGGTATCCCAGCCTGGCTGCTTCGTGTCAACTCTGCTCTGTAACAGCTTGCGCTAAGCCCATTAGCAAAGCAAATTTAGCCATATTACCTTCTTCCAAAAGGAAGAGGGGGCACAAGAAAAAGATACAAACACACACCCCCAGGGAGAGGGATTAAGACCCTGACTGATCTCTAAATGAGTTTGGTCAAGACGCTGATATTCATTTCAGGAGCATTAGAGCTTGCTCCATTTACTCAGCAAAGTCAGCCTTTGACACCGACAGAAAAGGACTGACTCCATGCAGGCGTCCACCCTGGGAACCACATTTCTTCCACATGCTTGGTCTCATTTAACATGAAGAGGGTGATCATTTGAGATGAACATTGTATCATCACTTTGAGGTTCATGTCATTATAGCTGTGCTATCAAAATCAAATTTTTTTCTGCAAAAATAAATGGAATGGAGCCACTTGTGTTAGCCTGTTTTCCCTGTGTAGCCTATATTTCACATAAGGAGCTTTGATGAAAAGAATAACAGTCGTGTGAATCCAACTGGGATCACAAATATTGTCCATTTAATTCAATTTGTTTCCAGTAGGCTTTCCCCTACATGTCATCACTAGCCTCTTAAACAAGAGGACCTTGTTAAGCCTGGAAAAAGCAGTTAGCTTAGAGTCAAGAGATTATGACCCAACGCAAAAATCTAATCCTTCACTTCCAAACAACTCTTGAAATTAAGGAAGTATAAGTCGCAGACCAATACAACAAATCCAGCTTAAAATAAACCTGATACCTCATTTATCAGAAAGTTGTGACAGAAGTCAGCTGAAGTGTTTAGATTAAAGTTAATGAGTAGTGATTAAATCAAGCAAAAGTCTGCTTTTTCAAGTGTGTTTAACCTGAACAATTCAATCTGAGCTGAAAAAAAGAAAAGGTCATGTGTGGGATCCGAGACCTTCTACCTAATAGCGCCCAAAATATGTCCGACTCGTCACAAAAAAGGGTCTGTGTTGTTTGAGTCTGGAGTTAAAGAAGTGTGTGCAGCCAGGCGGGACTGTTTCCCATGCGAGCGTTAAAGAACACACTTTTTTTCCAACCTTGTTATTGTTTCCCATGGGTTACTTGGATCAAATAAGGAAGTCATTGTTCCCGAGAACAAGGAAAAAGGAATTACTGAAAGAAAAGTGTGAAGGCTGGAAGAGATTTGGATCGGTGGATTTCTGCCTTAGACTAACACACGTGCATGCACATGCACACACACACGCACGCACACACACACACACACACACACACACACACACACACACACACACACACCTTGAGATATGCAGGTGCTTTTTTCACATTATGCATAATAAATTAGGTTCAGGTTTTAGTAGTTCATCTTCAGGTTGACAATGGCTTTTTTTAGGAAATACAAAAAAGGCTGATTTTCTATGTGTGTGTGTGTGTGTGTGTGTGTGTGTGTGTGTGTTTGTGTGTGGGTGTGGGTGGGCGGCTTCTATTTTTGTTGTTTACAACATGTGTAGTTTACAGACCATCACCTTTTATCTGTAAAAATAAATAATTTAATGACATTTTGTTATACCCCCTTTTTTCGCATCCAGTGGGTTGTGTTTAATTGCCAATGGGGAATGTTGGTGCATTCGGTGATTCATTTCTGCTGTTAGTCAGGTGCACTGGCATTCGGCCAGTTGGAAACAATACAGTTTTTTCCGATCGCTAAACGACGGTGGGCAGAACTGGAGTCACATGTGCAAAACTCTAATTACAGTCTGTACAGCAGCAGTTCATGTGGACCAACCAATAGTCCGTTTTTCATGGCTTGAACACAGTTTTCAAATACCTACACACTTATCCTATGCCGTTAACCACAACCTGCATAACACTGTGGATTTACAGCACTTTGATAAAATGCTAACACACTGCTGTCACAACCATGCATTCAAAATAGAATATATTTCAGTCTGGTGCCTATCAAACACTGCTAATGCTAATTTTTTAGTGTTTTGTTTTTGACTAGTTAGTGAACATATACAGTTTAATTTTGTACACAAACCCCAAATAAGAATTACAAACAATTATACACTGTACCATTTGAGAAAGACAGGTAAAAGAGCAAAGATACCAATATGTCAAGTTCAGATGTCTGAAGTTACAGTCACAGTTCTAAAAAACAAAATGTGAAATACACTGCCTTTACTTTTGTAAAACTGCATTCTTACTGTTTTTCAGAAAGTAATAAAGGTTAAAGCAATGGAAACACCACATTCATTAGTATTTAGAGATGCACGGATGTGTTACGAGGAAATTGGCATATTACCTAACATTTATAGCTTTTCTTTAGAGAAAGTATTGATTAGTGTGAAGTCACTTAAATTGCTCAAACTGTACAGATGAAAAGTTCCTATTTTCTGTATTAGTGTTTTTTCTCTCAGTGTGTTCCGAGTGACAGTGTGTGTTTTCTCCGTGAGTTTTCTCCGTGAGTGTTTGGTGCACTGAGCTTGTTTTGACACATGTGTTAAGAGTTGTGTTTCTTGGAATGAGTTTTGCAGGAGATGTGACCTGTTCAGCCCAGGTGACTGTTGGTAGTGCGGACTGTAGGTAGAGGTTTGAACATGTAGCTCCAGTTGTGCCCACTGTTTGATTCAATTCAATTCCATTTTATTTATAGTATCAATTCATAACAAGAGTTATCTCAAGACACTTTCACATAGAGTAGGTCTAGACCACACTCTATAATTTACAAGCACCTCGGTAAGGTGTGCACAAGCTCTGCTTTTTAAATTTACGCATACAAAAGAACCTGAGAGTGGAGATGATGGAAATAAAAATAACAAGTCAAAATATTGCAAAAAAGTTTGGCTGTGGTTGAAAAGTTGGTGTCGCAATAAATGCAAAATGTGACAAGTGAAGCAAATTTAGGACTATGCGACTATGGTTACCTGCTCCTCAGGTCTCTGCAGGGTAAATCCAGAAAGCTAGCTAGACTATCTGTCCAATCTGAGTTGTAAAACAACTTTTGAAGGTACACATTCCATTGAGCAGGCTCCTTCCCGAGGCTATGCAGCTGCATTGTGGCTCTGACTGCCCATGACAATTGTGATTGGTTTAAAGAAATGCCATTAAACCAGACCGCGTTTTTCTCCCATCCCAGAATGCTGTGTGGACTAGCAAGACCCTCCTTTGCAGCGCTGTTGAGGAAAGTCTGGCAATGCGAGATTGCAATCTGCTTTTTTTAACGTCTCCTTGGTACAAACTTGGCCAGAGTTCTCTATATGGTTTTAGCCTACATTATATATATATATATTTCTTTGTATAGCACCACCAAAGAACTTCTAATATTAAGTGTTGCATGAATGACATTCCAGGCAAGGCAACTTCATTTAAATAACACACTCTATGTGAAACAGAGTGTAAATTAAATTCTCTATTAAAGCAGAGAATATGGCATCACCATGGAAATTATTTAATTCTATGGCTGTCACCTTGTTTAATGTTTACACTGCAGATCAGATCAGAGATATTGGTCTGATGTCCCACTTTCCAAATATAAAAATAATATATCATTATCCTAAGTGATTATTTTACGGATAAACCTTACTCAACATGTTTATCTAATTTCAATTTCCTATGACTGTCATATGCACCGTGGATGATATACTGTAGGATTTTTAGAGGACACTCACAACTGTTATTATACTGTTATATTATTTTAAAATGTTAGTGAGGAGGATGTAGTAGAGGATAGGTTCCAAATATTTCCAACTCTTGCTTTTTTATTTAAAAGTCCCCCCTCTTAATCTCTTAGAGAGTCCTCACAGCTTTTCATAAACTATATGAAAGAGATCCTTTCAAAGCCGGCTTTTTAATAACAAACACACAAAGTTTGCTGCAGAGTAAGGATAAAGATCAGCGTGACATGATAGATTTAAATTAGAGGGTAAGATGCAGCTTCACCTTCAGATTTAATAGAGCAGAAAGTCCAGTTCTATTGTTTCTGTTTGGAGTTTACTCTAATTATAGTGACAGACGTATTAAATTTCCACCTTTAAAAAAACATTTCCGGGTCTTATCGCAGACAGGGACGCATTTCATTTTAACGTGTCAGCGTATCGTTGCGGTTTTAGCATCAAATTGCAAACAATGCCCCCAGCCAACCTTTTTCTGACCACATTTTTTTTATCTCCCTGTATGAAACATGCAATTAGACAAACACAGAAACAAGAAAAAAAAAAAACGGTAAACCTGAAAACGATACAGAGCAAACACAAAGACAACAAAACAGAAATGATTAGGTAAATTAATAAAACAAATTTTCTGTTTTCATAAAAGAAGCCTTATGTTGTCTTTAAACCTGTGTTGTGAAGCCAAAGACAATTTACCATTTTCTGGGTGGTAAAAGTTCATAACTGGTAAACTACACTAACCAAACTTCCGGCTATAAATATATATATATATATATATATATATATATATATATATATATATACTTTTATTTTTTTAACTGACAAAACTTTAAATGTGTAGACAAGTGTTTAAATATGTACACAAGTTAAATAATCACTACAGAGTATAATGACTAACTAAAGTTATTTATAAAAGTTGGTTATCCTGAACCAGGTAAGTTGCATAGAAGATGCCCTTCATGTTCCCTGAAGGATGAGATGATGACATCAACATCAGACGGTAAAGGTCCCTCTAACAGTTAATAGTAATAGTGTGAACAAGCAAAAAAAACAACTGTATTCTACGAAACAAATTGCATATTTAGGACATTATGTATAGAAGCGGTCTTCTTACCGAGGCGAAGATGCTCTGATGGCCAGAGGATGATGGCAGATGCAGTGCAGCTCTGGTCCTGCTGCAGGATGAAGGATGGCCTTTTGGTCCCGGGTGCAGACTAAAGCTCAGCTCAGATGGGACGTCCAGGCGCTATCTGAGGACAGAGATGCAGCAGGCACCCTTCAATCTATTTCTCCCCCCCCCAATGAGTGTCACAGAGCCCCCAGCCTTTAGGCCTCGAACCCTCTCAGGCTCTTTTTTGGAATTACACTCAAACTGAAACTCACAGCCTAAAGCACAACTGCAAACAAACTTCAAGTGAAAGCACCTGCTGGGGGTGTGTACAAAGTGAGGGCAAGTGACTCTGAGAGTGAGTGAAAAGGAATTCCAGCTCCATTGACTGCAACTTATATTTATAGGGCAGTTATGTTTACTTTGTGTGTGTGTGTGTGTGTGTGTGTGTGTGTGTGTGTGTGTGTGTGTGTGTGTGTGTGTGTGTGTGTGTCTGAAGTGCCATGTGTCTTGCAGATTAGACTCAGACCTCCTCAAACACTACTAGTTGACCTCAGTATTTAGGTGACAGACAATTGAAAGTGATAAGACACTAAAGAATATACTCTGTAACTTGAGTCTTTCCATTTTACAACTTTACAGCATTTTGGAGGGGAATATTGCTCTTTTTACTCTATTTTATTCATTTTTTACATTTAAAAAGCATGGGCTTATGAAATGTATTAACATTTATTAAAGATTAAACTACAACTTAATGTTAATTTAGTAAATTATGGTCCTATTTATTTTGAAATAGACAATACAGCAGGGAATGCTTTGGGGCAGGGGTTCCCATCAACCTGTCAATCCGGACAGAGGCCTAGCAGTGCGTATTAATGGCCCTGTGCATATTAAAATACCTTAAAACATTTTTTACTTTTTTTGGGGGGGGTGTTTTCATCTTAAACTTAAAATTAACAAGTCAAAATCTTGCAAAAAGGTATGGCTGTGGTGGAAAAGTTGGTGTCACAATAAATGCAAAATGTGACAAGTGAAGCAGATTTAATATTATTGTTAACTGCTCCTCAGATCTCTGCAGGGTAAATCCAGACAGCTAGCTAGACTATCTGTCCAATCTGAGTTGTCTGTTGCATGACTTAAACAACCTTTGAAGGTACACATTCCATTGAGCAGGCTCCTTCCCGAGGCTATTTACAGCTGCATTGTGGCTCTGACTGCACATGACAATTGTGATTGGTTTAAAGAAACGCCAATAAACCAGAGCACGTTTTTCTCCCATCCCAGAATGCTGTGTTGACTAGCAAGACCCTCCTTTCCAGCGCTGTGGAGGAAAGTCTGACAATGCGAGATTGCAATCTGCTTTTTTTAACGTCTCCTTGGTACAAACTTGGCCAGAGTTCTCTATATGGTTGTAGCCTACATTATATATATATATATATTTCTAATATTTCTAATATCTAATATTAAGTGTTGCATGAATAATATTCAAGTATGGGCAACTTTATTTAAATAACACACTGTATGAAACAGAGGGTAAATTCAATTTACTAACAAAGCAGAGAATATGGCATCACCATGGAAATTATTTATTTCTATGGCTGACACCTTGTGTAATGTTTACACTGCAGATCATTGACATTAGGTCTGGCTATATGTTATTGCACACATGAAATATTAAATCTATATTGATCTGATGTCAAACTTTCCAAATATTACAATAACATATCATTATCCCAGTGATTATTTTAAAGATAAACCTTACTCAACATGTTAATCTAATTTCAGACGCCTGTCATATGCACCATAGATCATATAGGTGTTTTAGAGGAAAACAATCATTGTTATGTTATTCTGAAATGTTAGTGAGGAGGATGTAGCTGTTTTTCCTAAGTAATGGATGGATTCCAAAAATATTTCCAACTCTTGCTTTTTTTATTATTCAGAACAGAGGCTTAGCGGTGCGTATTCATGGCCTTGTGTATATTAAAACACCTGAACACTTTTTGTGTTTTGTTTTCAACATTTCATCATTTTACATTTTCACTGTGTGTATTCACTTTATAAAAAATAGGACTGAATAAGCAGAACTCCCGTTGACACGTAGAAAGCTTTGAAGGCTGGATGCTGGAGCCTAAAAGTGAATAATCACAAACAAAGCCACTATGACAGCACTCCAATTTGACAGAATTTATTGTCATTTATTGCCATTGACATTTCGACACACGCTGAGGAAGGACGCTGCCTGAAACATCCGTTGTGTGGCAATTAGGTGCTGTCCTCGTGGCTTTGTTTGCGTGTATTAATCTAATCAACTTAGTTATACAAGTTAGTTGGAACATTTGGTGGTATAAAAGGTCTTGTTCAGCAATTTGCCAACCAAGCTAGCTAGCTAACAGCAGGCTGTAAAACTCTGCTGGATGACTCGCTTCAGATGGGTTAACAATCCCCTTCCTTTTAACAACCATAAACAACACTAGCTTGGCTGCGTCATCCTCCCCGGCTCCATCCTCTCGCAAAAAATTGGCACATCCAGTTGCAAAAAAAAAAAGATGGCGATATCCGTGTTGCCAAGCTCAAGGCTTCAAAACGCCAATCCCCATACCAATGGGTGATGTCACAGATGCTACGTCCATTCTTTAACAGTCTATGATTCCACCCCATCGACCATAATACAACCCATCAGATTTATGTGCTGACACTCTGGAAGGACTCTTAGGTTAGGAACCACATCGCTTTATGTCTCGCTTTACCAGACCTTTCTCCGTCTTGCTAGTGCACACAGCATCTCAGGATGGGAGAAAACCTGCTCTGCTTTATTGGGTTTTCTATAAACCAATCACAATCATCATGGGCAGTTCTAAGCACCAGACAGAGCTACAGAAGAAACTTGTCTTAATGTAAACGTTTGAACGTGGTGGATATAGACTAGGAACCACATGCATTAGTATTGAAAATCTGATATGTCATACATAATAATATAGTATGTCAGCAACATAAGCAATTTTTCATTGCATCGGGAGGAGGTCAGGGTGGTGGATAAGTCCCAAAAAACAGGACTTTCACACAAGGGACTGATGTTTGTATTCCTGAAATAGTATTTAAGGGTTCAGTAGGTAAAACTTACTGTATAATACTAACTTTCTATCCTTTTTGTTGAAACTGACCCTATGTTCCGTTAGCACTACATTAAGCTGATAATAAAAATAATTTTAAAAAATCTGGCCCCTCTGGCACCACCTACAGCCTGTAATGCAATTTGTAAAAATCCACCACTCCCTGTTCGGATGCACCGATCAGGGCCGGGGGGGGGGGGTCTAACTGCATGTTAATCACTGCTTATGCACACGCATTCATTCTCCCTTTTTGGATATTTGCAATCCTACCTTACAGCACCTTTAATGGAACCGGTATTAATGTCTAAAGTACTTTAACCCAAACCACACACTTTTTGCTCATCTTAACCAGTTGGTTTTTGTTTTGAAGTTTTGAAACTGTTAAGGGGACTACGTTGTCACATGTCTGACATTTTTTCACCTTGATAGCGTCCCAACTCTGCAAGATGCAGTCACCAAACTTCCCAGGTGTGTAATTGAGACCAAAATGAACGCCGAGAGATGGGCGTGGTCAGAGCAAGAATAACAGAAAAAGGGGGGTAGGAAGTAGGGAAGGGCCCACTGGCTACACCACTTTTTCACACCTGGCCCAACATGGTGTCTCGGCTGGTGTGATCACATTGCAAGATGGTGTCTAGTTACGTTGTGTTTTGGTAGTTTGAATTTACATAATCTTCTAATGCTTGCCTGGATTTCATTCCAGGTGCTAGTTTCACAGTGCAGCTACAGGAAATAAATAGTTGGAGATTCTGCTCAGGCAATATCTGAAAAACTTAAATCAATCAGCAATGAAGTTATTCACATTTGATTAGAAAACCTAAAACAACTGGTTCTAAACTTAAGCTTTAAAGCGTAACCCTCCCCAAAATGCAACCTAGTGATTTGGTGTTTTTGTGAAAATACTCAAGTCAAACTTTAGTTTAAAAGTATTATTAGGACAGAAGCGCCACTTTTAAAATTTACCTTATTTTATTCTTTTGGTCTAATGGCCTTTTGAGTGGGACTGCTGGGGCACTACTATGATAGCATTCAAATCACTATTTTTAAAACTCAAAGAAGGCTCGACCTAACATTAATCTCTGCTAGAAGTAACACCAGGGGCTCTACACGTGAACTCAGCATTGAGAACCATGTTTGTGTACACAGAGTTTCCTAAAAAGAAAGGTTTTGAACGACTTACTTTAGCTGTTGTTGTGGTTTCTAGGCTCTGCCATCTCTGAATGCAACCTAACAGGGAGGAGAGTAAAGATGAAAAGCTCCTAAAGCTTGGTTCCATATAAATACACGGATAATTTGTTGTTTTTTTCATTCAAGAAAAACAATACTGACCTTGTAGAAAAAAGAGCTTCATATAATAATGACATATCCGTTCATCCGCATTCGGAGATCAACACTTTTTGACTAGTGAGATGGTACCGTTTGGAAACAACAACTGCTAAAGTAAGTCATTCAAAACCTTTCTTTTTAGCAAACTCTGTGTACTCAAACAATGTTCTCAATGCTCAAGTTCATGTGTAGAGACCCCGACTTTGACCGAAAACAATAATCCGGTAAATCTTAAAAGTGGCCTTTCCGTCCTAATTATGCTTTTAAACTAAAGTTTGACTTGGGCACATTTACAAAAAGACCCTAAGTTGCATTTTGCGAGAGGTACGCCTTAACTCACGGTGTGATTAAAGCCCTTTACTTTAAGAATATGTTCACGATTTTTTAAGTATGTCTATGACAATATTGACTTGCCTATATTATGTACATAGAAAGCATTATCAGTTATTGTTATTCATCTTCCTCTTCAAAATGACCATAAATAGTTTTCTGATTAGTCTCCCAATACTTACATTGAAATTGCTTTAAAGGGTTAGTTTGGATTTTTGGAAGTGTTTACATCTTGCACTGTATGCTTCCTTCTGCACGGTGATACGGTTGGCAAGTTTAGATTGGTAGAAAGAAAATGGTTCCTAAATGAAACTGCTCACAACCAGGTCTGTGGGTAACCGCGTCATGATTTCTGGAAGCAGACTTTTATTTGGGGCTTTGAGCACCACAAGCCTTCTAGTTCCATCCTACTGGAGAGAAGGCAGACCTCTCTACGGCTGCTATCGCCAACACTGGGCAACTTCCACCAAAAGAAATCTTGATGTTCAGTACAATTAGTACTATAAGTAAGAGAAAAAATGTGTATTTTGGATTTTGAACTGTCCCTTTAAGTGGCCTAACAAATTTCTAACACTGACTTAAGTGCTAAAATTAAGTTAATCTTGTCTAATACATGTTGAGAATCAATGTCAGACAACTAAAGTGAAAACTAATATTAATATTTACACACAGACATGATTATTTCGTTGAGCTGCATCCTTAGGGTTTATTGCTAAATCTTTAAACATGTATGTTTCGTGCTAAAAGAAAAGGAAATCAGCCAAAAAAACGTTCTCCTTGCTACTGTGACTTGAGAAAACAATTGTAACTCAAGGCCCACACACTCACTTGTTTCAGAGCTATAACCATATCACACAGTCTTTGTCATCAGATTGAGTTTCCTTGAACTGTTGATGCAAAAAACTTTTAGGACCTCTCATCCATGTTGGCCTTAAACCTGAGTCTATATTAACATTACGTCTTAACATTGGACAGTCCAAATAAGGTGTTGCCATTCCGTCATCCACTCACCATGCACAAATGGCTGTTAAACGTTTGTTAAAGCAGTGTCACAATTTGCTTTTCCATGAAAGAAAAGAAGATTATGCTTTACATTCCGGGTCAGTGATCTTCTTAGCACGACATTTAGGCTATATTATAAAGTGACACCATTTAAGACAATGGTATGATGAGGGTCCAGCCTCATTTATAGTGGTTTCCCAGCAGCATTGGCGTTGCTTAGGTGATTTTATCACTAACAATAACAAAAAACAAGCACATGTTAAGATCTCTATCACTGCACAGTACTTTTTGCAGCGTCACAACTCACCACTGAAATAGTTGATTATTTGGCTTTATTATCTTAACCACAAATGTAAAAACTGTCTGTGTAATGCTGTTTGCCGACCACAAAGTTATGCATGCATTGTAATGAAAAACTGTTTCTTTTAGAGAAGCACTTTGCGTAATTTAAGCCTGTTTGAACAATGTGGCGCCGTCAAAAGCATAGAAAGAACAGGTGTTTGTGAAAAGGCTTCCAAAGAAAAGCTTGTTATTACAAAGCTGTGGTGACCCACAACAATAAAAGTACTTTGACACTACTGTATATCTAATCTTTGCCCTCTAATCTATCGTTTAATTTACCATGTAAGTCGCTAAATGGCCAGTCGTCTGATAGCAACCCACTAAATCCTAAAGATTTCTTTTCTTTTTCTGTTCCAGGACATATTTTCTATTCTTGTACTTCCAATGCAGGAGCTGTGGGTTTGATATGGTTTGAATGGACTAACTGTGCGATACAAAGAGGGTGTGGACAAACTGCGTCAAAGCTTCTTAGCAGCCTAGTGTTTGTAGACACACCAAATCAAACCGTGAGCAATGAAAAGCGCCTTTCATTGGACAATGTAATATAATAATTGCATATGTGTGTGTGCTTGTGCATTAACACATTCATGTTTGTGTTGTATGTTGTGAGGCATGCTTGCACAGAACAATTTGTAATTCATGACTTGGTATACAGTTCAATTGCCTTGACATTAAAACTTGCTGTACTGTAACATTTGACTCATGTTAAGAAGAAATAATTTCATTTTCTTAGGAAGAGAAAACGTCTGTTTGCTTTTGGCTTTATCCATATCCAGTCCATCCACAAAATTTGCATGGCAGTTTCTTCAACAAGTGTTTGACCTTTTCCTTGGCTCTGGAATAACAATCTCATGGTTCAAAGATGATTAGAAAAGAAGCTACAGACTGGATGTCAAACACAAAGCCACAATTTGTCAACTGTGATCTCAACATAACGCTTGTGCAGGTGTCCCTAGTGTAAACAGGAGTCAATGACCTATCTGAGTTGTTTTAGTAAAAGTCAATCAACACCATAACCCAAGCCTTGTTGAGTGAATGTAGATCATATTGCCAGAATATAATATGAGTATTAAGTGAATTATCGTCTCTGACTTTGGTTATAACGGCTCCTCTGACGGTTTTGGGTGAAAATCGGGAGGATAAACAGTTGTTAGTCAAGCATGTTTCAGGAATGCTGATAAAATAAATGTCATTCATTTATACAACTATATTAGTTGTATACATATATATTTAAAACTATCATATAAATATAAAACTATATTACATTTCAACAGCAGTCCTATTAGATTTCCTATTTGACAACCTTTAAATTAATCCAGTTTGAGAGTGACTCAACATCCATTTCCTGATGTTCCACTTCAACAGCCAGGCAGCTTGCCAGTGCATTATGCTGCCTAACAGTTGCACTGCAGAGACATGCCTGATCCTGCAGATGTGCAAAAAAACACAGGTGTGAGGTCTAAGGATAGTGTAATCATGCAAAGGACTGACATTACATGCAGTGGTGGAAGGGTGTGGATGTGTGGGTGTGTAATACTTTTACTTTATAGCTTTTTTTACTGTTGCATGGATGAGTCTGTTTCCTGAAAAACTAATCAAATACCGGTCTCTATAGTTTATCTTTAATATGTACAGTAGATCAGAGGTAGCCTACCGATGTTGTCAGTGTTGGGCATGATCACAAGCTGAATGATTGGCAGGCCAACCAATAAACGAGCTAGACAGTTTTTTGTTCTATGTGAACTCTAACTCTTTCAGACCAAACGTGATTTGCATCATGGACTGCCTTTAGGGCGCCCGGATGGCTCAGTTGGTGGAGCGGGTGCCCATATGTAGAGGTTTACTCATCAACTCCTACCAGCGGCCCTTTGCTGCATGTCATTCCTTCTCTCTACCCTTTCATTTCTTCAGCTGTCCTGTCAATAAAGGCCTAAAAATGCCCAAAAAAATAGTTAGCCTTTATTCTGAAAGGCCCTAAAAAGGTGGCTGGCTGTCTGGTGCAGGTGGTGTTTTCTAGGCCCATAAGTGTCACAAAATCTATGGAAACTCCTGCATACTTGTAATGTGATTGTGGATTCAAATTGAGCATTTAAAATGTGTGTATTTGAGTGTGTGCCAGCATGTGTTGTTTGACACAAAACTGGAATACACATACGGAACAATAAGCACTTTTAATCACGCATGAAAAGGTGTCAAAGAAAACGTATGAAGAAAGCAAACAAATATTATTCTACTTCTTGTTTGAAAATGTCAGTATTAGTAGAAATGTATGTGGGCTAGTTTACCAGAATTTGTCTTTCAGAGGGCCTTCACACAACACAAACCCATTTGAACAAATTTGCAACATTATAAAACGAAGATAAATCCTTCTCCCATCAATTTCCCCAAACAAATGTGTGTCACTAAACAAAACAACTGCCATTCATGCAACCCATGTTTGAGCATGTCAATAGCCATGCCTAATGAAAACAAGGCTTGTAAGAGTGATGAGAGAAAACCTGACTCAGCACTTCTACTCGGCTCCAAAAATAACGCCTTTAAGCTTGTTATTTTGGAGCTGAGGAGAAGTGCAGAGTCGGGTGATAATTCTAGAGTGGTCATATACTGTCATATACAAGTAGCCATGTGATCCAATGTTGATAGACAAATATTGATCATAGCTGCTGCTTTAATGATGTGGATAAGAAAAGTAATAAAGAATTTGCCTAAAAACAGAACAAAAAAAGTTTACTTGAAGGTATCTACATAAGAGTGACATGACACCGTCATGAACATGTGACACTGTCAAGCCACATTTATGACACATGAACCCTATTACTTGTTATGACAAAACCAAATGACACTTACTTAAAGAACTGTTATGTCATACACGTTTATGACTTGTTTACAATGTTTATGACCCGTTCATGACAGTGTCATGTCACTCTTATGTAGATACATACATACATACACACATACACACCTGGACTTACATTAATGCCTGGTCACTTTATCACTGGACTCACCACTGACACTTTTTTGTCTTTATTTGACAAATGTTCTTGTTAATATTATTATTATTACTCTTATTTTGTTGTCTTTATACTGTCTTTTTCATCTTTTTTTTTTTTTTTCTTGGAAAACTGCTGCTGGAATTTTCAATTCCCTCGTGGGAGTCATCCCAAAAGGATTAATAAAGAGGAGTCTAAATCTATACCTTCAAGTAAAGTGTAACCAAAAGTCCCTAATTTATCAATCATTAGAGTCATGACAATTACATTCACTCAAGGCAGAAATGAACAATGACGAAAGAAGTATTAAAGCTGTAGGGATGAAATCCCCCCCCCCCCTCCTTTTGTTTAGCTCCAAAACAAATTTTTCATTTTATAATCTCTCTTAACCCTCTTCATACTTCTCAATAATGTTGATAAGGGGAGTTTTTTGGTTTGCACCAGTTTGGTTGAGAGTGCTTGACCATTTGGTTTCATGTCATCTCCTCATTGACATTCTCCCCTGCGGACCAACAATAGGAATAACTTGACTAAAGCCAGTCTAGACTGATTTCTCATATTTGTTGTTTGCACATAAGGAAAGTTACAGTTTGAAATCATGATCATATGACATCCCATTCATTATTTTAATAGACAGCGGTCAAACCTTTACCGCATGCATCTTTGCATGTCACCAGACAGAGGGCCGGGTCGGCAAGAATAAAGTTACTTGGAAATCGGAACTGTTGAATGCAACAATAGACACATCCAGAAAAACCAGATCACAATGTGTCACAATGTGTCAAGTGCTGATGACCTTTACCATTGGTCCAAGCACCAACCTGGAGATTTCACTTCTGAAAGCTTCCTGCTTGAGACAACACACAGTACAAGACACATTTAGCTGAAGACGAAGACGAAGAAGAAGAAGAAGAAGAAGAAGAAGAAGAAGAAGAAGAAGAAGAAGAAGAAGAAGAAGAAGAAGAAGAACAACAACAACAACAACAACAACAACAACAACAACAACAACAACAACAACAACAACAACAACAACAACAACAACAACAACTACAACAACAACAACTACAACAAGAAAAAGTAATTGCTGTAATTATGAATTGCTGGAGGTAAAGGTTTAACTTATTTCAGCCGTAGAAAATCCCCAAACAAAGAAGTCCTCTTCAGAGAACAATGTAGTTACACAGCAACTGTATTCACCAACACTTGAAGAAAAAGGTGGGGACACGTTTGGCCTCAGGGTGATGAGTGTATTAAATGTCTGTGCAGGTGAATGATGTCCATGTAGGAGCTAAATTGCATAGGATCATTATCCCTCCTGGAACACATTACTGCTGAGGATGGTGTTCCTGAATTGGAACAGAAACTAAAAAAACAAGAAGTTCAAAAGCTTCACACCTTTAGGAGAAACAGAACGGGCCTATGAAATTGTATGGATCCAATCCAAAAAATACCTGAAACCACAAACGTATTCACCTCCTTATTTTAGCACATCACATTAAGGCATCCAACAGTTATATATTGTATTAAAGTTAAAGTTTTATATATATTTATCCACCCCCATTGTAGGCAGGCACTAAAATAGACTCCTTTCCAATTTCTAATAGACAGGTATACCTTTCTGTTTATTTTCTTCTCCTTTTTTCCAATAAACAACCTGGAGGCTAGTGAAACATGTTACAGTGCTTGATTCATTTTTATAGTCCTATAGGCTGTGTTAGTAATTGACTATCTCTTTCAAACTTTGTACCGGCTAATTTGGAACAATGTCTGAGCTCTGCTTGGGCTACGACAGACAGAGTTGATGTCTGTGATGACAGAAGTTACAGACGAAGGCAACAAATGTCATCGTGTCAGCAAAAAGCTGAAAATAAGCATTTCCATCTGGTTTTGCTGTTTCCATCACTGCCGATGGGAGCTAGGGCCGATAAGTACCTGACTACTGCAGAGTTATTTGGATGAATGGATGTCGGATGTTGAATGGATGTTGAATGGATGTCGGATGGATGTCGGATGGATGTCGGATGGATGTCGGATGGATGTTGGATGGATGTCGGATGTCGAAGCCAGATGTTAGTGGGTCTTTTGATCAGACTTAATAGTTACTACAAGAAGAGTAGGCCTACATTGTAAATGTATAGATTGTTGATAGCCCACTCCCATCATTACATTCCATGTCATTGTGCTGATGCTTTTATCCAAAGCGACTTACAATTTGCTATATATCAGAGGTTGCACGCCTCTGGAGCAACTACGGGTTATGTGTCTTGCTAATTGGTTGATGTACAGCTGTAGAAACATAACCCAGATCTCCCACACTGAAGGCATGTGTTATATCCACTGCGCCATCACCACCACGCACCATCAAATAAATATGAAACAGCTGTGATATTTAAGTCACAGTGTGCTTTACAAAACCATCACGGGAGAAGATTACAGACATTTTACCAGTCCAATACATCAGACTACACATCTTCTACCACACACTCCCCATGCTTACTGTAGCTCAGTATTTTTTGTGCAACTTTATACTTCCACTCCGTTTCGTTAAAGATGGATATGCATTTTTATCAACTATGGTGAATATTTACCTCTGAAGATTTTGCAGGCAAAACTTGTCATGATCTAACACATGATGCCTTGCAATAAAGGCTATGTATCAGGAAACTACTAGAACTGTTGGGTCCTTGTAAATTCTGGAGTGTGGGCTAGACCTACTCTATCTGTAAAGTGTCTCGAGATAACTCTTGTTATGATTTGATACTATCAATACAATTGAATTGAATTGAATGTATTGCTACTGAGGAGTATAAGAAATTTGAAAAAGATTACTCTGAAAGAGACCAGTTTTTATATTTTGTACATATTTTGATAATAATTATTCAGCATTCATTCATTTTGTACTGGGAAATTTTGAATGAAGAATTTTGCTTACACAGTATTATTTAATTGCAGTATCTTGTCTTTAACTTGAGTAAACTTGGCTCACGTTAGTCGTCATTTATGATGCCTACAGCGTTCCCCTCCCAGAAAAATAACAATCATACCTCCGAGGAACTCTATCAACCAGATGGCGTGTGAAAAAACACGGCTGATTCCTATCTCCATCACGGACTGCACCAATTGACCCGTCAGTCCCACTATTCAGTTTCTTCCATTGTACTAAATCAGTCATCGTGACAGTCATATTTTAGATTTTGAGGAAGTAAAGTATTTATAATCTGCCGTGTAGTCAAGCATGCATTTGGTGAGTGGTGTTTGCTGTGCATTGCTCAAGGCAAGAAAGTATGGAGAACTTGATTTGAGTTTTGACAGATAAGGATCAGCAGAATAGACGTTAAGTAAGGATTTAAACGATAAACAACATAAATAAATAAAATAATTATTATAATAATAATAAAAACACTTTATTTAAATTTGAATTTTGTGATCTTAATCACAATGAGGAATGTGCAAAATAAGATCAAAAACACACGTTTTTATATTTAACTTTTGTTTTTTGAACCCAATATGCATTCATTTTCTCTGCACATGACAATCTTCTTTTTCACTAAAGTTAATAAATAAATTACCAAAAAGCACTAGAGTGCTTGTCCACAATGGCAACGGCCCTACTTGTACAGTACAATGCAGACAGTATCTAAAGTCTATCTCTTCATTCCTTCACTCTTATACACTCGAGGACTTGAGCTAAAGGTCTGTTTGACTTGAATAAATGATGGACAGTTATCCATTGTTAACAAAACAACCCTATTGACTCAAATGCTGTGAGAGATCACTGATATGATAGTACCTTTGGAGAATCCACATTGAAACAAAAGTCAATATTTGTCCTCAGTTACCTTGTCACATGATGTCTACACAAGCCCCATTCAAATAATTGCCCCAGTGCTCTCCACCTGCATGCACATGGACATCACACCCACGCAAGACACACTGTCTCACACACATAAATCAACAGATCCAGTTTATCCGTATTACTGCACTCTCAGACGCATACCAAATTACCATGTTTGAAGATGGTAACATGTATCAAGTAGGATCAAGTATCAACTAACTTAATTGTAATCCAGTTTAGGTGTAAAATTGTAATGTTGTCATGTTGATGTTAAAGAATGATGTCCTTACTTAATATTTCATGTCCATGTAGTGGAGGATGTGCACCTAAAAGACCAACAAATAAATATTTGTGCAAATTCTATTCATTTCGAGTTTGAAAGGGCCACAGGAGCCCGAGCGAGAAGCTTTCCACAGACTTTAGGTAACCGATACTTGAGAGTACACAAAAGCATGTGCATGTGCATGTGTGGTGGTGCATCTTTCTTTGGAAATCTATGAATGTAGAAAGAGTTTAGCCTTTCCCACTAAACAAACAGGAATTTTAACGTTTGGTCATGCATTCATTTTAACTCTGTGGGGAGACTGTGTATCATTGTGTCAGTAAGAGACACTGATATCTGATATCTCGTTTGGTTACCTTTTAAAGACGTTTTTGAATAACAGTAAAAACTAACGATTCTGTCTTTACACTTCTTCATTCTATCAGCCAAAGACTTTACTGTATATTATAAACATTGCTAATAATATACAGCAAAGTGTACTTTTACAATGGTAACAACCATTGATTAACCCAAGATTAATTTTAGTTAACATCATGGAGGCCGTTTCACTCAATTCATAACATTCTAGCTGCAATAAGTCATATCTCGCTAATCAAAACAAACCACATACTGGAGGCCTGTGCATAGGAGAGATACTGTCAAAATAGATAAGGACCGAGTCAATAAATACATGTACTACTAACCCTAACCGACTGGGATGTCTTATTTCAGCTTGTGGGTTGGTAGGTACTACAGATTCCCAAATGTATGCATTGAAAAGGTGGGTTTTTCACGTGCCCTTTAAAACACACATACAGACGCTGTACTCTAGCTAAATGCTAACATGATATGCTAATGTTTACCATGTTCAACAGCTAACATTTGCTAATCTTTACTAAACACTTATTAGTACAGCCGAGGCTGAGGGGATGTCATTAGTTTGAATGAATTGATCTGGGCACCATGAATTTATAACAAATTACATGGAAATCCATTAGTCCATTCAATGCAAAATTTCACTTTTCATTTAAATTTTCAATGACAAATATCATCCTCATGGTGACACTATAAAAGAAAGGTCCGTGGATCACCAAAGTCATCAAGATTCATCCTTTAGACACCATTACTATCTTTACTAAATTAATTTCGCCAATCCATCCAAGATTTGTCAAGACATTTTACTAGCACATAGTTCCTGCTGGCACCGCAGCTTTACAATTACAGTCTATTAGCTGAGAAGGGGGTCATTTAAAGTTTAAATGGCAAAGGAAGTAACACATACTCATACTCATTGTTTCAGTGTTAATTTAATCATACAAATGTTTAATTATAGATACATGGGGGGGGGGGAGCTTTATGTTGACAGTTTCTCTTCAGATAAATGTGCTATTTACGGACTATGTAAACTTTCATCTCATCCACTCACCATGCCACCCATCTCAAATCCGTACAACGCACAAACTAAAACTAGAGAATGAATCCAGCAATATTCAGATTTCTTACCATCTGTCTCTCTCACAAACAAAAACACACACAAGCAAGCTCAAAAGAAGCAAGAAGCGCGCGCACGCACGCACGCACGCACGCACACACACACACACACACACACACACACAGAGAAAAAAAACTGACGTCACTAAAAGAGGCAATTCAGAACAGTGTATACTGTTTGGGAGGAGGACTATCAGTTGACTCAATACAAATACAGCAGCGCTGCAACACAGAATGCTAGTGTATTTAACAAACGGGTACACATGATCTTAGTAGCAATAAACACTAAAGATCATGATGAATAACATTTAGATGATCATAACTACAACAGGTTTGAGAAATTAAAATATCCTCCTAGAAAAAAACTGTAACACCATCGTGGAGTCAACAACTTTTCCCGTTTTCTTTTTAAGCCCAAACTACATGATGAAATGTATACATGAATGACATAATGAACATGGCAAAGCTAAAGCACAGATTCAGATTATATAACTCATTTCCAGGTATGCAAAACCTAAATGTGTGACTAACGTAAACATCAATCAATCTTAATTTTTCAACTCAGACATTATCGGTGGAGTGAGGAAACTAATGTTTAAAACTTTGTGGTTAACACTCAACAAAAACTTTAAAGCTGTGAAGAACATAGGCCTTTATGGGAGAGCAGATCAGCAAAACAAACCAACAGAACCTTCTGGAAAATGCTGGTATCACAATTCACAAAAAGCCAAAAATAATTTCCCGTTTCATCCTCACAAGTGGTGGACAGTGTTGTGCAAATAGCAGTAACAGAATATCAGTGCCAATAAAGCTGACGCAAACCATTCATTTTCATATTACAATAGTTTCATTCTAGAACTTGTCATTTTTTCCTTTCCAACGTACTTAGCATGATGTGGAGTTGAAGAATTCAGATTTTTAGCACCACCTGCTGGCTTTACATGGGACTTTTTGCATCTGCAGTGAACAAGACATCAAATAAATAATAACAATAAGGGCAGTTAGTGAGTCAGTTCATCCAAACGTGCCGACTCACTCAACAATACTTCAGAAGTACACGGCCAGTAATATCCATCTGTATGGGAGTACACACATCATCCTTAGCCCAAGTAGTATACACCATTTTTATGTCAGTTAAATCCAAAGAGAAACCATAACATACATGCACATCTAAAATGCTTGCTTACACTTCTTCTTTCTTTACACACACACACACACACACACACACACACACACACACACACACACACACACACACACACACACACACACACACACACACACACACACACACACACACACACACACACACAGCAAAATAGATTTAGATGGCTTTTTTTAAACACCTCACTTGCGTAAACTCACTTGCATACTTTTGCGCTTCAGCATCTATTTAAAAAAAAAAAAATTACCCTACAACACACAAACACACACACTTCCCACATAACCCTCACACATACCCCTCACGATCTGAAGTAAGTGGGAAACCTGCAGACAGAACAGATTAGTGTTGTGGTTCCCTGGATTTTATCTTTGGGAGAGACAGGGTTCCTACACAGGCATGGTGCATATTTTCTCTACAATAGTGGAAATGGTTAGTGGAACTTCTGACTAAATGTAATACAAAAACAAATAACATTTAGTTCTCTCGGGCATAAATCCAACTATTTTCCACAGAAATGCTTGAAACATGACCATTATATTTTCTCAAGAGTATTTTCAAGCACGCTTTACTTTTTTAACAGCTCACAAGCTGTTTGAAATAATACCAGATTGGACACTTTTCAAGGCCTCACAATTATCAATGATCACATTAATGTTGGTCTATTCTCTGCAATTTTTCCAAAATGTCAAGACCTGTGTAGGAACCCTGGAACAAAGTATCCATTTGTCCAAGGGAATACTAAATTGTATGTTGGTTGTTCAGGGTTGATTTTCCCTTTAATTAGCCGTGTTTTACAGTGGGAATAAAAAATATTTGTGTGTATCTATTTGTAAGGTTTTATAGCACTCTTAAATGAAGCATTCACACATGCGAATCCGGGTGTTGATGTCAGGTGGGACGTTCCACTGTAGCGGATGTAATCCATCCCCTCACTGTAGTTTGTGTTACTGTGGAAAGGACCACAGGGTTGAGGAGAAGGTTGTCACGAGTCAATATAAAACAACAGTTCTCCCCCCGCTCCCTCTCCTCTGCATTTAAGGACTCCCAGGGTGTTAAGCTCATCATCCACCACGGTGTGATGTGAGGAGGGAGGGAGGGGGTTCTTTGTCATTCTAGCTCTGTCCAAATGGATATGGTCCATGAATACCCTAGAACAAATGACAGAAAGGGTATTAGAGTAGTTTATACAGAATGAAAGTGAACATACTGTATATAAAGATGATAGCACAAGAGTTATGTAATTAGAAGAAAGGAGACACATGGAAACAGGAGCTACATGTGAACAACTCTAGTGTGGTATGTGGTGCATGCAAGAGCTGCGTACTGCCGTGACCACCAGCTTCAGGGCAGTAGCAAAACCTGCATTACCTGTTAGGAAGCAGCTCAGTTAGTGGCCTTTTGAATAATTGTCTCATTTAAATGCCACTGGATGACAAAGCTAAGTGGTTCTCTATACTCCAGTTTAGCCACCAAGGAAAGGCTGTGAGCTGAAACTGTGAATAAAGGCTCAGCAATGGGCATGAGGTGATACTACTACATGCAGTAATGTGTCCTGAGAGATTTAGTTTAGTAGTTACACTTAACAGGTAGATGCAGTGATGGACATGTCCTCAATGGAAACCATAAACTTGGTTTAAAGATGCTATGGATATTTTTTCTGACGCGTGTCACAATGATTTTGCAGCGTCAGCAATTCACAAACTAATAATAGTGATACTCATGTGAGGGCAGTAAAATACTTCATCGTCACATCCTTAGTCAAAGTTCATCTTTGACTTTGACTTTGATACCAATTTTTACAAAACTGAAAGTGACAGTGGCCACCTCGGAAAGCTGTAATGATCATTAAACGCCAGAACACAGGATGAATGAGACCCTTTGCTAAAGGACCACCAGCAGGGCAAAGAATGTTAAATTTGGCCTGAGTGTGGAGCCAAAGGAAAGGCTATACTAATAAAGAGGTTATATATACACTAATCTCATAGTGCAGATGGGGCTCCCTGGAATTTGATCATCTGTTTTCGAGGTTTATCATCTAAAATGAATGTTGTGTTCACACTATGACAACAACGCAACAGGATACAAGTCATTTTCAATGGAAGTCGGTGACATGAAGTTACAAGCTGACACCATGTTGAGATGTCCTTAACTTTTTACAGCACACCAATGATCCCGTGAAGTGCTAGCCCTGCAAGATTAATCGTTATAAAATCACGATCTCAATTCACCCTGTTCACGGTTTAATTTCTAAATGAGTTTGATTCTCATTTCATTTTACGAGCCAACTGCATAAGAAATGCTATTTTCTTCTGTGAGTTTTAAACACAGACTGTATAACATAGGTTTTAAAGTGCTGCGATGCTCTCCTTTCCCTTCATTGAAGCCTCTACGTTTACAGGCATGTGTTATAGGTGCCAAAAATAAAAATCTGTTTGGTACTGCCAATTTGTTTTGTTTTGTCACGGTCACAAAAGAAAATCGTGGCATAGAATCGTGATATCAATTCTAAACAAAACAAATCGTGATTTATATTTTTCACAGAATCGTGCAGGCCTAGTGCCAACCCCTGATGTGTTTTAAAACGCATGGGGTTAGCTGTGCTACTGTGTTATTAAGCTAATTAGCTGTTGCTATGCTAGCTTTCTGTGTAGTGCAGTGCACACGGGGATGCAACAGATCAGCGAAATGTGAAACGAAATGAACGCTTGAAGAACACTTCAACAGTGACTGTGTGACAGTGTAGCTGGCCGCGCTTGGCCGTTTTGTAGCTTTTGGTGCTCGTAGTGTGAACATAACACACGTTGATGGAAAAATAGAACTGTTTTTGGTGGCCCTGGATAACAACTCAGCAGAGGTGGAAAGAGTACAAGAAGACTGTACAAAATGACAGCTACTTTAAAGAAATTATCCTCACTTTTATACTTACAAAACTACTTGAGTGTAAAGTAAAGCTGTGGCTTAGAGCTCACCAAACGTGTTACCACCTCGAACTCTGTGCTTCTACTAATGAATTGTACTGTTCTTGTTTGTTTTTTCCTTTGTTTTGGTTTCTTCTTGTTTTATATACTAAATGTTACTACTAAATGATATAAATGATTTATACTACTATATGATAAATGATACTAAACTATCTTTTGTCTTTTTCATTGTAACTCCAACCGGTCTAATGTACTGCAGATGGAAATTAACCCTCGGGCTACAATCTGGCACATTTATGTGTCCTACTGTATCGGTTCATCAATGTGCATTGTCCTGAATTAATAAATTAAATACAAAATAAAATGAATAAATTTACTTGAATAAGAAGCAAAAAGTAGGTCAGTTAAAGTAAACGTTAACATTTTAAAAAGGGGAAGAGGGAATAATATTAGAAACATAACCCATTAGGACATGATTCTAAATTTGATTGCATTGGGGTGCATTGTACTGTTCACTGAACACTAGGCCCAGCCTGGGTGCTCACCCTTCCCACCCGCGGACAGTTGACCGTTGGCCGGTGGACCTAAACATTTACAACATATAGTTAGCTAAGAACAGAGTGTACTCCTGCAGCCACAGACACACAGGAAGCTTCTTCTTGGCTTCAGCTGCTGATTTATTTCCTTTCTTCGGTTCCATTCTCACACACCTGAATGTTTTTACTCCTACAGCTTAACCTCATTACAACTTTTTATTGGCGCAACTTCAACTCTGAGACACCCCCAACTGTCCAGAACCTGATGTCTTAACAGCTAATGACCAAGCTGCTGTAAAAACTGGGATGTATGAATGGCCCCATCTTGAACTTTCCCTGACAAACACTTTGGTCCATGAAAAGATAGAGTTTGTGAAAACCTGTGCACATCAATCAAATCAATCCAACAACCCTTTAAACTCTGCAATAGAAATGTTCTGCCAGTGACTACATTGTTAGGTTTGCCTATGTCAATTGTGATGCGATTATGTGATGTCATTTCTTGGAGTATCTTAAGAAGCTTCATATTCCTTAAATCCGTACAACCTAATGGCGTTTTTAATTAATGGTAGCGGCTTGACTCGCCTTGACTCACTTCGACCGCGGTGCCCGTCCTCATGAGGCGAGCCGTGGCTGGTCGTTGTGGCAGGTAACCGTCGTAAACTAACGCGACACACACAGAACGTCGGAGGTCTGTTGTTTTTCAGAAGACAAATTTTGTTTCAAAAGATGCTGGAGGCAGCAAAAAAAACAACAATCACCGCTGGCTAAACTATTTAAACACGGTGGGTTTGTTCAGGACACCCCCCCCTGTCCATTGCTAGCAATGATAACGCAGTGATTAATGACGATTCTCTCTGACCAATCAGTAGTCTGCTTTTGGTATTGCCTCAGCTCGCTGTACCTGGGCTTTTTTTCATAATGGAAAACCAAAAAAGGTGAGTAGACTTGAGGCGAGTCAAATAGATAACATGCAGTGGAAAGGGGGGTATAAAGGGGTATGTAAGTCAATAAATTATAATAATTAAGAAAAGTAATGAAATTGTCATAAAAAAAAACGAGAAAAAAGTTTTTCAATACCCATACCGGTATACCAATACTGATATACTCATTTTCATGACCATAGTGTAAAGACATTTGGATAGATTCCTCTACACTAGAGATGATTAGCCTGCAGTTTTGCACCTTACATCACATGGTGTCGTTGTACGCACGTGCTGACGTCATCGCGAGCTTACAGCATGATGATAGGAAAGACCGAAGCCTTGGCTTTCTGCTAAGAAAAAAGAATTAAGGGTCTAGCTGGTATGGTTTTTAATATTACATCGTTTTATATACGATCATGTTAACAATGATCTCCCGCGGCCATTACGGGGAGATACTCTGTCGCCACAGCTAGTTGTCAGCCTGTACCGGATCGGACGTCAGGTAACGTAACGACGTCATCGCGCGTGTACAACACAATGGCGTAAAAGACAGAAGCATGTGCTTTCTGCTGCTGAATGAATGCTCTAGCGGTTTTCATTTTAGACCGTTTTAAACAGGATCGTTTTAACAACAACTATAACTATAACAATAAAAGAAGCACTTAACTTACCACACCAGGGAGCAACTAAAAACTGCAGATAGAAGCAAGTCCCACTGACATGATGTAGGTTTCATGAAAACTGCACATGCACACACATACAATAAATCAGAAAGGCTCCTTGATTGAGCTAACCTCATGAATGTAGTGAATGTAGGTTTGTAAGTGGTAGTAGCAAAACACTAAATTTGATTCATACATACCTGACCATAAGTCACCACAGAAAGATTGGTTTGGAGACCATTCGACGCCCTATTTACAGCATTATGAGACTGTCCATTTTGATCTTGCTGGATTGGCTCTTGCGAGCGTTCCCACGCCCCGCCAGGATCTGCGAAGCTGTTGTCACTGGCGTCGTGCTTGTTCTTCTGTGGCGAGGCAAAGGGGTTGAAGTCTCCCTGCACATTGCGCTGGGGTTGGGTATTGAATTCTGTCTCGAAGGAGGACAGCTGCTGGGTCACGCCGAGGAGACCTCCAACTTCTACACTAAGAATTACCCAGATTACATCTGTGGAGAAAACAAGCATCACAAACATGAGCTGACTGTGCGACTGAACCAAACAACCAGTTTGCTGATTTCCCCTTTGTTTCATTGTTAATGTTTTGGTTTGGTTGGTCAGACAAAACCAGCAATTTCAAGATTTGGTTTCCAATACATTTGATGAAATTGTAACAGAAGCTGACATGAGTGGAAAAATAAAATAAATGTTAGTTGCCGCCCCAATATGTTGTCTCAATAGATACAAGCGGTAGAAATAGAAACTTCTTAAAATCCATGTCGTACCTCCATAGAATAATCCGGTGGCTGTGCACATCCTCCACTGGCCCTGGTACATGCCTGGAGCTGTGGGACTTCGCATCTGCACACTCACATCTGATATTTCCTGGGGGTCTAGTGAGTTCACCATAACTGTGTTTACATGCCCAAACTGATCCCCGCCAATGTATTTGAGACAGACCCCAGGTGGCCACGACTCTGCACCTGTAGTACACAAAAGGTGAGTGCAGTCAAATCACAACTCAAAACCATGATGTCACTGACATTTGGTCTGGTGAATAGTACAAACAGATTAGTAAACTTTACTTATACTGTGCAAGATGAACATGCGAACACAGTGACATGCTCCACACCTGTGTTTTGTATTCTCCAGGTCTTTGTGAACGGTGTATCTGGAGGAACAGACTCTCCTTCCCCAATTGTCACATCTTCGACAAAGGACATGGATGGCGTGTTGACGTTGGGACTTTCAAAGTCATAATATGCACCAATAGCAGCCTGCAGGTTCCTGTAACACATGATGAAGGGCATGGTATTAACGGAGGTCTCCATCCCACATGTGACCGTGGCCACAAGATTATGTACTTTATGAATATAAAATGACATCAAGAAATCAGACAGTCAAGGTATTCTTTGACAGAAAATTTTAATTTTTTTTGCATACTTGTCCAGAATACACAATAATATATATATATATATATATATATATATATATATATATATATATATATATATATACACTTTTTTTTTTTTTTACCTAAAAACTTGCTGAGTCAAGAAGTCTAGGTGACGGACAGTCTTCCTAATCTGCTGCCTGAAAACTATATTACTAAATGGGACAGTCCACCAATCTGACAATTACAAAGACAATCAATCCTAAAACAGGATTCACATCTATTATTAGATAGCTCAATTAGAATAAATTTGTATCTTTTAATACAAAACATCTAAAAAGCACTGAATATTTCTGTTCTCTTTTATTTACGCATTTATTTGAATGTGAAGCGCTTTATACTAAAGCTGAAGTGATTGAGCAATTGATCCACATAAAATTAGGGGCGATCCTGAAAATTAAAAAATGTATTTGAGAGAGAGGTGCATGTTCACATCTGGCCAATTATTGTGTAAAGTTGGCATACTTGCCGGATAGGATGTTTTGGAAAGTTGCAAAAGAGTTTTGGTTTAAACATAGTGACATAGTACGGGTGATGCAAAAAACTTGAATCATAAAGCAACTCAATAACGTCGTTCATTGGACCCTTCCAGCTTGGTTAACACCAATGTCTGACAAACTCCCCACTTCTGGTTTGTAATGCAGACATTCTGTTATGCATTTGTAATCTCCAAGCCCAAATTGAGTTATGGTTGATGACATCACGGACATCCTTGGGGGTTATTTTCTCAGACTTGACAAAGTTCCCCCAGAGCCACAGAAGACATACTGTACAACTGTTTCTACAGGCTGAATGGTACTTACCATGATTATTGAACTGGTGTGTACATATAAAATGTGTGGAAAAACCTGCATTGATGTGCTCAAGTAGGACACGATGATTTTTCCTAAAATACTCCTAGGAAAATTGCTAATGCATTGCTGCTCTGATTTAAAATAAATCCGTCACAGCACTATTAAACTAGTTTCAGTAGTATCACAAATACCCAACAACTGTCACATGATGATGTCATACTTCCTGACTCCAAAAAAAACCCTGAACAAAACAATACAACACATGTACTTGACATTTATAAATCATATTATTGAAATTTTAACCCACTAACTCTCTCTACTCTGTTAACGTTAGAGTTATTATCGATTTGTATGATTTCTATTTTATTTAACCTTTTCCCATTTAACTGAATTCTTTGATAAAGTCACTCAGTTTGATAAACAACAAAAATATGGAAACTTTAGAATAGAACTGCCCAATATGAGGAAAATATCTAATTGATATTATTTTGACTAATATTGCAATTGAGATATGATTCACGATATTGGAGGGAATGATCATTTTTCTCATTTCACTGAAAAATTATTAACATTGAAAGAGATTAAAATGATTATAGTGTGATTTTGGCAAGGATCTGTACGATTTTCTTTTCCTTTAGTCTGTTGGATACAATTTGTAAAACATCTCTGCGGCCCCAAAAGCTTCATTCAGAATGGTTTGACAAATATTTTTGCCTTTAACAAGTATTACGCCCCCTGTGATTTGGAGATTTCAATTTTAATTAAGTGTCCAGCCCTACTTTAGAACTTCTTTTTCTCCCCAAATCCTCTGACTGAATAGGAGTTTATTTGTGTATACATGTATTCCTGCTGTTTTATTATTGTTGTATGTAATTTGTCCCTAATACTCTCTCTTTATGTTCATTGATCTGTACGCTAATGTTGGCAAAAAATACCTACATCACAATCAGTTTTATTGGCCAAGTATACTTACACACACAGGGAATTTGACTTCGGTAGGTGTTAAAAGTATTCCTCCCTTTTAACAAAAAAAGACGTGATCAAACCCGTCGGCCACTGATTAACTAAAAGCTTGGTATCCATTGATCAATGACCACTTGTTGCCAAACGTTCAGATCACGACTGGTTACGTCATCAGACGTGAAGTGGCTGGCTGTGCCTCGAGTTGTAGCTTCCCGAAGAGCACGATTTAACTGGCTCTGGACACTATTATGTAATATGGCTGCTAATGTACACCGAGAGTTCCCTGATTTTAAATTAGCCAGTTGGTCAGTCAGCTTGTTCTTTGTTTTTCCAGTTATTTCACCTTATAATAACTCTTCAGTTGGGGTAAACTTTACCGTTTCACTTCCGTCTGTCCCCGAAACGATCGTTGGTAGTTAACTAGCTATAACGTAACTGCCCGTTTCCCGTGAAGGAATGATGAAATGATCTTCTCGGGTTTGAACAACATTAAGTTAGCACCGTGTGTGTCTACCTCCATTTTTATAGCATTTTGACGTAAGCTAACTAGCTAATTATGCTGCTAGGTTAGCGTCATGTTGCTGTCCGAGATCAGGCCCTCGTATCCCCGTACTCACCAGTTGGTCATGTCCAGGAAGAAGGCGCAGCCGGCTGGGTTGAGCTGAAAGCCCAGCAGCCTCTGAAACTCCGAAATGAGGACGTCCTTGTCCGTGGTGCCCATGCAGCTGAACTTCTGCATGAGCTCCGCGTCCACGTCCATGTCCGTGCCCTCCATAGGGTGGCGGGTGTCCCGTAACGGAGACGGGGTGGTGCGAGGGGGGGGACCTCTTTCAGTTTAGTCCGAGGCCTTGTCCAGCCATAACAACCAGCTCAACAATAACAACCGTCACTGCGCATGGCACAACTAGGGGGACGATGTTTGACGTTGCAACAGCCCGCGCGTCACCTTCACCAATCACGTAATGGGCGTCGACGTCATCTGTTGCTATTTGCAGCCACCTTTTCATTGGTTTATCAGTCAGAATCAGAATGGGATTTCTTGCCAAGTAAATAACACTTAAATGGATTTACCTTGGTGATTGGTGCATACATAAAAATATGAAACATGAAATAAACAATAAAGCAAAGTACTGCAACAGACAATAAAATGTTCATAAAATTGAAATATTACCTCAACAAAAATGTAAAATTCAATTCGACGTTATTTAAGACACACAGGTCCATAACAGTAGAAAAATATGTAGAACACAACAACACAGACAAAATAAAAAAATTATGTATGTTTAATTTCACAACATCAAAGTGATTAAAACACATGCAGACATTTGTTCCAGTGTTTCCAAAAGCAAGAAGTGTCTTTTATCACTCTGTGTGGAGTCAGTTAAAGCCACTATAATTACATTTTTTGAAAAACTTTAGCAACACATACAATTTCTTATCACAGCATGAAAGGTGGGAACATTACTTGTCACAAACATATGACTCGCTCTTGTCCATCTTTGCAGTTTGAGAAAGATTCTGAATGCATCATTAAAGGGTAACTACCGTTTTTTTTTAACCTGGACTCTATTTTTCTATGTTTTTTTTATCTAAAGCCTCTTTCCGAGCAAGTAGTTACAGGAGCGTAGTTATAGGAACAGTCCACTTCTAAACAGTTCTACTAACTACTCTCCCCCAAACCAGTTTTTCCATTTGCATTCACTCTGACCAAGTGGCCATAGATACTGTCCTTTTGTTATTATAACACAGCCATCTAACCACCACTATGCAGGAAAGGGAAAAGACCCTGCCCTGAAGTAGGAGCTGAAAGAGTTACAGGAACTGTGGCCAGAGGAATTTAACATTCCCCAAATTATTAAAAATGGTTCTAGGAACATTACGTTCTAGGAACTGCAACAATCCGTCTGGTTGGAAAGTGGCTTAAAGCAACACTAGAGAACTTTTTGTAATGTTTCCTAAATCGGTGGTTCATCAACTCGTAACAGGGTGAACGGCACTTGTTCTTTGCGGCTCTCTACTGGCTATGACGACACTAGGCAAGTTTGCCAGATCAGGTAGCGGATCTGTAGTTCATATGAGACACAATGGGACAAATCTGCTTCCAACCAAGGGGGACCGAAGCGGGAAAAGTTACATAGTGTTGCTTTAAGTGACTGATGGAAACAATAGTATTTGACTTTGTTACATTGTTAAAAGGGTGGTTCAGAATATTGGACATAGGACCTCTCCTCCAGTTAACTAGTATGTTATTTATCAGTGGAGACCGTTTTCCACACGTTTCATCCAGTCCTTCTAGTTGCAGAGTTTGCTGACATTGGCAAGCGCAAGTCAATGGTTGAGGCTATAGCCTGCCACTAAAATGTCTTACCCACTCCACAGTACACCCAAAGCAAACAAATGATAACACCAGACTATCAATGCAATGGATTTAACGCAATCAAAGTCAAAGGGAACAAAATAAAACTGTTCTGGGTCGTCTTGCTACTTTTCCAACCATCACAACTTTAGTTTTGGCTGAAAAAAACTCATGATTTACCAATTTACATGTGAAAATATGTTGACTGTATACACTTTTTCAAATAGAGTCGGATGGGTTTTGCGCTAGCGACTTCAGAGCTGTTTCTCGTTAAACAGAAAGGTCTCAAAGAGGTTTTAAAGGTCTATCTTTGAAGGGATCTTTTCCATACTGTTGTCAGACACTCAGAATATCGATCTGAGCCTGTCAGTGCCAAAACGAGCACTTTTGTGATGGTAAATACAAGCTGGAGAATTGCCCTGTTAACTTGTTTGTAGCTTGTTTTGAAGATGCCGACGCAGCGATCTTGCTTAAATGGATACTTCACCGACTAGCGTTTAGCTTTGTTTCAGTAGAAACCCGGTAGTGTTTTCCAATGACCATGCTTCCCTTCCTCATGTCCCCCCGAGACAAGAGATCTCTGTATTTTATGTCTCAAAAAAAACTCTGATGACGCAAAAATCTACATTTCGCGTCATCTGAGGAATTTTGTACCAAACTACAAGCCAGCTTGTTTCACATGTCTTCAACCACACATAGGGGGGTTGGACTCTTTACCCAAAGGGATTCAATTCAGCATTCAAACTACCGCAGATGTGTACCACTGGGATACATAGGTACAGATCGGAGAATATGAAGGAAACTTTACTACATAGGCTACAGAATAATCCACACACAACAAGTTGCCCCCGATGCTGCACCATCAGAGTGTAAATTTGTGTGAGTGTTTATCTGAAAGCAGTTGGCACTTTGTACGGCAGCCTTGGCCACAGTGTCTGAATGTGTGTGAATGGTGAATACTTCCTTTAAAATGTAAAAGCACTTTGAGTAGTCATCAAGACTAGAAAAAGCGCTATATAAAAACAGACCATTTATATTTACATCTAGCTACTTCTAACCACTGGTGGAGTTTGTAACCGTTAAATTCTGACCATTCTACATCCCACGCAAATTGAAATTGAAGCTTGTAGCTAATGCTACAATTGCCTTAGCTGAACTTTACGGAGCCTATAAAGTATGTGCAGTAAATGTTGCCTGTTTCGCATGTTGTTTTTATATATATTAAATGTGTAACACCAATTGAACCACGGTGAAACTTTGTTTTGCATATGGTTGAAATGACAATAAAACACTTGAGTTGAGTTGGATGCACCACTGTCTGTCTATGTAAACGCTAGGCAAGGTGTGCATTCTGGGATTTGGTGTCTTTCAGACACATGACCCCAAAACACATTTTCTTTTCTCTTTTCTCTGTCTAGAATCACATTTCTACGACATAAGTGACCCACTTTTAAGATACATTCATCTTTTCAACGGTGAAATATCCCATTAATTGCTCGAAATCTAGACGCATCCTAGCGGCAGCAACTATAATTCTTGGGTTTGGCTTGTCAGGCTTTAATAATGGACCAATGCCTGTTATTCCCATCAGTCACTTAGACACAAAACATAGGAAAATAGAGTGCAGGTTGGAAAAACGGTAGTTACCCTTTAATTAGCCTACAGTATTTTATTTATAGGTATTTTTTCGTGCGGTGGTAACTCGTAATTTCAAGTGGAACTAACTGTCGCTAGGTCTTATATCTGGCAGGAACTCTTTTTGGGAACACCGGAATCGCGCTCTCGAAGGAGATTGCCGGGGAACATGCCTAAGTATATATTTTATTGTATTCTACGTTTAGTCTATGATTTCCACGTTTCAACGAACGCAGTTATTGTTTGTATTTAGTAGTAAATAAGGAACGAAGGTAAAATATGCTTAGAAAAGTAATGAAACAGACCTGTTTGTTTCCAGTGAACGATGTGAGCTTTGTTTGGGCTGTGTCTATTTGCTGGACTCATTCAACCTCGATGTTACCAGCTTAGAACGTTGATAGAATTAAGAGCATGCTACTAAACAAAATCATTATTCTTTCTTATTTGTATGACTTTTATGGTTACTTAAACCCATATTGGGTATATGGTGAACATGTATAAAATAATTTTAAATCTAAAGCTCTCCTGCAGCGCATACTTGCGTAAGGTAAAGATGTCCTGCTAAACAGGACACTTAAGTGTTAAACATCCCAACATTTCGTGCAGGATATTGAATTTCCTTGCAGGACAACTTCTGTACAATATGCATACTAAAATTCCCACAGGACTCCACAACTGAAACCTATTCCTGGAGGACGTTTTTGTAAAGGAATCATTTGTAATGTTAACATGATGGCAAAAAAAGCTTTACGGACCAAACAAACAGGTTTACAAAATAGTATTTCTAGATGTCATCTTTTAGAACCTACTGCAATACAATGTGTCCTCGAGCAAGACACTTAACCCCTAGTCGCTCCAGAGGCGTGCAACCTCAAATATATAGCAACATCAAAGTCGCTTTGGATAAAAGTGTCTGCCAAATGACATGAAATGTAATGTGTCAGTGTGAATGAGTTCTTGACTATTCAGTTGTTCAGCTCATTGACAATTGGGATTGTATATACAGTGGCTTGCATAAGTTTACAAACCCAAGCTAAAGTGGATTTAAAAGGGGAATACAAAAATTGACCTTGCTGTCTTTTAATTTAAAAAAGAAATCAGGAAAATCCAACCTTTTTCAAGGACACCAATCTTAACCTATGTTAAATTCCCATAGAGACAGGATGATTTTTTTTTTTTTTAAAGGCCAGTTATTTCATGGATCCAGGATATGTATGCATTTTTATGTATCCTGATAAAGTTCCCTTGGTCTTTGGAATTGAAATACCCCCCCCCCCCCCCATCATCACATGCCCTTCACCATACCTTATGCCCCTGCATTTTTAGGAAGAAAATGTATTTATTTTAAATGCAGTGTTCATTCACAAAGAAAATTGGTGTCCTCCAAAGGTTGGATATTTTTTTAATTAAGTAATTTTTTCTTCTTTTTTTTAATCCACTTTAGTGTGTGTGTGTAAACTTATGCAAGCCACTGTACGTACGTACGTACATACATACATACATACATACATACATACATACAAATACAGTTTGGGGATAAGTTATGTCTGCAGCTCTGGACTTTTTGTGTTAACGTCAAACTTTTTTGCCCCAACAGGTTTTACTGTGATTACTGTGATACCTACCTTACACATGATTCGGTAAGTTGTACTTGTGTGTGTGTGTGTGTGTGTGTGTGTGTGTGTGTGTGTGTATTCAATTAAAATTACTGACAAGAATCTATCTTGGTTGTATTTTGCTCTTGTAAACTTCTACAAACCTCTTTTTGTTTCAGCCATCAGTAAGGAAGACCCACTGCAGTGGCCGAAAACACAAAGAAAATGTGAAGGATTACTACCAGAAATGGATGGAGGAGCAGGCTCAGAGCCTCATCGATAAAACAAGTAAGCTAATTATTGGCTCAATTATCTGAAATACGTTGCTGAGGGAACCTAGAAGTACTATGCAACTGCAATGCCTTTTTAATTCTTGCTACCACTCTTTCAAAAGTTGTTTGAAAGCATGTTTAGATGTCCTCTAACCCAAAGGTGGCCTCTATTGACTCGTATTACTGATGATTTATTTGATTGTACAGTCTACCGGTCACATACATAGTTACGGCTACTGCATGTTGTTTCTTTTCCATATTTACTACTGCTTAGATTAAACAAATAATAATAATAAACTAGGTTTTAAGAGTAAAGCATGTTACAAATCCCACATAAAGCTTGCTTATGCATGTGTGTGGGCTGTCCAAGCTCTTTGCTTAAATAGTGCTCTATGTACGCCAGCTTACTTGGGCCCCCTCTAAGATTACAAACCACTAATCCACATCAGAGATGCTAGAGTGTAGTATTGGCCACCGTGAAGGAACATGTTGTTTTACACACTAAATTCTCCTTTGCAACTTCAAAAGCGGGCGGGCCAAACATCCTTTTGAGGATGCAAAGAATGCAAAATGACCGTTTTTGTTTGTAGACTTTTTGTTTTGTAGACTGCTATATTGATAGTGATGTTTTGTCTGTACTTTTTATTTAGACCCCTACCCCAAATACCTAATGTTGCAGTAAACAGCAGCATACAATTTAGCCCACGTAGTGTAATTTGCGATGCAAACATTCTAAAAAGAGCCAGTGCGGTGCAATTTGTGGTTTGCATTCCATACGTACCGTATGAAACTGGACTAAACTTCTTTACAAACACAACAACGTGTGTGTGTGTGTTAATGTTTGGTCTTTTCTCCCAACAGCGGCTGCCTTTCAACAGGGAAAGATTCCTCCCACACCGTTCCCTGGTGGCCCTCCCCCAGGTGAGTCTATCGGCTTTCAACTCTGCAGTAAGTTGATTAACTCAAATTAGTTAGTTTACTCAGAGGTAAAGATGTCAAAATATAACGTCATTCCCTATGATGGATGAGAACCTGATCTAATAAATGTGCATAGTATTGTCGGTATGATAACCTTTGCTGTTTGTGATACAGGTGGTCCTCCTCGCCCAGGCATGCTACCAACCCCCCCTATGGGTGGTCCACCTATGATGCCCATGATGGGGCCTCCACCACATGGAATGATGCCCGGTGGACCCGGTAAATAATATGCTTATTATTGCGATTACTAAAGACTTTTATCATATGGATGCGCCAACAGTCTTGTTGTCAGTACTTAAAATTCCTCATGGGCGAGACAGAAACTACGCACTAAAGCTTTAACGCTATGAGTTTGCACAGAATCAGAAAACCAAAAGAAGATATTCCCACAACACAGTGGCCCATTTATCATGTGATTTATTAAAGAGTACAATCTTGACCAGGTTATTCTAAATGAGTTGTGTTTTAGATGCAAAGTTTTAGATGCATGGACGTGACTCCTTTTTTATATGAAGCTTCTGTCATAAATCAATACCTAAAGCTGTGAATCCCTTCACGGTCCCATGTAGGAGGCATGAGGCCGCCGATGGGAGGACCCATGCAGATGATGCCAGGACCCCCGCACATGATGCGTCATCCTCGACCCATGATGATGCCAGTCAGGCCGGGCATGATGCGACCAGACAGATAAGACCGGCTGGATCTTCTGCGCTTTTTGTTGCCATGAACAGATACTGTCTAGTGAGGACACTTGGATTTTTCGACTTTTTAAATTTTCAAATGTCCAAACTCTTCAACCTCAAACCTGATGTAATTATGTCATTTTTGTATAATTACTTTTGTTTCTTGTGCCAGAATTTTGGCATTTATTACTATTCACCTCCATTAGAATTGATTTCAGAGCCCCGTTTTTAAAGACCTTTTTATTTTTATTAAATGTTCTCCTGTGTTGAAGTATGAAGTTTGAAATATCTCGTCTCGCTTTGACAAACTGTTCAGCAAGCACATTTAGAGTGCGTTTGATATGAAAATATTTGTTACTATATTTTTGCTTTTGTTATTTCATTTCATTGCTTGTAGAAATAAAACCGTGATTTAAAACCTGTTTCTTTTATATTGCAGTTAGTTGCAAATATTGAATACTTTAAAGTTTAGTTTTTAATTATTCCAGGTGATTTGAAGTCATTTTGGAGCTCTGCTTAGGAAAATAGTTCAAATATAACCCTTATATATAATATAACCCTCCCACATTTTTCAGAGAAACTGGGGCAACCCTAAATGACACAAAATGTGGTAGAGAACTCGAAGCAGTTTCTTTTTGTTTCGCCAAGGCGCTGTGCTTAAAAAAACACAGAGACAGCCAATGAAAACGTTTAGTTGCACTTGACAGGTTTTTTGTTCCCATCTGGAGTTTTGCCGGCTCCGCACCCCAACAGCAGAAAGACAAAGTTATTGACTTGCTTGTGAACGTAGTGGAGTATTTAGCAGCTAAGAGCCAGATATTTCCCCCCAAGAGTTAGTGGAAAGCTAGTCTCGTTTCTCCAGACCTTCCTCCAAAGCGCGCTGAAGGAGAATCTGGCTACCTCACGTAGCATTTGGGGATGGGAGGAGAACATGCTCTGGTTTAATGGTATTTCTATTAACCAATCATGGGTGGAGCTAAACTCCACACAGAGCGGCTGCAAAAGTGAGAGAGAACTCCAATTGGAGCGATAAACTCTCAATTTACCATGCAGAGATGCGAAGGGCAGCCAACAATAAACCTCATAAATCAACAGAATTAAAAATTCCAACTAGAAAACGGAAAATACGTGCATCCAGATGAATCTCCTGCAGCACCGCAACAATCCCAGAAGTGGAACGCAAAGGACATAGACTATTAAGTAAACAAACCCAAAAGACGAGGAATTAGAACTTCCATTCAAAGCGCCGGCAGACACACAACTCCCAATGAATGTTAACGTTTCTTTGTATCGCCTTGATATGTAGGGAAAAGGTAGAAACGAAAGCTTTTAGTTGGCAACTTAATGCAATGACAACAAAATTACAAGGTGTGGAATGTATGCTCAAAGACGACACACAATGTTACAACAAATCATTTTCACTTAAAACTTGCCAAAACATTAAAATGAAAGAAACTGTGAGCTCTAATAACAAGGCCCATTATTTGTCAAACCTTAACTAGGTAATTAAGGTTAGCACTGCCGCTGGCCAGCAGAGGTCCCTGACTTAAACTCAACTCTGACACCTGAAGTTTTCCTGAGTGACTTGGACATGCTCACTCTGCCTGAAGGTGTGAATCTGTTCAAGTGTGTTAGCTTTGTGACATACTGGTGACCTGTTCAGGGTCAACTCTGTGCCCTGCCTACTGCAACCCTGGGATGAGCGTCACCTTCTCGAGAGCCTAAATATTACAAGGCAGATGTAGAAAACAGACGATTTTTCACTAGACTAGACAAATGATAATGTTGACCCAGCCCTCATTAGTTTATCCAGTCAAGCGTGTTTGAAGAATTACATCTCTTACATAAGAATCCATGGCTGCTAGTGAATCATTATCTCAGCTGACATTTGTGTCTACAATGCCTTGCAAGAATTCAGCACTCTCCTCTAGCTGGATTATAAATTCTCTATTCATAATCACAGTGTATAATTATGAAAATAACTCAACAGATGGAGCTAGAGAGTCATCGTGTTTTGCAATTAGAACCAAGACACTGGAATGATGTGGGATGACTGATTATGTGCTTCCATGGACTGTCAAATATCTTTGTATCTCACATTCCCAGAGGACACTTTTGTGGCTTTATGGTTTAGGAAATTTCTAGGCCACATATAAAAAAAACTAATTTGTTGGGGGCAGTAGCCATATGCTTCACGCTGTGTTTGCCAATTTATATACTTGCAGACCGGAGGGAAAGCACTGCGAAGACAATCCAAACTGTTCTACTGCTTTGCACCACATCAGATAACTTTTGTTAGCTGTCGGTCATGCATGTTGTAAACTGTGATCTTCAAAGAGACTTTGGTAGATTACATGCAATCTGATCGCCGCTCTAAAGGATGGATGCCATTAAAAGTCCTATAAACATCCACTCGCCACATCAGTGAGACAGGAATAAAACCATGGTAATGCACATTTAATGCATATGTCGAGCATAGGCAGATGCCCGTGTGTCATCTGAAATCAGAAGAGTCTTTATGAATATTCAATCTAGCCATGAAGTGGAGCATTGCCCTGAAGGGAATGAAGTGGAGTGGGAAAAAGTGTCTACGAGTAGAGCTCAGGACGTGTGGAAATAAGCCTTGATCATGGGAAGTATGTATTATAATAAATTTAACAGCAGGGAGACCACTCATGAACAGGCACTGTGAATGTTAGATGTGCAAAATGTCATTCAAATGTTGTTTCAACAATCACAGAAGAAGTGACCTTTGGGAGATGACAGCGTTTCCTATTTGCTGCACTGTACAAATTCAGACTTAGGTTTTATTTTGGTATACATAATATTACAAGCTGTTATAAAATATAAAATGTCCTGATGATTAGCGGTCGAGCTGGAATTCTTTACAAAGTCAAAAGGTTCTGTTAACTCATCAGCTTCACCTGTCTATTCACTGTAAAATCTCATAATCAACCAGAAAGGCTCTCAGAGAGTGCATACTTCCACTAATGCACACTATATCTCACAATGCTAAAGACGAATTTACACAATGTTTCAACATAATATGAACCAAAATCTTTCAAATTGGTCCAGTATTGAGCAAGAATGCTGTAACTGGCCGATACAAGCCGTGCTACAATGTAATCCTATAAGCCACCGTTAATATACGTCCACTAAACGTGCATGTTTTTGCCACTGACAGGTTTAGCTTGTTATCATAAATGGCCGACTACATTATAGAAAGAAATCCTGTTGTGAAATCTTGCGAGTTGACTTGCCAAAAGACAGCGCTGTGGAAAGCGAGTGGGGAGAAAAGAGCACCTGGCGAGAAAAGAGTTCCTGGGGGTGTGTTGTTTTTGAGAATAGAAAGAAAACAATGAGTTTTTGGATTTTCAATTGTGCATTTATGAATTATGCCAACAAAATGTTGAGCTACACTTTGCACAGCTTTTGTTGACATCCCCTTTGGAAAAATGCAGGCTGAAGTTGTGGCTAGTTGTGCTACACCTACAAATGGATCCTCCAGAACACTGCAGTCCATACCTGCGCCTTGCAGACCATCGGGAATGTGACTGGGAATGACTACCAGAATCCAATACCAATGCAGCTTTCCCTAAAGGAAAACGCTGTTCCAAAAGTGGAGTGCTGCAGACAGAGAGAAGGTAAGCTAATGCTGTTAGCTAAAGTTACTGTGTTGACCTTGCATCACTTATAAAAATTTTGTTTGAGGACAAACCCCCCAGTAGACTGATTCTTGACTGTTTTATGACAGTTTGCAGATTATCTGTATCAGCGTTTTATTTGCCTTGTAACCGATAAAGTTAATTAAAGTGCTCTGTGTCTGTCCCTCTGCTGACCACTGTGTCCCGCCCACAACCCTATCTGACTCTCTGTTACTGTGGATTATGTTGAAAGTTTCTAATTTATCAAATAATTGCTTAACCCGTGTGTTGTCTTCCCACCCACCTGGAAATTTCTATTTTTCTGAGTCCAAATTAAAAATGAAAAACCTTTTATCAAGGGTCGTCTTTGTGGCTTCCTCCCATTGATTTTGTCACTTTTTCAACGTTTGTTGACATTTTCTTAGCCTTTTGAAATTTTTGTGGGTTTTCCCTCACATTTCTAAAGCTTTTTTGTTTTACATTTGTTACTTTTTTGACATTTGTTACTTTTTTCCACATCTTTTCACAATTTAGTCACTTTTATTGTCAGTTTCCTCTCATTTTATTTTACAGTTCTTATACAAATTGTTTTTTTTCTCCAAATGCTATAAAACTGACAAAAAACACACAATTTCAATGAAAGTAGTGAACTGATTATTTAACTTGTGAGGAGCGTTGTTGAACCATCCACGTTACTTTTTTGGAAAATGTGTTTGAGAGAACCCCACATTTCTGATATAGAAACGTTTTGGAAAGGGGTTAAATTTGACCCGATGCCACAGGAGGGTTAAAGCATCTAAACAAAGTTTTGTGTTGGAGTTTGTGATGTTCCAAAATAGTAAAAACTGGACGCAATTTAGCAAATTTTTATTTATGAATAAGAAATTTCCCATGTAGAATTAGTAAGTTGACAATCCTATGTCATTTTTTGTTTTTGTGATCATAGTTAAGAAAAACATTTAATAATTTAGTGTCTCTTTTGAACATTTAAATAACATCCCGTTTTTTGCCCAGAATTCCACAAAGATACAACACTCATACACACTCAAGTTGTACGCGGTGTCTTATTATCTCTGGGGCGCCCAACTCTATGTACTGCATCGACCAAGAATCCAAGCTTGCTTTTATCATCAGGTGCAATCTGACTCATTATTTTCATGACTTCTTCTCTTACTTCTTTGTTCACTTTTTAGGAAGGTTGATGAGGCGCAAATTCCATCTTCTGCTGTAGCGCTCGCCTTCTTCGGTTTTCACGTTTAGTTCTTCCATGCTCTTATCTAGCCTTTTTACCTTATCTTCCGTCTCCTTTGCTTGAAAACCAAGGCCTTTCATATCTTCTTTTACCACAGTGATGTCTGCAGAGTTTTTATTAGCTGTTGATTAAAGATGAAGAATTGTTCCTTCAACTCAAACATTGCTTTGACAATGTTGTCATTAGAGACCTAATTTTCTGTCTTTGTTGGCACATACTTTAATTGGATTTGGGCTAATAATTGGAGCACAAACCTAAAAAGGTGTCTTCCGGGTCCACATCCATTACCAGACCCCTTTTTATGCCTTTTTTTGCGTCTCTCTTTGCCATTTTGGTCCACAAGCCCCGTGCTATTAGCTTGGTATGCTAGGTACCTGAGCGGTTTTTGCACATGTTATCTACAAGGGTTGTTTCTAGCCTTTAAAGTTCTTAAAATGGTAGTTAACCCTTACTTGTAGGTAAGTCTCTCGAAATCTGACGGATCAGCAAGTTGCGTAGTCATTGGCCTTAATATAAAACATAAGTACTCAGCTAAGTGTTGCAGAGCTTAGCAAATGTCAACCACCACGGTCGCCATCTTGCACGACCCCCCCAAAGCCATTTTTTAACATTGCTCCATAAGGTTTTTGCCAGCAGTTTTGCCGGACATGGCGTCCAACTGACGATATATAGGCATTACACACTGTGATACAATAATCAATTAATTAATCATACAATCATTTATAACTTTGCATAGCTTCCCTAAAATCTGGTGTAAATCTTCAAATGTTTGTAAATGTGTAACCCCGCTGCGGTATAACCGCTCTATGCTGGCATATTTAGGGATTTCCTATGGGGATAGCGGTGCCGCCCAACTAGACGGAGCTTCATCCTTGGTGTCGCGCACCGCTCGGAATTGCCGCCGAGCGCAGCACTTTCAACTCTGACTTCGTTGCCGCTGACCTTTCAAGGCGCGACCAATAACTGAGCCAAAAAGCAATGATGACGTCCCTGCGCTACTTTTGCTTCTCTCCCCTGCGCGCCATCTCAACATGTGGTTAATGTGATTAGCAATAACAGTAGAAATACTAAAATATTGGCCAGATGTGTTGGTGAAGTAGTGGTAGAGAAATGCAGTATATTTGTTGTATAGACAGTTACAAAATGCAGTGTGTCTAATATTGTTAGTAGATTTAAAATCAAACAGTCTAATAAATCAGTACTAGTTCCAAGTAAGTTTTTTACTTTGCTTAATTGAGATAATTTTCTCGAAGGTGGCATGGTGGCTTATAGAATTATTCAATTACTTTAAAAAAAAAGGATAATAATTACAATTCCAGCCACTGATAATTGACAATTGGTTTAAGTTTTTTTTTTGCAATTGTTCAAACTGTATCTTCTTTGCGTTTGCTATAAACCCTATTCTTTCTTTACAGAAAGGAATTCAATTGTTAGATGTTTTTATGAATACATGAATAGAGCTGATGTTACTTAATGCTGCTGTGTACTTTTCTGGTTCAGTAAAACCGTGAGCTGTCGTTAACAATTAAAACCTCATTTTAATATCACAGTGGAATTAATCTTTACATATTTAATTGTCATTTGCAGAAATGACAAAACCCAAACTGAAACCGTGCCCTTCCTGCCAGGCTCCCAACCGGCTCAACAGAAAAACATGTTTTGCCTACCTTTTCTGCTTCCCAAGTAAGCAGAAGCAAAAAAAACAACAGAAGAAAGTAAGAAAATACAAACTGGGGCTCATCAATTAAAAAAATTACGGCAAGATCTTAGATGCTGCCCAGTTGTCAGTCAGTTTTCATAGTTCTCGAATTGCAAAAAGTTCCAGATAATTATATGATTATCACAGTTGCCAGAGGGCAGGAAAATATAGGTGGGTCATAGGCGTGTATGATATGCCTACAAAATGTTTACTGTTTTTATAGTGTTAGTTGTTGCATTTAAATGGATTCTGTTTTAGAGTAGCCTGATATAGAATAAAGTATGGCTTTAACAGCCTGAATATTTTTCAATAAAGCTTTACTTTTGAGCCCTCAATTTTAAAATCCTACATCAGAATGGTCCAACATTACTTAAGTGACACACTGGACATGTAATGTCTCACACAGACTTGGAATGAAGCTGGCTTAACAGGAGGATTCCCTTTTACAGTAGCCTGAAATAGAGTAAAAAATGGCTTTAACGGCCTTAAAGAGATTTCAAATATAACTTTACTTGGACCATCAAGCCTTTATTTTAAAATCCTACATCAGAAATTTAGAGTAGCCTAAAATAGAGTGAAAAATGGCTTTAACAGCCTGAAAAAAGTCAATATAGCTTTACTTTTAAGGCTTTAATTTTAAAATCCTGCCTCGGAATGCTCCGATATTACCTGATTGACACCCTGGATATGTGTTGTCTCACCCGGAGTTGGAATAAAGCTGGCTTAACATGAGGATTCCGCTTTGGAGTAGCCTGAAATAGAGTAAAATAAGGCTGTAACACCCTGAAAAGATTTCAAGATATAGCTTTTCTTTTAACCCTCAATTTAAAATGTGTACATTGAAATGGTCTGACATTACCTGAGTGACACACTAAATATGTGTTGTCTCACCCAGAGTTGGAATGAAGCTGGCTTAACAGGAGGATTCCGTTTTCAAGTAGTCTGAAATAGAGTGAAACATGGCTTTAACAGCCTGAAAAATATTCAATATGGCTTCATTTTTAAGCCTTGAATTTTAATAAACCTACATCAGAATGCTCCGATATTACTAGAGAGACACACTGGAGATGTGATGTCTCACCCAGACTTTGAATAAAGCTGGCTTAACAGGAGGATTCTGTTTTACAGTAGCCTGAAAAATAGTAAAACATGCCTTTAACAGCCTGAAAAAGAATTCAAATATAGCTTTACTTGGACAATAAAGCCTTTAATTTTAAAATCTTAGATCGGAAACGTCCGATGTTACCCAAGTCACAAACTGGATATGTGTGGTCTAACCCAGAGTTGGAACAAAGCTGGCTTAACAGGAGGATTCCGTTTTGGAGTAGCCTAAAATAGAGTAAAATATGACCTTAACAGCCTTAAAAGAATTCAACATAGCTTTACTTTTAAGGCTTTATTTTAAAATCTTACATCAGAATGTTCTGATATTACCTGAGAGACACACTGGAGATGTGATGTCTTATCCAATCTTGGACTAAAGCTGGCTTAACAGGAGGATTCTCTTTTACAGTAGCCTGAAAAATAGTAAAATATGCCTTTAACAGCCTGAAAAAATTTCAAATATAGCTTTACTTGGGCATTTACGCATTTCATTTTAAAATCATACATCAGAATGGTTTGATATTACCTACGTGACACACTGAACATGTCTATAGTCTCACCCAGAGTTGGAATAAAGCTGGCTTAACAGGAGGATTCCGTTTTAGAGTATCCTGAAAAACAGTAAAATATGCCTTCAACAGCCTGAAAAAGATTTCAAATATAGCTTTACTTGGACATTTAAGCGTTTAATTTTAAAATCCTACATCAGAATGGTCCGATATTACCTGAGTGACACACTGGGGATATGCTGTCTCTCAGCACAGAACATATCTCAGTAAACAATATTAGAAGTAGAGCCCAACCTTGGCCAGTACAGTAAGGACTTAGCCAAGTACATGATGCTTGCATTCTATAAGGTGAGGAACTGTGGCGCTGCAATATGCAGTTTTTACTAAGGCACGTTAATGTACGTTGATACAAGTAATAGTATATATTTGAATGCCACATGTCTATGGAGGAAAAAGTATAATGTATCTTGTCAGAGCACCAATTTTGTAAAATCTTAAGCAAAGGCCCACTTACTTCTCCAAAGATGTTCATAGAGCTTGCTCATCTTTCCTATGATGTATTGAGCACTCCCTGTTGGCTCAAGAAAATGTATGTCGTCACCACTTAGCTGGCTCTGTGGTCTTGATGACCAAGAAAACGGATTGGCTTGTGTCCAAGAGCTGTCAATTTTAAAAACTGCAAGAAAAGCAAAGGCATACGTATCCTCTGGTTAGCATCACAGGAGATGATGGTCGAGACCATGTTCTAGTCACAATAAACAGTTTCATCTCTAGAACTGTAAAATCTTTGAAGAATCTTGGTTCGTAGCAGCCCAGATGCCGGCACAGCAGTGGGCAGTTTGATATTAACTTTTTCTCCTGACAGGAAAATGTAGTCTGTGAATGTGGATGTTTAGCATTCTGTTCTTCTCTGGATGTTATGGAACATGTTTGTTTAGTACAGACTACAGTTGGGTGGTATCCAAATTTTGATATTTTCAAACCTCCTCCCTATTTTACCGCGGTATACAGTATAGCTGAGAGTGACTAATTAAAAACCAAGACGTGAGGGTAAGACGCCGTCACCAAACTGTTGGCTTGTGCCTCCACTATTCAGAGAGTGAATACCAAACATTGATACTGAAACACCTCTCCCTTCTCGTTAGGGCGGAATCCCAAATGCTGCCAGACTACAGAAGTCCTGTTCTTCTTCCGTGACCAGGTCACTCAGTGCAAAGACTTGCCGTCCCCCTCCCTTCGCACTGTCACATGATGACAAACATTTTTAGGCATTAAATAAATTATAATTAAAATGTAATCCTTGTATCCTATATAACTTCACTGCATTTTTTTAATGACAGTATTGAAACTGATACCTTTGATATTTTTAAGACCCCCCAGCATACTGTATTACCGCGCAACCCTAGTACAGACCAACAAAAATCAAATATATTATTTTTCAGTGAAAATGAATTGCAACAACTAACACTATAAAAGGTAAAAGCATAAACATTGTGTATGAATATCACACACCCCTGTATTTTACTGCCCATCTGGTGACAGTGATAATTATTGGGAAGCCAACGTCTTGTAATTTGAGTAATATGAATGAATTACAGACAACTGGGCAGCATCTAAGATCTTGCAGTCATATTTTTAATTGATGAGGCCCAGTTTGTATTTTTTTACTTTTTTTTTTTGCTTCTGCTTACTTGTGAAGAAGAAAAGGCAGGCAAAACATGTTTTTTTGTTGAGCCGGTTGGGAGCCTGGCAGGAAGGGCAAGGTTTCAGTTTGGGTTTTGTCATTTCTGCAAATGACAATTAAATATGTAAGGATTAATTCCAATGTGATATTAAAATGAGGTTTTAATTGTTAACGACAGCTCATGGTTTTACTGAACCAGAAAAGTACACGGCAGCATTAAGTGACACCAGCTCTATTCCTTTTATTCAACTGCAGAAAATTGAGGAACAGCACCACATAATAGTAAAGTCAAAATAGTTATTTACTGTGTTTCTCTGCCACTACCTTACCAACACGTCTGGCCAATATTTTAGTAAATCTTGTGATGATGGGGTGCAATGAGGACCCAAACGCAGAGAAGAGGAGTCAGGCAGGAGCAGGTACACAAGGGTTCATTGATAAACAGTCCAAAGAGAATACAGGGAGAAAAAGAACAAGGCTCAATCAAGGGAACACAAAAAAAATCCAAAAATCCCCCAAAAAGACCGGCACAGGGTAAGAAGGGAATGCAAAACAGGGAGACTGCACTGGGGAACGTGCGGAACCTTGACGAGAACATGCAGGACAAGCAGGCTGACGAACAAGTACGATCTGACAAGAGACAAGGGTAGCACAGACGTTAAATACACGAGGTAATGAGGTAACGAGACGCAGGTGACAAGAGGGCAGGGAATCAGGTGGAAAACATCAGGTAATCACAAGAGTGGGAAGACACAGGAAGTAAAGCTAAAGGCAAGACGAAACAAAAAACAGACTTTTAAATAAAACAGGAAACAGAACAAGCAGACACAATAGAGGAATAGCACAATAGTCAAATTAAAAGTAGTTAATCTGCTGTTAGAGTATTTTCAATCAAAGTTAACAATGGCTTTTCAAAGTTAGTGCTTAGGTGAGAATGTGATTGTGCCGTTGTGAGGATATATGTGACAATAAGTGAGGTATAAAGAAACACTTGATTTGCTAAAAGCAACTAACATTACCTTACGGCTAACGTTACTTTAGGTTTCACGTGTTACAGCTAGTATATTTATTAACACTTTACAGGTGTTGTTCAAAACCATTGAAAAACAAGTTATTGACCTAACTAGGTCGCTGTGGGGGTGATTTTACCTATTTATTTGACTTACCAAGTTGAAAATGCGTGCAGAGGCGTCGAGTGGCGCGCAGGGCGGAGAAGCATGAGCAGCGCAGCGACGTCATCATCGCTTCTTGGCTCAGTCATTGGTCGCGCCTTGAAAGGTCAGCGGCAACGAAGTCAAAGATGAAAGCGCCGCGTCCGAGCGATGAGCGACGGCGCTCCGTCTAGTTGGGCGGCACCGCTATCCCCATAGGAAAACAACAAATATGCCAGCACAGAGCGGTTGTAAACAAAATAATGGAAAATGCGTTTCTTAAACATTTGAACATCTACACCAGATTCAAAAGAAGCTATGCATATATGATAGTAAACTTAATTCATCAACTATTGTATCACAGTGTATAATGCCTACATCTCGTCAGTGTGACGCCATCAAAACCTTATTCATTGAGCAATGTTAAAAAAACGGCTGTGAAAAATGGAGGAGCTGTTATTTTGCCTCTCTATATGTTTGAAACTTATATAGCCCACATATCACTTAATATGCTGTTTTTAATCCTATTGTGGACCGGTCATCCCAGAGATCTGCTTAAATTGCCATGGTCCCCTGTCGTCCATATTTTACGAGGACAGGGCTCCATTAAAGTCTATGGGACTTCCCTGCACGTTGGAATATTACCCCTGACCAAGCGTCCACATGTTTGAATTTGGGAGTGAGAACGTGTTGACTGAAGAATTGGAATTGAAATTCCCAGTTGGATTAATCTAAAGACAGAACTTAAGATGTTATTGTATTTAATTGCCTGTAGGTTGACTTGACTTTGTCTTTTTTTACTGTGCAGTTCACACTAACCTCTTTGAGATTCCTGGCATATAAGTGAACACATGTAATGTCCTGAATATCAACTCTCAGGGCTCAAAGGACAGGCACTCAGACAGCTATTCTCTGCATGTCCCCGAGCCATCAGCAAGGCCATGAACATGAGGAGGAGCTGATTGACTAACTATTTATACCAAAAAGGATTGACTGCAACCGCGGGCTGGCCACATCCGCCCAGATTTACTTGTTATGTATTCATAATGATGCATCTTCTTTTGCTCCCAGCATGCAGTTGACATTCTTATCACTAAAAAGCCTTGGTTGAATTGAAATGATAATCCTCCTACTGTCGATTCCTCTAAAGCCAATTGACTGAAAAACTGCACAATGACCAGGATGATTCTGGGGAGTACGGCATTATTGTGCAGGGCTGCTGTGTGGGTTTGATGAAAAGAATCAGAGATAAAGAAAGCAATTGGCAAGGCACATACTTTGGAAGACTTTTTCAATACCACTGGCTTCTACTATTCCTCCTACCTTTTTTCTCTCCCTCCACCTTCAATCTACTTTCTCCTCCCTCTCATAGCATTCTCTCTGCTGCTGTGCTACCAACACTAGCCTGTAATTTAATCCATTAAGTCATGGCTCTAGATCAATATCCATTTTCCTTGGCCTTAGGGAGAGCCTCTTGAATCTGCTTGTTTCAAACAGTAGTTGTGTTGGCCAGCAGGGGCTCCCACGGGCCTGCGGGCTTATTCAGATGTAATACACCACAGTATCCGAGAAAACAAAGCAAAGCTCACACATCTAATTTCTCTCTAACCTGCTGGAACAAAAACACAGCTGTAGATCACAGATGAATTATTCTCTTCCGCTGAGATGTTGAAATGCTACGCCCGGTCAGTAAGCAAATGAATGACACCAAAATAGATTAAATTAAGGCTAATTTGATTAGTGGGCCTTGTAAGTGACCAGGAAGAAAGATGGAATTAGTATTCCCTCCAGGATTGCATTCACTGTTGGCACACTGTAACACACTGGGATGGCAGATAAAGCTGCACTGCAATAAAAAAACGCTCAATTACCACCGACAGCCTGCTAACGTGTCATCTGACAAGATAACAACATGTCATCGGCTAAAAATCTAAATGTGACTGTAAGAGTCAGTCGCTCGCTGCCATTGGGTGAACATTTTCAGTGCACCTAGTGTTGTTGGCTGCCCTGCCTCCAGGTGAACTGTCTTTAGCTCGCCCGTGGCCTGCCACCAGCCAGCTGTACGCTGCGTGGACACTGACAGTGATTCTCCTTCACCTACTCCGCTGCGTTGTTCGTCGCCATGTTTTATAAATAACCGTGTTAAATATTCATCTGTCGGCGTTTGCATCCAAAGTATTTTGTACTTTACGACTGAGTTTCATAAAGTTAAAAGGACAGCCAAACAATTTACTTACACGATTGTTGTGAAGAAGACATTAAAAACTGGTTAAACCTACTGGATGTCAGAATGTTTACCCACCCACCCTAACTGAATTTCATTCACACATGTCAGTATTATATGCGGCCCCAAAAAGAAACATTTATTCATCAGTCAATATTTTTTATTTATTAAGCTAACATGGCGTTTCCTGGTAAGTGTTATGGCGGTTTTAGACTGAGATTATCTGCCCGAGGCTTTAGGTGTTATTGTGCGGTCTACTCCTTTATCAAAGAGTGGAAGGTGATGTGCAACAAAGATCCAGTTATTTCTTGACACAAACAAGTTGTCTTTGTTCCATTCTGTTCCCAACCTCTCCTCACCTTTTGTTATGTTTGCTTGGCTTGCTTCTTTTTCTTTTCATAGTTTGTGCTTATGTATTTACAAAACCTATGAAAAAGTAGGTCTATAATGTAAAAAGAGAATGGTTTTTGAAATACTATTATATAAACTATAAAAAAGTGCTCAGATCTTTAATTTCTTCAAGCTTTAATTTGATGAATGTTGTGTGATAGCTCCAGAACAGCTACTAAATTGAGCTTAAAATTACGAGTTGTTTTTTTCCACTAAATATTGGCTTTACAGAATTAAACATGAAAATGCCACCCTGGCCTGGGTACTGATTGAAGTCCATCATCATTCATTTTGACTCCTTCTTGTTTTTTTCTGTTTCAAAAAAAGAAGCCGAATTTGATCACACATTCATATAAAGACAGTAAAAGGTCATTTTTAGATGCTGAAGTGGATGAAAACTCAAGTACACATACACTGTCGTCCCGAATTAGTTGACTTTACTAGAAATTTGCTTTAAGTTTTTACACAAGGTGAAACTTAACAGGTGAAGCTGCATTAACACAGAGCAGCAGGTTGATGCAGTTGTTATTATTATTTTGTCATGTTGTTTAAGATAAGCATGTTAAGTTAAAGATTTATTGCGTAACTTTTTTATATTACTAAATGTCCAGGGAAGATTCAGGGTACAAGCGGCCGAAATGGGTTTCCTCAGGAAGGTGGTCTTCCTTAGAGATAGGGTGAGAAGCTCAGTCATCCGAGAGGAGCTCGGAGTAGAGCCGCTGCTCCTTCGTGTTGAAAGGAGCCAGTTGAGGTGGTTCGGTCACGTGGTAAACATGCCTCCTGGGCGCCTCCCTAGGGAGGTGTTCAAGGCACATCCAGCTGGGAGGAGGCCTCGGGGAAGACCCAGGACTAGGTGGAGAGATTGTATCTCCAACCTGGCCTGGGAACGCCTCGGGATCAGAGTGGGAGCCCGACTGTAAAAGCCCAGTAAGGGCTGGTTGATGTGGCTCAGGAAAGGGAAGTTTGGGGTCCCCTGCTGGAGCTGCTCCCCCCACAACCGATACCGGATAAGCGGACGAAGATGGATGGATGGATGGATGGATGGATGGGATGGGATGGATGGATGAATGTCCGTTACATTCACGCCATTGACAAATGAGTTTGTCAAAACTACATAGAGGAGAGGTGGGGGTGGGGGTGGGGGTGGTGCGCAATCACAGAAGGCTTGTGTCATGTGGATGCGTTAGTTTTGTTGTCATCACTTAGAGTTGTCATTACTTAGAATTCATCATGGTGTTGACAGAAACTACGCACTATAGCTTCAATAATGTAAAAAGATGGAACAAACACAAAGAATTAGGTAACCTATCAAACTAGAAGATAATTCTGACTACACAAAAATGTTCTTATGTTATGACATCCTAATTTCAAGAACAACATATTCAATACATTTGCTCCACAGCAGAATAAGATCAGCTCTTCACACTCGTATGGGATTCACTCAGAAAACAGAAGTACCAGTTATAATATGCATGGTGCCACTGCCCAGACCCCATCATTCCCCACCCAAGTCTCGGTCATTGTACAACAATCAAATGTCGCTAAATATAAACACTAAATCCACCATATGAAACTTAAACCCAGATCCCACCCAAAGCATTAACAGAACATTATTAAAACACACTAGGACAGAAACCGTTAGAACATATATTTTTTCCCATGAGCCTTCGTATCGCATTAGGGCAGAGCAGTTCAAAGAGCCCTCCCCCCATACAGAAATTCAGCATCCATAGTTATCTCTGCTTAATGTGATCTGTGCACTGCATACTGAAGCCGATTATTACAAACTGCTAATGTAATTTGGTAAGGATTTTTTTAAACAAAACATTAAATAATATGCATAGTGACCAGTAAAAACTATAATACAATTACATCTGGATTTACAGTGTAAGATGATCCTGTTACTGTAGTCTCCTTTGGAGTGTTTTGTTTTCCCTAATTCTGAAAGTCTAAATTTGGAATAACTTGACTTGATAAATATTTCATATAACCTCACCTCCAACTAAAGGACTTTAATTTTTTATCAGAGTCCTCATCACCTCGAACATATGGTTCTTATCCATACATGCATATAAAAGTAGTTGCAAATGTCTGCCCCTGTTCCTATGATGTGCCATCATAAAGATACGTTTTTGCCTTTCTTATCACTTTGTTGCTGGTTCGGATCAGTTCAGGTCGTCACACATTAGAACGGTTATCTTTGTGTTTGCCCCGAAAAGTTGTGGATGGTACCAATAGAACCGCTCTAATGCGTCAGTTTTCTTTTTTCATTACCACTAGCACACTGATCCGATACTAAAGGTGAAGCTAGAAAAACTGCAGTCCGTTCCTCTTTGTAGCATTGCTGAAGAGGAAATTCAGCGAGAGCTGGATGGAATTGAAAGGTTTTTCTCCTCGTTTCTCATCACGTGGTTGTTATTGACTACCATCCACAACCCTGCCTACGTTTAAGAGTACTGTCGGCAGTGGAAACGCAGAACAGTTTAAATGTTTTGGTACGTGTCCATACGGGTTAAGGTTATAAAGGTAGCCTACTATACTGAACGTGTTTGACAGAAACGCATCATTCAGTTGTTTTTTCAGTAAATTAAGGACTACTCTTAAAAGCTACTGAGCCCAACTCTTAGAGCCCTTTCAATTAAACCTGGTATGATATGTATTACATTAGTGTTATTTATTATTGTATGTTTCTTTATATTTGTCCAAAAATGAGCTAAGACGGGAACCTGACTTTCATACTAAACATTATTCCATGGAGATGTATAATTTATGCAAAAACAGCCTAAAAAGTTGCAGGGACTATACAACTTTAACCCTCATGTTGTTCTTGGGTCAAATCGACCCGTTTTCCTGCATCAGTGTTCTTTTTAGTTATCCAAAATAACATGATTGATTCCTCACAACGCTCTTCGACAAGTACAAATCTCCACTTTCATTATTTTGGGATGTCTTATTCAATTTTACAGCACTGGAAAATTTGAACTGGTTATGAAATAGTATTGAGTAAAAGTTGACATATTCCACTCTGTGATTATTCATCAACATACATTCCTTTAGTTTTATTCAAAATAATTCCTAATTTTTGCTTTTCTAACTCAACCATCAGGTATAATTTCTTAAAAATTAGGTTTATTGACCATAAATTCAAAAAATAACTGCAAAACTAAAGTTAATAAGTTAGTGTTACATGGTGTTAAACGTCAAAAAAGTGACAAACATTGAAAAAAGTGTTGAATTAAGGGACGAAAACGTGAGAAAAAGTTACAATCGTTGATAAAAAGCATCAACAAAAGTGTTGATTTTCCATTTTGACGGGAAGACAACCCAAGGATTAAGAAGCTAAACCAATGCTAAGGCTAAAAACCAAGCTAAACGCCGTAACTACACTACAGCTAAATCAAATGAAAGCTATAGCCTTAGCCATAACTGTTGTTCATTTTTCATGAACTGACATGTTGGTTATTCAGTGTTTTATGCCACATACAGTAATACATTGAAGCAGTAGCTAAATCCAACCATGATAAAGGGAAAAAACAAAGTTACAGCTTAAGCTAACATAACTAGCTTACCCTAACCCTAACCCTTAGCCCCACAGCAACCCTCATCTCATCATGTGTTTGACTTTGCATGGGGTAATTCATGCTATTTGGTGTGTTAAGCTACATTTAAATCCCCCATTTATGTGTATTAAATTGTAGAAGATTGAAAGATATTACTTTAAATATAAATTATAATATAGATGTACATGCAAAAAAAGAAGCTGTAACAAGCAAAACTAACATTTATGTTTCTAAAGAAGTTGTTAAATGAAAGCTAAATTGATATTTTGTCGGTTAATACTTGCATTTGTGAATATTACCCAAAGAAAGACTTCAGTGTCTAAATTACTTTAGTATAATAATTAACCTAAAGGCTTATGACCTTTGTATCTGTTGTGCAGTTTGCCAGCCTAAAATCCACAAACTTTTTTTTTTAACTTAGCTGTTTCTAAAGTTACTGCTTAAAGGCTGAAAAATGACAGTGTAGTATGCAAAGAAGTCATCTCTGACTTTCTACAGTCAGACATGTGTGCCGTGCTCTATAGACATAAAAGAAATGGGGATGCAGCTCCTGCTCACACGCTCTCTCTGTTGGTCTTCTCATTAGGAGCAGCATGAACAACCTTAAAACCCTTCAGTTCAGCACTTGTACACCAACACACAACATGATGAATCCAAAATGAAGGTGCAGTTTTATCCATAATGATTGTGGAATCAGACAGGAGAGAAGTTTCCCAAATCAGTTCTTTTCCAGCCTCAGAGGCACACTTAAAAATTTACTCATGCATCCTAAATTGTTTCTATTGGGAAGTTGTCTGTCTGGTTATCTCCCCTACAGAAATTTCTTTTGTTTCCTTCTGCCAGTCAATATGCGCCTAAGGGGGCATTGTAAAACCCATCATCAGTTACCATCTCACTCATGCACGTAATGTTTTTTAATAAAAGGGCTCAGCTCTTGTTAGAAATGAGCAAAACTCGTCTCTATCAAAGTATGCGAGAGACTGCTTTCCACTGTTGGGTATTGTTCTTTCTGTGCTTACTTGTTATAGATTTGAGTTAGTCATCTTTCTACTAAATAAACATATTAAAGCCCTTTCTAGGCAAGATTTTTCTCCTTCATTTTCTGACAATTCACGTATTTCTTTTAGTGCCGTGTTGTACTACAACTTGTCTGAGGAAATGCTCATTTTCACATTTATAGTTATGAGTGACTAAGAGTAGGAAGATAAAGAATGGCATATTTCTTCCGCACAAAACAGCAAGAACAATTTCTCTTTCAAAAAAATAAGACCGAGCAGGTACATCAAGGTTAAAACAAAAACCTACTGTGAAGTAACATTTTCAGCCATGGCAGAAAGCTAGGACTGAATACAAGATTGCTATCTTGCCTTTTAATCCAGCAACAAGTGAAATTGCTTCTAAAAATGTGCTCAATATAGAGACAAGGGCAGAGTCTATTTTTGGGGAGGAAGAGGATTCTTACTCTCTAAAATTACTTGATGTTCAGAAGTTGAAAAGGCTAAAAGCCTTTGGGTAAGTGCTGGGTATGTACGGATAAAGGCAGATTTAACCAAAGCAACACACTTTTGCACATAAAAGAATGACTCGTTAAAGGGATTCGAGGCACTAGGTATGGTTTGTGTAACAAAAAGAGCAACGTGATAGTAAAAAGATGTTCCTGTAGTATTCTGCACCTTGACGACAACTGTTCTTTTATAAATGAATTTTCCTTCAACTATGAACATTGATTAATGCCTTCATTCTCAACGGGTGTTCCTAATCTTAAAGGGATGTGTGAGCCGTGTAATAATGGAAGTGGATTGTCTTACAGTATCACTGTCTTGACTCTTAGCTGAATATATCAAGCACGTCTGATTGATTCATGACTGCCAATATCTTTATCATTACCACAAGCATCTTCAGTGTTCTCTGGACATAGAGATTGTCAAGGGCAGCTATTATGGTGGTGTTAAACTAACAGTGATCACCCTGTGAACTGTCAGCATTATCTGTGGATTACTAAAGTGGCCAGTGTACTTCATGAGAACATATTGCTCTTTGGCATTTCTTGCTCACTCATTCCCTTTGTCCCTTTCTTCCCTCTAAATTTGAATGGGTCCCTCCTTCATTTTCTCCCCATGATAAGACACAGTGGATTGTAAGTAGATTCAATTGAAAAATGTTGGTGTTTCATCAAACAGGGAATCTTTCAGTGGCCATTGTCATCATCACGCCCCAATGAGAAATTCAGAAAAATGGATCTGTGCCCAGTGTCTTCACTGCGAGCAGCACCAAGAGCAATAACCCAAATCAGGAAGCACTTCGTGCCTTTGGCTTCAACACAGACATTTACCCATCCATACATACACATACAATTGTGTTCATAATAATAGTAGTCCAACATCACTTAACCTCAAAAATAATATTTTTTGGTAGAAGTGATATTTCTACATTGCAAATAATTTACTAGTAGGTGTTGTGGTGTCATAGACAAACAACAGACCCAGCAGTCATGACATGCATGCTGCTCATTCTGTGGAACTGAATCAGTAATTGAAAGGGGCATGTTCAAAATAATAGCAGTGTTGTGTTCAATTAGTGAAGTGATTGATTCTGTGACGAAAGAGGTATCAATTATGGCCCATATTTAAGGAAGGAAGCAAGCAAATGTTGTGCATGCTGGTTATAGTGCATTTCACACTGAAAACTCTAAAATGGTTCGTTCCAGACATTGATCTGATGGACAGCGGACTTTGATTAAAAAATTGATTGGAGAGGGGAAAACATGTAAAGAAGGGCAGAAAGTGATAGGCTGCTCAGCCAAAATGTTTTCAACAGCCTTGAAATGGCATCCAAAGCCTGAAAAACCTGAGAAAAAAACGGTCAACTACCATTCAAATGGATGGAAGAATAATCAAAATGGCAAAGGTTCAACCAATGATCAGCTCCGGGAAAATCAAAGAAGACTTAAAGTTACCTGAGTACTGTTACAATCAGAAGAAGGCTACGTGAAGCAAAGCTATCAGCTAGAAGCCCCCGCAACGTCCCACTGCTGAAAAAAAGGCATGTACTGAATAGGATGAAATTTGCCGAAGGAGAGATTGACTGGCATAAGGAGAAATGGAGCAACATTCTGTGTACTGATGAGAAATGGGTCTTTCAACATGACAATGACCCAAAAGACACCAGTAAGTGGGCAAAATCTTGGTTCCAGAACAAGATTGATGTCATGGAGTGGCCAGCCTAATCCCCGGACCTCAATCCCAAAGAACACTTGTGGTGTGACATCAAAAATGTTGTTCTGAGGCAAAACCCAGTAATGCAGAGGAATTGTGGAATGTAGTTCAATCGTCCTGGGAAGGAATGCCTGTTCACATGTGCCAGAAGTTGGTCAACTCTATGCAACACAGATGTGAAGCAGTTGTCAGAAATAATGGTTATGCAACTAACTATTAGTGCAGTGGTTATAAGTAAAGCAAACCCTTGAGACAATTTTTATTTTGTCCAGTAAATGTTTGAGTATGCAAAGAAAAATGCAAATACTGCTATTTTTTTGAACAACCTAAAATTCCTTTTTCTTTACTTTCAGTAAAGGTATACGCGGTATATATACGGTAACACAAAGTTGATCAACTGTGGTCATTTTTTGATTTGGAATTGACTGTGCAGTTTTCCCAATGCAGTGATATTATGGAATTAAAAGCTATTCTAAGGATTTTGAGCATTATTCACTTTTTAAACACACTGCTATTATTCTGAACACAACTGTACATGTGAGCACATTCAGTACGCATGGATGAATACGTGCATGGATGAATACGCTGCAAGTGAGTACACAACTGCATGCACACAACTCCTTCTATCATGCTATTGTTTCTCATCTTACATACAAATGAAGGAACTACAGCTTGATTCCATGTGATTCTAATCTTTCCAGCGAACTGAATTTATCTGTCTTATCTGTCTTTATCCTTATGTGGCCGGCAGCGGTTGTTATGGCACAAGATGCAATGCAGCGTGATAGAAAAGAATAAGCAATCCCTTATCACACCAGACAAAAAAATGTTTTCCATTTGAAAAAGCTGCACTATAATTGCTGTAATAACATCACTGATAACCTGTTTTTTAGGTGTGAATTCATGGCAACAATGCTGAAATGCCCCAATCAGGATTTGGTGCTCTCTATTTTACATTGTCACAACAATGGATCTTGTTCAAAGGCATCTGCAAGCTATCAACACTTCTTTAGATCTAGATTTATATTCCTCCAGCCATGGGACAAGAGTAGATAAGGACAAATGGGCTTTGAGCTAAATCCTGACATTAGATTTCTAACTTGCTCGCAATGATGATGTATTATAGGTAGGTTGTATGTATTTATGTATGTGTATTATGTTGTAATAAGAGCCCGACTGATGAAGGATTTTTAGGCCGATAGCGATACAAATATTTTGATTATTTCAAAATCTGATATGCCGATATATCAGGCGATATGTCGTTTAAACAAAGCAGTAAACACGTTACAAAACATAAAAAGATTTCTAGCACATTAGTTATTTGTAGTTATTTATGAGTTCTTACTAAAATAATATGATAATAATTTGTTTTATTGCCAACAGAACATAGGAACATCAAAATATATTAAAGGTCTGAAAAATAAAAATACAAACTTAAGATATGACACTTGAAGTCCTTTGAACAAAAAACACATCAACAAAAAAAATGAGTGCTGCCAACAGAGACACAATGGCGCGTCCTCTGGTGGACAAACTATGCAACGCCAACACTAACAGGGACGTTGTGGAGCGTCCTCTGGTGGACAAACTATGCAACGCTAACACTCATAACACGGATGACAGTCCGCTCTTATTTTTAAAATATTCATTTATCAGAATTATGATGAATGAATATTTAAATATTTAGGCATATTGGGAAATGCCTAATGTCGGCCAATAATGTTGGCCTGCCGATAAATCGCTCGGGATCTAGTTGTAATGTGTACAAATATTCCGTCATAAAACAAAGTACTGGACACCTTTGAATTTTGACCTGAAGATAGTTGCTAGATTAAAATTCACTGAAATTGTCTCTATGCAATCATGCATCATTGCAATCCCTCATAACAGTGAATCATAAAAGTTGCCAAGAATGTTTGACTTAAACCACAGATATGAACCTCATGGTTTAGTCACAGTCATTAGGTTTCATTGTTGCAAGACCGTGAATTTTTACAATTTGTAAAAAGGTTCTGTGTCAATCCATCTTGAAGATGTTATAGAGAATTGACAAAATGGATAAAAACTTTGACCAATTCCTTGTCTGAAAACCATGAATGTCTGTACCAAATCTCACGGCAATACATCTAAGAATTGTTGAGACTCACTAAAAAAAAGTCCGACCGACACTGACATCCATAGATCAGTGCCACAAGGGTGGCTAAGATGTCAGTAAACCCCTGTAAACCTGTAGAGAGTTGTCAGATCCCTTTTCTGTGGGGAACCTCGTGCCTCTTTTCCCACAACCCAAAGATTTTGTAAGATGTTATTGATAATAGAGCATTTAAGGAAATTCCCCAACTAACCCAATAAGATTATTAACTAAACCCCGTTAGACGCTGAGAAAAGAGTGTATCTCCACCCTCCAATCTCTCTTTCTCTCCCACACTCTCACTGATGGATATCCAGCGCCACGTCTTCACTCAGCCATGCACGCTTGCCCTCCCATTTCCATGCTGAGAGGTCGGCTCTGTTCATCTGTTGGAAAGCTTTCACAGTAGCCGTACCTTTAGCCATTCTAAGATGGTAGATTATCTGTTGCCTTTATTGAAGTGATTTATTTTATCCCTCAACTTTAAAGTTACTTTTACAACAAAGCCATATTTGAAAGACATCTGTGTTTGATGTCTCTAAAGTAACGCAGTTAACATCACTGCTTTACTTATTTCAAAATGCATTTGCTGTTTATGTTGTTGGCCTGTGAAACTACCTCTTTATTTACAGTGTCGTATAAGCATAACTTGATCTAGCACATTATTGTTTGCAGGATTTCTCTGCATGTTCAGTGACTGACAGTACAAATTCACACATTTCGGGACTCTGAAAATGAAAGCTTGGAAGAATGACGTCCCTGCTGCCTCGGGGAACAGATGACCTACAGGGTTAGCATTGGAACATTCTTCTCGGTGACTCTCGGGTTAACAGCCGCTCAAACTCTCCAAGGAGAAAAACACAAGCCAAACAAAACACTATGGGATTTCAAAGAGTGAAGCATGGGCCTATAACTGTCATTTAGGTCTGTAGATTCCCAGGCATACAGGGAATTATACAGCACATGTTATGTTGTTTGTGAGAGGCTGATTTGGAGTATTGTTGCCACTTCCAGATTTGTTTTGAAGCCAAACAGCCTATCTGACGGTAATAGCTTCCAAGGTTGATTAACTTTATTAGATCTTTTACCCAGTGGCCTCATTCTCCTTCTCCATGATGCCGGCTCATCAGGTGGGAACTGCAGGGCGCCAAAATTGCCGAGAAGAATTATTATTTAGGGGTGAGGTGGTAAGAAAAGTGGTTTAAAAACTTGTTCTTTTATATTTAAAAAAAGTCAATTGGGAATGTGTGGCCCGCCCCGTTACAAACACGCACAAGAATCCTGAAAAGGCATCCGTGTGTTAGAGTATTAAGGTGCACAAAGTCCATACACACAGACACCATGCACATACTACACTGCGTTCCAGTGAGTGTCTGTGTGTGTGTGTGTGTGTGTGTGTCTGTGTATGTGTGTGTGTGTTTACTGTACGCGCTGTCTCTCTGTGACTTGCACAGTGTGCATGTCTTTGTTGGAGAACAGTGTTCATGAGTCACCACTGTCTTTAGCCTGAGGCTCAGCAGCCAGCCAGCTGAGGGAGAGGATGCATGTTTTATTTTAGTCGCTCTAATATGCCGTGAAGACATCATTATCTTGTAACATGTTGTATTCCGCAGCCTCCATTGTTTGAAATGACACAGAATATGTGGATAACCTAAATTGCTTCATCCTCATCACAGTCATGGAGATCATTGAATGTGCAATTCAACTTGCTTCATTCAGATGGGTGGCTTTTCTTATTGCCAGCTAAGCAGTGTGTAGCTGTGTGAGCCATCCTTGGCCAGCAAAGGATGTTATCTTTTCTGTCATGCACGTACCAGCGCTGCCCATAGGGAAGAGGTGAGCATGCAAAGGACTTGGCTGATTGAGGGCACAGGGCGCAGAGGCTCGCTGCGCTACGGTTGCCTATGAATATTATGGGTGTCTCACATGAAACTCTTTTGTCAGCATCAACTCCCTTTGAGAAGGTTCAGGAATAGCACTGAGTGTGTGAGATCTTTTCTACATTCCTCCTGTATCATCAACATTTCCTGGCAGATCTCAAGAGTTCCTTTTTCCCTTATGCATCCAAGTTACAATAAAAAAAACACTTTTCGAAATTTATGGTTTGGTAAATTACATCAGTACAATATTTTCCACTGAATATATTACAGAGAAGTAGAGAAGATCTATGTAATATAATGGTTTTGGCATCAAAATCTGTGTTTTGACAATGTAAAGTGTTAGCACTTTGGCCTGGACTGGCTTTGTGACCGTAAAATATGTGCCTGAAAGTATATCAGAGCTGAAGCTCCTGGTCAGGTAAAATGAAAAATAGGATACGCATCCGAAGGAGCAAATATTACAACCCAAGATATTCTGCTGCACTCGGCAAGAAGTATAGACAGACAGTCAGATAGATAGACAGATAGATGATAGATAGATAGACAGATAGATAGATGATAGATAGATAGATAGATAGATAGATAGATAGATAGATAGATAGATAGATAGATAGATAGATAGATAGATAGATAGATAGACTCAACTCAGTAACCTCAGTCTCTTGCAGACACACAGACAGAAAAGGAGAAATCCCAACTCTCCCTCCTTTGAAATAGAGCAGCCACCCAGTGCGTCAGTAACCTGATTACCCCAGCTGTCAGTCTGAATAAGGCCAGGCTTTGGGATCCTCCCGTCCTCTGATCCTCAGTCCGGGACAGAGCAAGTCCTCCTAGAGAGTCTGCAAACAACCTCAGAACAGGACAGACACCGAAACACAGAGAAGGGAAAGCACCAGGGTTACAAAAGTCAGCAGGTAAGAGGATGCAGAAATGAGGACATCTTTTATTTAGCTGATAGTGATGTGTTTACCTTTTTAACCCTCAGACATCAGACTTCTTAAGATGACCACATTACTGTAGGTACATGGCCTAAAACAACTTAAGTGGACAGTGTATCAAAAAGGAGGGGGGCTCTTTGAGTCAGCCAGTCACTAAGGGGAGGGCAACAGGATACAACTGTGGGTGGACCGTTATCATTGTTTCTGTGCACAACAAGTCTTTCACTCACATGCTTCCTTTTCCTCCAAACAGGAGCACTTTATATGAGTTAAAGGCAGATTACTCAAGTATAGAATACTTATATAGTTTATAAATCTGTGTTTTTCAGTACTACAATTGACTGGCTTTCTAGAAGTTTAAAAGCTCCACACAGATCTTGGATCACACTTGGACTGACTAAACAAGTCAGAATACTGCAGGAAACTGTGGACCCTGTGCTGCACTTGGCAGCTCCAAAACAATGGCAGAGTGCACGCAGGATGCCAACCCCGCCAAGGTGATCCAGTATCCAAAAGCTGACATTAAGGATTTGAGAGAAGTGTCCGCTGATTCTGCATCGGTGGTTGCAATCAAAGTCAGACCTGCAGACCTGGGATTGATTCGAAGTTTGTCCAAGTCGGACTCTGACTTGCTGGCGTCACCACTCGAAGAGGAGGATGGCGGTCTGTCTGGCCGCAGTGGGTCCGTGTCTAACTGCAGCTCTGGGCAGCCCTCCATGGAGCGCATGCCTTCCTTTGCCTCTGAGTGGGATGAGGTAATACTCAAACTCTGGGGATGGGAAACCAGTGGGAGTGTGTAGATGACAGAGGGAGTGGCAGTGTCATTGTTAAGGCTTGGACAGGCTTTTAAGTAGAGTTTTTTTAATGTCCTTAGGAGAGAGTGTGTTAGCGAGTGTGAATGGGTTGTGAAAAAAGGCCAATGAAAGATGCAACTGAGGATTAGTGAGGAAAAAGAGAAAGAAATGGGAACAGGGAAAGCAGCACGTTTCAGGAGAAAGAAAGGAAGGAAGGAGGGAAGGGAACAAGGAAAGCAGAGGAAACAGTATGAGAGCAGTGACCAGGACTGTGGACTGTAGTAATTCTACCCAGGCTGTTGGCGTAGAATGCCTGTGGGTGAATGCTTGAATGCATGAATGGCTTGATCACTTGCACCGACCTCCCTGTAGCAGCTCGGCATCCAAAACTAATTGGGCTTGTGCTGTCATTCCACATCCACTCAGTACATGTCTCAGGGGCCGACCCACGCTTCCACTGTCTCCTCCTGCACTCCTCTGGCTCCTTTGCTCCATTTTACGCCATCTACTCTCAGCCCACTGTGAGCAACCCCACCCCCCCCATCCCCACTAGCCTTAACTTGGGTTTTTGAGTACTTTGGAGTGTCAATGCAGTAAACCCCAAAGCACTGCAAATGCCCTAATTTAATCAAAATTCTTAACAACCAACCAAAGCAGTTGATCAATGATGATATTTTCTTATAGCGTGCTTAAAGAAAACAATTTTGAATGTCCACAGCAGACTAGAACATTTCCAAAATATAACATTTCATTCAGAATATTACAATATGTTCTGGCATAGTGCGATATCTTGTCATAACCAACTGATATCTTGTTTGAGGTACAGGGAAAAGCTGTTTAGGAGCAAATCTATCTTATCTACTTTGACTTTATGCTGATTTGATTTTTTCTGCAGATTTGACAAAAAGAAAGTTAGAGTTATAATAAATAATAACAGGGTTTTTTACAAACCTGGCCATAGACATTTTGCTCTGGAGGGAGCCCAGTTATCTTTTTTGGGGGGGATTTCTTTTACTTAGCGCTGGTAGCTGCTCTTAAAGTAGACCGAGGTGGGTTTCTATGTTGTTTGTCAGCTTCAGTTCCCCAAAAAAACGCAAAATTCTTACTCTGAGCTGTCAATAAAGGTACTGGCATTGCTTGTTTTTAGTTCCTTATGAATGGTGCCCCATTTGTAAGGAACATGTATTTTTGTGATGAGCAGCAGAGTTAAGTATGTCGGTTGCACCCATGAAAAGTTTGCCATATCTTCTTTGCCAATGCCCAACAGCTTATTCTGCCATTGACTTGTTTGGTGTTTGGTGGATCAGATGATTGAAGTTGGAAGAAACAAGACATATTGGCAATTTAACAATTAATTAATTTCACAAACAGGGGCATCAGTAGTGTGTGGACGAACCATACACCTCCACAACAGCCTGGCACCTCCTCCTCATGCTGGTCACCAGCCTGGTCCCACACTGCTGTGGGATGGCATCCCATTCTTCAACCAGAATTTGTCGTAAATCAGCCAACTTGGTTGTGTTGGTCACTGTTGCACAAACATCACGGCCATGCTGATCGCACAAGTGTTCAATGAGGTTGAGGTGAGGACTGCTGGGAGGCCGTTCCGTCCTCTCCACTCCCACATTGTGGAGGAAGTCTCTCTGCGGAGGCGAACGTTGTCATCTTGGAGGATAGAGTTTGGTCCCAGACTGTGGAGGTATAGGATGGCCACTAGTTGCAGAATCAGACACCTGATTGTCAGCCCTTGGGGATGCCAGTAGCTCAAAACAAGAGTCAATAGCAAAGGAAAGCTGTTTGGCATGACAGAGACAATTTGGCAAAACTTTCAGGGCGCAACCCACATACTCAGCTCTGCTGCTCATCCCACAAATCATGTTCCTTACAAATGGGGCACCATTTAAAAAGGAACTAAACAGGCTTTCCGACGGTATACGGTTTATTGACAAAAAGCATTGTTACCACAGAGAAATAATCCACCAAACACAAATTCCCTTACTGGTTGTGCCAAGTTTATGTTATATTACAGTGTTTCTTTGCATGTAAAAACCGTCATGTAAGATGTGTAGTTTTATACACAAATGTGTGTAAAGATTATTATGTTTTCATATTTTTTATAGACAGTGTTTCCACTGTGCTATATACGGTTTAAGTCATATTTTAATATAATTGTGTTGTTTTTTAATTGTAATCATGATTTTAACAAATAATGCAACTTCAAGGCTAATGTTTGTTGTAGAAAAAACAAGTGAGGAAGCTCTACTTTGTTCTAACAGCAATGTAAAGCAAAGCAGGTGCTGCTGATGCATGGATAGATGGATGCATAATGCACAAAAAATGGAATTGACTTAGTCTTTAGGTCTTTAATGCGTTTATGTAGGCTCTGCACCAACAACCAACCAAGCTTCCTACTTAGCAATACAGAATTTTCTGACTCTGATTCATTTCCCAATTTGGTTTTGAATCAACCTTGAAACTGCCTAAACTTGGACTGTGGCATGTCTTGGACTCGACCTAAGCGGTCTTGACAACCGCCCCGCCTAAGTTATGGTCACATATTGTTTAGTAAAATGGGTCTGTCTTTTACAGTATGTTGGAGCATGCACCTTTTTCATCCTTACAACAAGTGCAACAAGTTGGGTCACCAGAGTTCTTAGACATTTTGAACTTTTACTTTGCTTTGTTTATCCTTCTCTTTGTCATCCCACCCTGCCCCATGCATGCGCCCTGCCCCACCCCTCTGCTCTCTTGCAGAACTGTTTATTCAGGCTGTGTTGGGTGGGGTGTCCTGTTCTCAAGGGCATCCTGTTTTGCAGCTGCTCTTGAGTGTCTAGGGTGTGTGTGTGTGTGTGTGTGTGTTTGTGTGTGTGTGTGGGTGGGTGGTCAGGGCAAAAAATTGACTCTGGCTTGTGAGTATATCTCATGAAGCGATCAGCCACCATCAAACATTGAAGCAACACGCGAGGCTTGGCTTTAGATTAGATACAGTATATAAACGCACACATATAGCCTATTCAGTACACACACCTATGCCAGTACACACACACACTACACATAATACAAAAATGCTGAATACAAATGCTGGTATTCAAATTGCGTTATCATAAAAGGGAAGTTATGAGATAAAGCATACCACATTGACATTTTCAGTGGAATACATACATTTTGAATTTTACTATGTCTGGCAGCTTGTGTAATGCTTAACATTTTTCCTTTTATTGCTCGTTTTGTAGGGAAAGCCCTTGGTATTTAAATTTAGACTTTTTTAAATAAAGAGAAGAACAGTATTTGTCGATTTCTTTCTGACAGCTTCCTTTCTGAACAACTTACAGAGCTAAAATGGTCAGGTGTCCTATTTGTACAGCGCTGAATATTTTCAACAGTATTTGTTTGTACTCATGTTTAGCCTTCTGGATGTGTCATTAGTCTAATTAAATAAAACTTTAATAAAGGGAATACTCAATGGATAACCTCAGAGATTTACACTCCACATTCACTCTCACTCACTCTCACCCTGTGTTATAGTTCAGATTCATAAACCTTCTACCTGTCATCTTTTGTTGGATTAGTAAACCACTATTTTGACATTTGACTGGAGGCATCTGTACGGATGCTCACTCTTTAACATTGTTTAATGTATGATCACATGGCATAGCCTACTGGTAAAAAAGTAAAAAGTGAGTCATTTATTGTAGGAGAACTGGTTCAGGGCTCTCATATGTATTATATTTGGAAGATGTGACATAATCAACACTGACAGCCACACTAACTTCATCATGTTTTCATGTGTTCATGTATTTTCAGGTGGGTTTCTCCTTTTCCTTTAAGATAATAATCTTGCTGTACTAGTAATATAAATAGCATATGTGATTAGGTTGATTGATGTCTTCACCACATCTGTTCAATACTCAAAAAGCAAAGGTTAACACAAGCACATGTTACAGATGCTTGAGTGGCTTCATTTGTGTGTGTGTACTCCCAGCAGTTTCCTCAGGTCATTACGCATGCAATCTTGTAAAGTGAATGCTGTGTGTGTGTGTGTGTGTGTGTGTGTGTGTGTGTGTGTGTGTGTGTGTGTGTGTGTGTGTGTGTGTTTGTATGCTGCTACACCTACTAATGGCTTTGGTGTTACATAACACAAGTAGATGAAAATACCCAATACCTTTTTATGTTACTTTTGGTTCATTACAGTCTTTTTTTGCATGTATGTGATTTCTGCCCTTTTCTAATATAATGAGTTGAAAATTGAATGTGTGAAAGCAGATATAAAAAGCTCTTACTGTATGAATTAGAATTAGTTTTTAAAATCTATATATTTGAACTGGCCACAGTGAAAATGAAATAGAACGAACTTACAAAAAACATCTTGATGTTGGGCAATCCAGTTAATATTGAGGGAATACTTTCAAAGTACATGTAAACTGGTTTATAATTCATATAGAAAGCCACGGCAGAGTGAACACAAGATCTAGTTAGACAGATGTGGTACATGAATATGAGAGTAGTGGTGTGGGTGTGTGTGGGGGCTGGGTGGGAGACGGCCACACTGCTCGTAAGATTTTTCACCAGGTGTAACACATGAGACGCCACATTTCTATGCTGTTTTAAAAATGTGACCCTAACATGTGACCGTGGCGGAACATTTATTCATGGGACCGTTCTATTTAATGGTTAATGGTCACAGTTTCCACGCATACATAAAGTTGTGGAATGAAACTAAGGCAACAAAAGCCCGTAGTTAAGGTTTCGGGATAACCAATCAGGGATTGGCTCAAAACGAGTCACATAAGACTACTCAAATGAGGATATTATACAATGTCATGGACAACATTGTTTCACAGAGGAAAGTCTGTAACAGAGTTTTCACACAGGGCACAAACCACGGCCTCCTTATTGAAAGCCCTGTGTTGCATTGACCCATCCACCACCCGTTACCACCAACCTGCCTCCTCACACGGAATTTGGCGCTCTTTGTCACCCTGCTTACTCGTTTGCTGTCGTGACAATTACTACAGACAAGAGAGGTCGCCGCCTAACAAGATACGTAACTATAGGGTGTTTTGAGCTCCTTGCACAACCAACCTATATGGTTGTTCTCTGGGTGAGAGCGGTCTGAGAAAGTCATAAGGCACGATTACTTTCCCTAAAAACAGAGATTATCAATAATAACTTAAAATTAAGTTATTTGTAGGAGTTGCAAAAGGTAATAGTCCAAGTATGTAAAGACACACATGCAATAATGTTGTAGAAGAAAGTTCAATTAATAATGATTCAAGCCACTGACATTTTGCTGAAACAAGTAGTTGATTAATCAATTATTTGATCTACAGCGAAATAATTGTTATAATTGTTGTTATATGTGATAGTCTGTAAATCTTTTCAATGATTATTCAAATACAAATGCCAAATATTTGATCATTCAAGTTTGTCATTTGTGAGGATTTGCTACTTTTCTTCCTCTCATGTGATAATTAATCAAATAGCTGTAGGGACTATCTTTTGGACTGTTGGTCAAACATTTAAAGACTTCACTTTAGGCTTCCTGAAATTGTCATGGCACTTCATAGGCCAATTGTTTAACAAAAAAACAATGAAAAGTACAATAACTGTTAATAAAACAAACTTGTAGTTGAAGGCCGACCTCTCGTCCATCAGTCAATTTTAGAGTCTTTTTTTTTTAAACAGGTGAAAAAAATACACAGTAAGCATTATAATTTGTGGTTATCTGACATTACCTAACATTAAGTCCCAGCTCTACCTGACAGGCTGGATGTAGGAGAACTCCATGGTAAAATCTCTAAATGAAGTAATATATACTCTATAATACATCTGAGGTGGTACTGCAAGTGTCTTTCATTTATTTTCATGTAGTGATTGATAAAAAAGTAGGCAACGTATGAAGACCAAGCTGGTGTTCCCCAGTCCCTGACTAAAGTCAGTCAGTAAGTCAAGAAGTGATACCAATCCAAAAATAAAAGCTATTTTCCTTTAATGTTAACATGACTAAAATTTTTTGACACTAAGAATGATGAAAGATTATATTCTTTACCTGCAAACAGATGAATACATCTATGAGGCAAAACCAAACACTCATGTCACCATGCCTCGCCACATATACAGTACACCATGAATGCCTTATTCACAGTGAGTGGTTTCAAAGCTGTCAAATGAATAAAATTCAATCCAAATCATGAGGACTGCTGGATAAAATTATCTGGATCTGGGTCTTGTATTGTGAGGAGCTACTGGCCCATCTGTCTTTATTGACAATGATACTAAGGCGGTAATCCTGTTTCCAGGCCAGCGCCATTGAGGCAGGCAGCCTTTTGGGTTAGTTTATTATATCCATCATTACCATTATCTGTTCTGCTTTGAGCTCGCTGCATCATTTATTTGCAGGAGACATTGGCTCAGTGGACAATTTTTTACTCCCTATCGCTAAAGCACATTGTTCAAGATTATTTCACGTTATCTTCTTAGCTAGCATGTAGTTGTCTAGGCAAGAAAGATGGTAGGAAGATCCCAAACTGTTAAAAACACATGACAACATTAATTGAGAGAATATCCCCTCTCTGTAACCAATGTACTCAAAAATGTCAGTATTTATACTGAATTTGGTTATTCTTTCAAATTTGTGCTCATTCTTTCAAATGAGCACAAATTAAATCGAGAACCATCTTAAAATCTAGCAAATTGTGGATGGGGAAGCTACTTCAGGAGCATGTTGTAAAACTAAAAATGGGAGTAAACAGTTGGCTTTCCTCTTTGAAGTTTAATTGGCAGTGGTGTTCACAGTATGATAGACAGCTCACGCCTCATACAGTTGGTCCAAAATAATAAAGTATAGCCATATCTTGTATTTCATTGCAGGTATAACATCAAGAGTCACACACTGTGTTAGAATCAGTGTTTAATGTTCAACTGGGACAAAACTATGGTTTCTAAAGAGGCTTCTATTGTTTTTGGCTGATTTATTATTCTGGTTTATGATGCTGTTCTTCAAAGCCCATAGCTGACAGGGATTAATAATAATAATAGAGGTGGCATTGAGATTAATGTACTGTAACTCACTTTTGTTGATACTGGCTGCTGGAATTGATATAACTGTCTCAAGAACTGACTTATGCAACTAATGTATTTGTTGATTTAAAATGCACTATTTTCACCTTTTCTTCTGTTCTGTGTGCCCTTTGCTACTTCCAAAAAACAGTTAAAAACTCCACTTTAAAAACTTGACTTCTTGGCTGGAGAAGTCATAATTGTGAATAATTCCAATTGCTTCTAATTACATTAGAATGTTCAATTTCCTGGTATAATTTATTATTTCGGGACTGATGGAAGAGCGCCACATTTATATACACTGTATATAAACAGCACTGCCCCCCCACCCCGGGTGGCTGAAACATGTAACTGCATTGTTTCGAAAATGACAGGAAACAATTATTCCGCCAACGTAATTATTTCACCAACAACTGTCTATTGCATTCCAAGACAGCCGCTCCGCAATTGGAAGGGCAAATTGTTAAATTGTTACAACGTAATTTGCAACCTGCTTTAAAAAATAAACACATATGTTTATTTAGCATGTTTGTTCTGTCCATATGTGCTGTGCTGTGTTCCCGAAGTAGTAGGCCAGGTCTCAGCTGCTAAAATGAGGTTGGTTTTTTTGCCCCCCAAATGTCAAACTGCGCCTATGGTTGAAGCCACGTTGATTTAAGTCAGCAATCTGCCGTATTTTGATTGCCTGAAAAATGAATTGCATCTGATCTTCCTTGGCTCCAATTACAATCACAAACCCAAGATCAGTAGCAGTTTGGCCAGTTGGGCCTGACTTTGTAGTCCATCAAGTACTATGAAGTGTCCAAGGTCTGTTTTTAAGTTTTCCAGCTCCAGTCCTTCACCATGGTTTTTCTCACGTTCTTCTAAGGTTTTATGTATCCTAGAGTATGATTAGCTCTAATCGTAATCTCTTAAATTAAATCAAGACCAATCTTCAGAGGATCTGGTCTCAGGCAAAACATGTTTTCTATACATGTTTACCTGTTTAAGTTTGAGATAAACAATTTATAATATCCAGAGGTAATGCAGAATGAGGACATAAGTTGATCACAAAACTTCTGTCAACCACTTGATTTGGATTGAAAATAAGCAAAACTGGTCTCACTTGCATAAACAATGTTCACTTTTAAAACTAAAGCATGAAAAGGTGACATAAATTGGTAATTCGTACAGAGCACTGAATTGCTGATCAACCTGTATTAAAATGTGAATCACTTGAGGATGTGGAGCTATTAATCAAAGATGAGCCCCAGTGATTTATTGGCAGTCCACTCGTATCTCCATGTCCTCTACAACTGCACTCGATACATTTCTGCGTGAATAGATTTTCTTAGTTCATTATTTCCATCCTGCTCCCAGACCTTCACTGGGAAGCGCTCTTTGTGTCTATCCTGTTGAGAGCTGGCTTGCTGGTCAGGGTAACTGCGCCTTTCCCGTTTTGATACATGCCCAGTAAGGAAAACTAAATTCTGAAATATGTTTTCCTTCTCATCTACCTCTCAGCAAGAACCCCAAAAAGCATATTTCCTAAAATGTCAAACCATGTGGTTAAAGAAAAACTCAGACTGTTGTCTGTATGTGCTGAAGTTAAAAGCTGAGGAAACATTAAAGCTGAAGTGGATTTTATAGTTAAAGGATGGCACGGTGGTTCAGTGGTTAGCACTGTTGGGTTCTGGTAGCACTGTGGCTTTGCATGTGGTGTGAATGTGAGCGTGAATGGTTGTCTGTTCCTGTGACTGACTGTCAATTCACTAGCATGGACCACGCCACAACCATGTGTTAGTTAAAGATTTAACTAACACAACCCCAAGACGGTACCTAGAAGAGACATGAGAGAGATGTGCAGCAGGAAGGGAAGAGGGGGATAATGGATGAAGGAGAGGGAAAGTGAGGGTGGGTCGAGCAATCAGAGAGACGAGTCTGGCTGCGCAGCACGGTGTATGTAGGTCTGTATGTGAGTAGAGGTGTGGTTTAGGCCTGGCCCTGCCCCCGAACCTAAGTTAACAAATTAACTCCATCCCTGTCCAGTGTGTACCCCGCCATTCACCCAATGCCAGATGGGATCGGCTCCAGTCTCCCCTGCAACGCTGAAGGATAAGCCGCTGTAGCTAATGGATGGATGGAAAAACTAATGACCAATTGACCTGTGTTTGCTTTCAATTCCCTGTTCACGTTCAACTCTATTTCATGAAAAGTGCAAGTTGACATATTTGACCACAATTTTCTTGTATTATTATTTCTTTTGAATAACAAAACATGTATTCAAAACATGTCCATCTACCTTGTCGTGCACATGAATGAGGCTGCATGTGCATGATGTTATGAAATATTTCAGCACTTTAACTATGACGATGGTTTCCCTAGAGACAGCATGTTGGTGATGAGGTTATCAAATGTGCACTTAGGCTCGGACGTAATGTAGTACACGTGTGTGTGTGTGTGTGTGTGTGTGTGTGTGTGTGTATATGTGTATGATATAGAATGTAACTGGGTTAATTCAAAGAGTAATGTGAGGTCTGTATTGCTGGAGGCATATGCCACGCGTCCCACGTGCGTCACTTCCAAATGAATCAAGGCTTTTCCACAGTGTTGATGCCACTAGCGGAGTGCATAGGGCTTTTTCAAACACTAAATATTACATCAAATAAGCCTGGCTGTGTCTCTGGTGTCACTTGTGAAAGCAGAATCAGCTTTTCAGGCATGAAGATCTTCATTGCTGATTTTGAATAGACTACTTTAGTGATTCTAAATGTAGTCCCTAGCCTGATCTGCAATAGCCTGGCTCCGCCCTCCTACATACTTCTGCTCAATTTTATGTTTCTTTCAGTGCTACGTCTGGGTTTGCCGTCTGGGTTTGGGGGTGGTAGCAGCTCAGTCAGTAGAGAGTTTGCCGTACGGACCGAAGTATGGTGGTGAACTGGTAGATGGAGAGGTGTCAGTTCACTTCCTGGGCACTGCCAATCTACACTTGAGCAAAGCACTGAACCCCCAACTGCAGCCCCCTCACTCTGATATCTCTCCGTTAGTGCATGTATTGGTACTGAGCATGTGTGTAATTCCAGCCTGTGTGTAATACCAACAGAGTGTAAATTGTAATTCCCCCATGTGGGATTAATAAATGATGAGAATGATGACGTTGAGGCTGTGCACACGGTGCGCTAGTTTAAGTTGTAGTTCCGTAATGGCGGCGGAGGAAAAATGCGAACGAAGCCATTCAGTCTGTCCAGAATATTATCCAGAAGTTAAAGCCTGCAAGACCAATCTTTGTAGAGTTTTGTTGGTGGCCATTAAGTTGTGGCCCATCTCACCACTTAAAATGAATCGTTGTTCCCTTTCATTTTTAAACGGGACACTTCCAACAGTCTACTTGTTGAAAGTCCAGCGTTCCACTAGGCCCCCCCTAGTTTCATCACCGTGAATTTGACAGACATCCAGCCCAAACCCGCCCTAAAACCACAAACACTTATATTTTTAACAGCACTTGACACCATATCTTTACATTTCTATATTTGTTGGAATTCGAGTCACTGTTATCAGTTATACAGTTATCTAGCAAATAAACAGCAAACAAGCTGGAAATGTACTTTGACTCTCCTGGAAAGCCAGAGACTACTTAAATAAACATTTTTCCCTCTAAGCCCCTAAACAACTCTTCTCTGAGTTGCTCTGTAATCTCCTGCATGCAGCATTGTGCTCACTTAACCTTGCAGTAAGCTGTTGCCTTCTTCTCTGAAGCTTAAATAACACAGGTCTCAGAGCGCAATCAAATACTTGACAGATTTGAATCTCTGGTGGGTTCATTTGTGCTACATGACCAGAGTATAGGCCTTAATCATTTATTTCAAAAGCTTCTAGATTGTAATTCACCTTATCACCCTGCTAGGTTTTGTAGAGTAGTGGGTTAGTCGTTGAATTGCTGTCCACGTTGGACCTCTGCTTGTAATCAATCATTGCAAAAAGTAGCCCGCCTCCTCCCTAATATTCCCAGCACCAGCCGCTCTGTCCTAACTCCTCACACAGTGACACGCCTTCATTGGTCCTGTTGCATAATTGGTTTGGCTGTGTTGGGATGGAGGAGGGTTAGACAGGAGTTTAATTCATGTTTTGAAGAATTTCCCACTGTTCTGTATTGATTTGTTTTTCATTAGCGGTTGTTGACATTTTCTCGTGTTTTGTGCCTATTCTCTTTAACAGATTGAGAAGATCATGAATTTGATTGGAGCAGGCATTGAAACGTCCCAAAAGAAACAGCCCACGGCAAGTTCAGGTAACGCCTCACCACCTATAACGTTTCCATGACAATAGAACTTTTTATTTAATTTTGTCAAATTTTCCGAGATTTGACTATGTGGTGTGTAATTAATTGGTTGGTTAATGCAAAATGACAACTGGGTATGGGGAATTAAGTGAGTCTCATTTATTAACCATTCATAAAGCTCTTAATTGCGCTGCTTAATTGCAGCATTCATGATAGCCCCGTAATGTTATGTTAGAAGCAACCGAAATTTGTACACCCTGTAACTGCTTTCATTTGTGAGCAGCTTTTCTTTAACATGCTATTCAGAATTCAAACACACCTTCAGAGAGGATGGATGGGAATTTTGTTCTCATTATAAGTCAAAGAGATTCAAGCTGACATTCCTTTGGCACCTCATTGTTATTTCTTACACACAAGGTTTCCACTTTCTGGGAAATCTAATTCTAAATTCCCCTCACTGCCTTATATTTGTTTTCTGGAGTTATACTGTAGATCTCAATAAGACTTGAATTAATAGTACGCTTCATCATGCGTCCTTAAGGCAGTGCAGAGGGAGAAGCCAGCTGGCATCTGCTCAGTTTGTTTAGATAACACTCCTGACTTGAGAAAGTGTAAACCTAGCTCTATTAGAGACTCTGCCATACGGTGCTTTCATCATTAGTGATGGGGCAACCGGCTCTTTCACGCGAGTTGGTTCAACTGTCGTTGGCCTACCGAGTTATTAGATGCGGTCACCAGTTCCCGTGCACGAGACATAAAGGCTTCTAGGATCGGGTGATAACTGGAAGTTGCAGAGAACCTGGACACCAGTTTGATTACTTAGACTCATGCATTAGGCCCGGTTACGGTCTTGTACAGTTGCCTGGTGCGTGGTCTTCTCGTGACAGCCTACCTACCATGTAACAAACATTTAAATTAACTACCACAGTAACATGACGTGATTTGTATGGGATATCCATCAGCCTATGAATTTCAATCATCTAAGATGCAGGAGCAGCAAGACACAGAACATTTGCAATTAAAAATATACATAACACTAATTAGGATTACAATAAAGACTTTCATAACTTTATGTCAATATTCTTTAATGTGTTTATCAGTTCTTTCCAGACCACTTTTAACCATTTCACAGTTTCATTATTATTGTTATTTTAAGCCAAAAGGAGATTAAAGTGAAGCTGTTTTCCATGATTTTACGTAATTGTAGTTAGTTTGACTTTCACCCAAGCATTCTTAGATTAATTGTTATCCTAACAATTAAGACCTGAGGTTATTCTACATTACATAAGAGGAAATATGTTGTTGTTGTTTAGTTTTTTCTTCTTCTACACATATAGGTGTGTGCTATTTGTAGAAGAACAGCATGCAGAAATTGTCCCAGATTCAGCTGAGTCATGCAGTTGCTGCTCTGATTTTAATCGGAGATTTTGCACAAGTAGTTCTGAAAGGTTGAAAAGATGCTTTTGTTGCTATTTTTGGATGTGTCGCTTAGTAAAGAGGTCATATTTCTTTTACCACAATGTAATGAAAGGGAGCAAACAGGTACTCTTCAGAGTCATCAATAGGAGAGGGAGGGAGGAAGAGAGAGAGAAAGAGAGAGAGAAGAGGAGAGGATTTGAAAAGGGAAGAAGATAAGGAAGATTACCCAAAGATTAAACCTAAATTATAAATCTTCATTCCACTTTTATCTTTTTATTGTGACAGGGCTTGGAAAACCTTATCCTCTGTCTCTGTTTTCATTGCATCCTTTCCCGTGTGTTCTGTCTTTCTTAGATCAGGAGCCAAGGGCCCTCAGACTCTTACCCTTAGATTTCCACAGAGCAGATTTTGCAGCAACGAAAAAAGACTGCAATTTTGCAGCATTTTGCATGCTCAAGGATAAAGTTGTTTGTGTTGTGTGTCCATCACGAGTGCCTCGATTGTGTGTTAAGAAAGCACTGAGTAATTGAGCTTAAAAAGAGAGAGGGATTGGGGAGAGAGCTCGGCTAACAGCACACAGGAGGAATCGGCTCAATTTGTGTATAGGAAACTCTGACGTTCAAAGGAAAAGAGTCCGCCTTCAGTTTCCCTGAATTAATTCAGCTTTGCGGCTCATTTTCTCCAGTGCTTGGTTGTGTTGACATGGAGCTAGTGCTTTTCTCCTGCTCTGATTAAGAGAAGGCACGGCTTTATCTCGGCACATCCTCTACCTCTTCTTCTGTAAATAGGTCTTTTTGGGCGCTCTTTTGGGCCAAGTCTAGAGCGAGCAGGACTCAAACACTACAGAAACCCACTTGGACAGATTTGACAGCATGGCCTGTTTAACAGAGGATGAGACAATGACCCAGTTCCCCCCCTCACGGAGGAGCAGTGGATACTCTGTCAGTCAGTAATTAGGTCCTACTACCGTGGGAGGTGTTGCTGTCCCAAATGAATGGAAGTAATTGGATGGGGTGGCGTGTATTTTTAACCGTCTTTCTTTAACTGTCTGGAAATCGTGGTGGAAGAACTGACTTTGGTGTGACGCTCAGGAGGAAAGAGTAAAGGAGGTGGAGTTGTGGAATCTCGTAGTGAATCATAATTAGTCCACTTCAATCCTTCTTAGGTCCTATTACCATCTTATCTCGCCCATATGTTTCCTCGCCTACTCCTTTATAAGTCTTTCTCTGTCTCTTATCTGTCTCCTGCTCACTCTCCCTCTCCCTTTAGATCTCACTCCTTCCTTCCATCATCTTCCTCCTCATTCAGGGCAAATCTGACAGCAGCTTTTCTACCTGATAATGAAAGATGATCGCCAGAGTAACAGGGGTACAGACGGCCAGGGGCGGATTGGCCATCTGGCAAATCTGGCCAATGCCAAAGAGGCCGCACCATTTTTTTAAATGTTGGCCGGTCAGATTTTCTATTTAAATATACAAATAAATTGTCTTTACAGGTCAACAGCGCATTAGACAGGTTTTTATCACATGCACGATTTCACTATGGTTATGATAATAATAATTATAATAATGTATAATGTATAATAATGTATACTTTATTTGTCCCGCAAGGGGAAATCAGAATTAACACTCTGTTGTTATTACACATCTTACACACAGGCCTGAATTACACCCACATACTAATAATAATAATAAATATTAAGCATCCCAGCTAACAATTTTCGGTTCCCAGAACATTCTGTGAATGTTTGTTTTTGGTTGTGGGAATGTTCCCTGAAGGATAGGTTTGGTTAGGTTTTGGTTGTGTTTTGGTTGCATAAGAAAGTTGGTTAAACATTCTGGGAACAATAGTTTTTGGGTTATATCTAATGTTCTAAGAACATTCTCTTAACGTTGCAACCTTTAGAGAACATTACCCTAACCTTTAAAAAACGTTGAAACAATTTGGCCAGTCAGCCATGGCCGGCCTGGTCCCGAGATAGGCCAATCGACCCAATGCCAGATTACTTAGATCGGGATGTCCAGTCAAATTCAAGCACGGTTCAGGCTGTACCGGACCCCCCAGGTGAGCCTGCTGCTCTGGGGGAGTGGCTGCTGATAGGCGCTGAGCTTCGACAGTGCTCTGACTGCATTGTACAATTTAACAGTAAAAGCAGTATCCTGTACGTCAATCGTACATTTTTCAAATTGGGAGCAAAACGTCCTCCTTGGGTAAAAAAGTAACCATAAGCCCTGTTCATGCTAATTAAACAACTGGACTTTGGGATCAAGTGTTGTCTATCCAGCCCATGTCCCAGATGTGAAAGCCCCCTTAATGGACTACTGAATATAATAATATTTCATTAGATTTTGTATTTTGAATTGTTACCTGCCACCAGAATTTTGTGAATTCATTGTCATAAATAAAGTAATTTTTTACCATAAATTGGTGCCTGAAAATGTATTATAATGCAGAAATTGAAGTCTTTTACCCTCAAAATTTACAGGGAGAGGACCCCCAGACCCCCCATGCTTTATGTGTTCCCCCAAATGCCAATTCTGTCCAAGGAAAAACCATGAAGTATAATCAGAAACCATAGAAATGTATTTAGATTGCAGTTAGAGAGTTAAAACAGATACAGAATCTGAAGAACCAGACAGAGAATATGTACAGTGTCAACAGAGAGAAAGGACAATCGAACAGACTGACAGTGACAACAAAGAACAACATACTGTAGAGAATGACCGCATAAATAGGCAGTATGTGTCAAGTTGTTGTTTTTTAAACGTGTGCTCTTTAAAAAATAATTAGAATATTTTGCCAGTTACTTACATTAAATGTTTAAAATCTGTTACATAAGTTAGTGCTCATATTATTTCATCATCTGTACACAAATGTAATTAGTGAATGCACGTGTCTGTGGGTGGGGCTGCATGGGCGTGGCAATGTGGGCTGGTGTGGCTACAGTGCCTGGGCTGGACTTTTGTCCCAGTCCGCCCCAACAGACGGCCACATACGGAGGAGGTTAAATCAATGGCCCTGGCCCTTCACTTTGCTTCCCTCTGTTGGCACCACTTCTCCTCACCCTGGTTGCCTTGCTGGCTGACTGACTACCCATCTGGGAATGTGTGAGGTGATTGCTAGCAGCTTGAAAGCCTGCATAATTAATCTTTGCCTGCAGCTGTACCCAGATATACTACCAGTGATGGACGCGGTGCTAAAGTCTACCACTGCCTGTGTAGACCATAGCAAAGTCAAATGGCAAATCTCTCTTAATTATATATTATGTCACGTTTTTATCCAGGTTTTTTTCTGGACGTTTTTTTTGCTGTGCTCCAAAAAGTTTTGATAAGACAAGAGCATCTCAAAGTACATAATGGAGTTTTCTGTCATGTTGTATGACTGGGCGAGATGGAGAAGGGACAAGACTTGAAGTGGGTCTCTGGTCTCTTGTCTTCTCTTGTAAGCAGTGCATTAGAGACTTCTGCTGACTTGAATCAAAGCTGCCCCCCCCCCCCCCCCCCCCCCCCCCCCCCCCCCCCGTATTATCATCAAAGTAAGATGTAAATGAATTAAGGCCATCTGCTAAAAAGCAGCAGCTTAATGAGGCTCTTGTTTCAGTATCGCATGTTAGCCTTAAAATAAATTGGTATTACTCCTGCAGAAGAGGATCAGGTATAAGTCATGCCTTTGCATTCTAGTCATTCTTGGCCAAGACGTTCTGTGATTTTTTGGGCTCTCTGTGCTTGTTCCTTACCTCTGATGGTGGTGTCCTTTCTGCAAGATCAGAGTGCCTCTGCATTTCTAATCAGTGCAGAGGGGCAGGGAGTGGAAACAGACAGATAAGAGAGCGTAAGTGGGCATTTGTATGAGTAAGAAAGGGGAGCAAGATAGAAATGGGTAGAGAGAGAGAGAGAGACGAAGAGAGAGAAAGAGTATATGCGTGTGTGTGTTTGCATCTGTGTTTGAGGATGAGAGGCAGGACGCGAGACAGAGCGAGGCAGAGTGCAAGCCAAGGAGGGAGAGAGAAAGAAAGGCAGAGGGAGGGGAATTGATATAGTGGGAGAGTGAGGGAGAGAGAGGTGGTTACGTGGAGCAGCACCCCACTTCATCAGGCAGCATACGGCAGCCCTGCAGTGCGATCACACATAGTATGGGAATGGGGCTGTGAGATTGAGAGCAAGAGAAAGAAAGCACAGAGAGACGAGAGCGAGGAGGGAAGGGAGTTAAAAAAGAAGCGCTTGAGGGATTTGCTCGGATGAGAAGGGGGGATGGTCTGAGTCTGTTGCCTGTCGTGGATGTGAGAAGGACGTGGCGGCAGTGGCTAAGGTTGAGGCAGATCTTTGGTTCTCCTGTGTAGAAGTAGCCGGCGTCAGGACGTTATGCCCTGTGAGCAGTGAGGGGTAGCGTGTGTGAGCCAGGAGCAGCTGCTGTGACTGCATCTGCGCTGCCTGCATGTCTCAGACAGGCAGGGGATGCAGCAAACCTCTGCCCTGAGCACAGAGGCTGCTAGCTGTACCCAGCGGGGGGAAGAACCAGGTGGGCTGGGGTGGGAGATAGGGGGGGCGCCTGCCTCGGGAAGGAGCTAGCTTAACCTGTTCTGTGGTCCTGCAGTTATTCTCGCTTCAGAGTCAAAAAGGCTCACCTGCCATCTGTTGGATCTGGACCTGGATTTGCAGCTGTGAGAGATGAGAAGCACGTTCTCTGGCAGAGCCGCACAACCAGCAGCCTGCTGAAGAGTGTACATGCTGGGCAGCACTGGCACTACCAAGGACACCAAGCCTTTTTTCAACTGGCAGGCAGCTTACCAGGAGCTTTATCAAGGAATATATATTTGGATTTGATTATGAATTGAGGAGTTTGGAATCAGCACACTGTGGGTGGAAATCCCAAGCCAGCGTTTCTTTCTTTCTTTGTTTTTGATGTAGGATTTACAATACGTCTACCTGACCGTACTCCTTTTTGGCTCTGGAGTGAAAACAAAAGATGATTTAAGCGAATGTGTTTTCCTTGATCAAAAATAACATTAGTACCTCAACAGCACTTTAGAATGCTGCTACCTTCATTGCATGAGCCGTGTCCTAGCTCTCAAAGAGATTGACCAATGAAGCCATGGGACTCAGCCAGAGCTTTACAAGTATGTGGGGAAAACCGTGACAAATTTATGCTGGGGGAACTGAATATTTCTGTGTTACACCCTGATGGAGTAATTTCTAATTTTAGAAAACATGATGGGGATAGTTATAGCAGAGTAAATAATGTGTGATGTATGAAAATGTTTGATTTACTTGACAGATATTCAAATTTTCGCTCTGCTTGAAAATGATTTACTCTCTTGACTTGTAGCACTCTTGAATTGTTATGTCTTTGGACTAGCTAGACACTTGTACTTACACTTGCTCATCTGCTCACTAAAGGAATGTTTAGTGAGCCCTGTTTGTTGGAAGATGCCATAGTGGCTCAGTCCAACATAACTAACAATACCAATCTTGAGATGGGCTTCCTTCCCTGCACTACCTCCACCCTCGCCTGACATTTGTAGTCAGTCACACTAACACCAGTGGGTGTATGTTAGCTTAGTCAGTCCCCTGCAGGGCTTGAGTTGGGCCTGCATCACTTCCTACCCTCCTCCTGTGTTTGAGTTAGCTGGGCCCCCACCTGTACCTTGGGAGCCCCTCACCCCCAGCCTGGACCCTGTCTCCCCCCAACCCCGCCTGGTGCTGCTGCACTCGGCTCTGCCTCTGCTGGCCGAGGATGATGTGGCAATGCCATGTGTCGTCCTCTGAGTGCCGCTGCTACCGGCTGAACGGCTTCTCCCTGCTGAAGCGCTTCCCTCTCTCGGCAGATGGGGCCTGTGGTAAAGCCCTGGACCAGCCGGTTGGAGAGTGGCTGGAGCACGTGGGGCTGCCGCAGTACGAGAGCAAGTTCCTGCTCAATGGCTTCGACGACCTACGGTTCATGGTGAGTCACCTGCAGCACGCCATCTCACGGGTCGCTTCCACTTTGCATCACTCGGTCTCAGCCTGTGTCAACCTAGCTGCGTTTGTCTTTTTATGTCACCACTCTGCTCTCTCACCCTCGGCCTGTCCGTCAGTAGCTCCACTCACACACACCCCCTCCCCCCTCCCTCACCCCTTTCCTTTTCTCTTTCCCACAAACCCCTGCACCGTTTCTCTTCCCTACCCTTTTCCACTCGCCCCTTCATAACTCCTCTTCATCTCCTGTGCAATGCATGACCCTGCTAAGAGTAATGGCCCCACACTGAAGGCCTTTAAAGAATATGGGGCTGTCACCAATGGAAAGACAAATGACAACCAAAACCTATTAACTTTGCCAAGCATTCACAATCATGCTATCTCATTTACTGTACTGTACAACTCTAAAGACACCTCCTCCCCCCACTAAATTGAATCTTTTGATTTCAAGTCACTGGACTTGACCTTTGTGTGGATACGGTCGAATAACCTGCCAAAACTGTCCTCAATCTAAACACACTGTACAGTGGTTGCATGTTTAGTTGCCAAATCTCACTAAATCCTCTCCCCATTGTGCTTTGCTTGTGACACTTATGAGACGGTCTTGCAATAATTACACAATATAGGATTTGACTGCAGCAGCATGATAATGTTGTATTTATATACTGTGCACTCCAGGTTTTTAGAGGTTATTTCTGCATGCAGACCTTTATTTTGGTTACAATATTATTTGATATTGATATATGTAAGTAAAGGATCAAAAGCCATATTATTTGACCACTGTGATAACATGATCACAGTTTCTGGACAGCATTGACTATTTTTGGATAAACGTTTTCCATTTTTTAAACGACTCCATCACATTACGTATTGATACATTCATTAAACTGCAGCTCAGAGGACATCCACAGGCTGACTAAAAGCATTATCATGTTACCCATAGAGAACATTGTCAGGAAACTTGATATTGCATTGGGTGATGATTGTAGAAAACACCATTGCGTTTTCAATCCCCCGGTCATGTTAACTCTGAAAAACACGGCTGTACACTGTAAGTAACTAGGCCCAAAGGGCACTATGGGCTAGATGTTACATCAGTTTGTCAAAACTGAGCTAATTAAAGTGAGACCAGTGAGCTCAGTGAGAGGGTAAAGAGGATGTATAGCGTTCCAGTTCAGGACTTTTGCTCTCTGATCTGTTTTCTTACTGGTAAGGCATGAGATCAAAACATAATGGGAGTCCCTATGAACACGGTGCTACTGTAAGGTGCTGTAGAGATACAAGCTTAAGTCTCAGATTTGATCATGATGAGACAAACAAGCTTAAAGGAGTATTTGTAGTCATAGTAGTTAGAGCAAAAGGAATACAGTAGGTGTGTGTGATATTACAGATTAAAGCCAGACCGATACATCATCCAGACTGATAGATCAGCAGATGTTAGCTTATGTTAGCAGATATATTGGCCTTCTAATGAAGGGGAGATATGACAACGCATGAAAACTTATGCACAACAATTCGTATGACATCTTACAAAATGATGGGTTGTATGATACTTACTGTACATCAATATAATATGGTAGAAAAGTGGCAAGTTTATTATTTAACTGTAAAATGTCCTGCGAGGAACATTTTGTGATCACAGTGTGCTATCCCATTACGTATTTTTGGGGGTATTTCATTGCCTTTTTCCATAAGTAGACATGAGAGAAGTGACAGGAAATGAGGGAAGATGGATATACAAGAAATGGAATGCAGCAAAAGAATTGAACTGATGATGTGTCCATAATACTGTATATGGTACGCATCCTAACCACCAGACCGCCTAGACAGGTTAGCTCTTAATATTTATACAATCTTTAATCACTGTATATGTGATGTTACTGTACGTAATAATATTGTTATATTATTTAACACCATGATATGGTGTACTCTCTTGAACTCAAATTGAGAAAAAATTCAAATGCTTGTCACTAATTTAGTAAATTGAATACCTGACAAATAAAGATACTTAATTGATGCAAAAATGCTGTAAATCTTACATCATCGTAAATTAGTCCTGCTTATTGAATGGCAACATTGTCACAATAGCCTAATACAACCAGAGATATATAATACATAGCAAGCTGAGTATTGAATGTATCGTAAAATCTGTCCTGGCTGACACAAATTTGTCATCATCCCAGTGTATATCGTTATATTGCCTGACACAGATATTTATGGTAGACAGTTAGAAAGAAAACGATTCAACCTTGTCTTATTGGGTTGGAAGATTGTTGATCAAGATTTCCGGGACATTATGTGATGAGGATGATGGATCATTTAGCATTTTCATTTCCATGCTACAACTAATGTGTGTGCTGGACTCAATGCTTCAAGGAGATACATCATTCATTTCCCAAGGCAAATTACCCATGGATATTTACAAGGATGCGGGGGTTACAAACAAGGGAAAGGTCAGAGTAGTCAGGCAGACATGGTGAGTGTTTAATATTGTGCCCTTTTAGATTCTGCCAGACTTTCTCCAGATGTGATCAATCTAAACTGAACTTGAACATCAGGATTTGTCTGTGGGATTCATTTTCAGTCAAAAAAAAACATTTAATTCTTTCTTTTTATGCTTTATAGTTCTGATGTCCAAACTAATGTGGCAATGAGGCAAATTGTCTAGTGCGAGCATCTTACAAGTTACCCATAATGCATTTACATTGCATCTTCCTTGCATTAATATTGCGTCAGATGTTCTGCAGCCCCCTCTTACTCAAATGTAACAATGTAGAATTGAACATAACATATATTAACACTCAAAATTAGGTCTTTTTTATTTGCCATATTATTGTCATTGCTCTTGAGAAAGTAGCCAAATTAGATGTTTCTAAACAAATCCCCTGTGGTGCAGAGCAATAGAGCAATTCTAATCCACTGTTGCATTAACTGAGTGCATTTAGTGAGATGAAGGACCTCTACCATGGCTACATCTGCGAGTCGTATCAGATTAAATCAAACTACCATTGCTCATAAGCTATGTAACAACTGAACCATACATTCCCGTCACATGTATCAAATGCAGCATGAAATGATAAGTTTGCAAAGTCTCCTGAGGCATTATCAAACTTCAAACTGTGTTAATAGAAGTGGAGAATGTATTTTTGGCCTCCCTTACATCAGACCCAGCTTCATTTTGACCTTTATTCTAGCAATCAGTGAGTAATCTCTAAACTTCACCCTGATACAGGCCTGTGAATATACTGCAGCATTGTGCGCTGAAACCAATCCAGTAAGAGCATATTGACTGGAGAGTACAGAACATTTTAACATTCTTGGCCAGGAAGAATCAATCTGCAGCAGTCCATAGGGAAAAACGCTTAGCTCCACATTTTCAAGGTTCTCCTTGCATCTTTATTCCTGCCTATAAACCGGAATAAGATGACAAAGCAGCTGGAGCTGCGAATATGAACAGCTACATGATATAGACAAGAATCTGCTTGTCAGTCCAAATTTGAGGAGGTGGAAGATGATTATTATTCATTGTTTTTATGTCCTGCAGGAATTGTTACAAACTGTAGTGAAATATTCTCATTTTCTCTTAGACAGTTTAGTGTCCCACAATGAAACGCAGGGATCCTGTAGACGCTGCTGCAGTAATGAAGGCTTTGTTCCTCTGAGTCGCACCAGATCAGATTGATTACTCTTGGCATGCACAATTTATTTGACTTCATTGTCCTCCCACACTGCTCTTACTGCTTGTGTCAGAGATGTGCATATTCTGTGTGTGTGTTATGAGCAAGTATGCGTTAGCACAGTAGCAAGTATGCGTTAGCACAGCTAGACTGTTGCCCTGGTAGTTACAGAGTTAAAGAGTTGTGATACTTGTATTGGTCGTATGTTATCATATAACTATATGTCATATGTCAGTGTAGTGTCTTTCATCAGTCCCTGCAGGATTTTGTAGCCTTTTTTGGGATTGTTGCAGCCCAAAATGCCTGATTTCACGGCAGCTTTTGTAAAAATAAGAAATATATATTGTTTTCTATAATTCTGCTCTCGGCTAAGTGTTTCAAGTAACCTTACCAAAAAGGCTCAGGATTCTGCTAATATGAAAAGGGCTTGGGGATTTAGGACACAAAATCATTATTTAGTTTTGAATGAATCAAATTTGAACATATCTGTCGATGGCTGGTTCAAGTTCACATTGTAAAAGGTTAATTTACACACACACACACACACACTTAGATTGTTACTTTGATAAAGTACTTAATGTTGTAAATATTGCATGCCAGTGTGAAAATTACTGCACTGATACACAGTCTAATACTGATTCGTTTTTAATGATTGTATTATTGTATGTCCATATTGTGCATTGTCTCTGTGCATGTGTATGTGCTTGTGTGTGTGTGTGTTTGTTTGCATGCATGCGTGTATGACTATGGCTGTGTGTGTGTGTGTGTGTGTGTGTGTGTGTGTGTGTGTGTGTGTGTATGTATTTGTGTGTGTTTGTGTTTGTGTTTGTGTGTGTGTGTGTGTGAGAATGTGTTTATTTGTGCGTGTCTCCTGCGTTTGTACACATGTAGGGAAGTAACGTGATGGAGGACCAGGATCTCAGGGACATTGGGATCACTGACCCAGGACACAGAAAGAAAATACTCCATGCGGCTCGCAGCTTGCCCAAGGTACTTAACATCATCACTTAACCTCGGCGCTGAGGGAGAACAGTGACTGACAGTGTCTCTGAAAAAAGGTCAAAATGTCAGTACATTTATAAAAGTAGCAGATATGCAAAACAATAAATAATACATCAAAAAGGAAAATGGTTTTATACATACAGTTGTTCATCAGGGTTAAATGACTAACCCTCCAATAAAAAACAGTACATGGAAAAATATTTTTGGACCACAGATACTATCTATTTAGCAAGACTTAAGTATATTAAAGGACCAATGACATGGTACTCTTTGGATGCTTTTATATAGACCTTAGTGGTCCCTTAATATTGATTCTGGAGTCTCTTTTATATAGACCTTAGTGGTCCCCTAATATTGATTCTGGAGTCTCTTTTATATAGACCTTAGTGGTCCCCTAATACTGTATCTGAAGTCTCTTTCCCAAAACAAAGTCCCACAATGAGCTCCCCTTAGGATGTGCCTTTTTTTTAGTATGTAGCTTTTGAGGAGGGGGGGGGGGAGCTTAGCAGGAAACTCAGATTCTTTTGTTTAAAAACAAAACGAAACAAAAAAACTGTCCTCAGGTACAGCAACTGATGACACTGGCATGCTTACATAATCACAATGACAATGCTAACATGCTAATAGTAGCTTATGTTAGCCTATTAGCATGCTCACAATTTCTACACATTGCCATTAGTTCCTGCAGGTAATTAGTCATAAACATAAATATATATCCAAAATATATAAAGTATAATACTGGACAAAATAAAATGTTTATCTGATGATGACTGTAGGCAAAAAGTCAAGGGATAATCAAAGTTATTAGAATTTATTCTCTGAGGTCTTTAAACATTTGAAGCACATTTCCCAATAATCCACCCAACCCTTGTCTACATAGTTAACTTAGAACCAAAAATATAAACTACCTGGTAGCAGTGTTGTAGTAGTCCAAGTCACCAATGAAGAGTCTGAGTCGAATCCGAGTCGAGTCACCATTACCTGAGTTTTAAGTCTGAGTCAAGTCACAAGTCCAGAGAATAGCGACATACCAAGTCCAGAACTGGAGTACTCCATCACTGCCTATTACACATAGAAGCAGTCAGAATGGCATCCAACTTCCCAAATCCTATTTGGAATCCTATGAATGATTCCATTCCATCCATGATGTCTGATTTCATAAATCCTCTGGTCCAAGTACAGGTCATCGGTTTGAGAGCCCAAGTCAAGTCACCAGTCCAGACAATAGCAGCTTGAGCCGGACTCAAGTCCAAGTCCAGGACTTGAGTACTCCATCACTGCCCAGTGGTGTTGGATGAAAAAGTAAGGTGATCACCAAAGTCAGTATGGATTGGTCATCTGGGGACCAGAGCTCTGACTGACTGGCACTGCTATCCCTTAGGATGTCTTACCATCCCCAGGTTGGCTAAAAACAGCAGCAGCAGCGTTCATCTTTTATGGAAGGATAGCCATGACTGGAAAACAATACTGTACATTCCTTTTTTAATATGTTCCATTCTCAGTATAAAAAAGATAACAGTACTTCCTTTCTGTGTCTTTCTCTTCACTCAAGGTAAAAGCACTGGGCTGTGATGGCAGCACATCTCTTGTCTCCTGGCTGGACGGCCTCGGCCTGCATGAGTATCTGCCCAACTTTCTTTCAAGTGGCTACCGCACACTGGAGTGTGTAAAGAACTTGTGGGAACTGGAGATTGTCAATGTAAGAAGCCATCTTTTTCAGCACAATTTGGGCCTCTTTTAGATGATGGGTGAGCAGAAAAAGACTAAAAAATGAATATTGATGGACTCATGTCTTTAGACATTCTGGACTAGTTCTCACAGAAAGTTCTCCTTCATTACAAGACTACCTTGATTTATGGATCATGATTAAGGTAAAGAAGCGCCTTAAAATGCAATGCTGAACTAACAGAGAGGATTTAAGCATTTGAATAAAACTACAGAAACATTTTCAATATCACTAAGTAATTAGTAGATACCTAAGCTTTAAAATGTAAATTGAGGAGCGATATGGTGACTGGTGATAGGGAAGTATATAATCTTTATGGAAATCATGTAACACGTCATTATACAGTAATTTGTAATTACAAAGGAGGACTCATTTCTTAGGGATAAAAAAGGTGGAGGTTGTAGAGAAGTACATGCAACAAATCTGTCCATCTTGTGTGTGTGTGTGTTTGTTTGCATGCATGCATGTATGAGTATGGCTGTGTGTGTGTGTGTGTGTGTGTGTGTGTGTATGTGTGTGTGTGTTTTTAGACTACAGCAGTGGTTGGCTCATGGGCTCCCAAAATAAATCTGAGGGTTTGCAAGAAGATTAACTGGATAGGAAGGAAAACAAAATATCATTCCCTGCAACAAAATTACATTTTCTGGTTTCTAAAAATAATTATGAACTAAAGCTGCACTATATGAGGAAAACATGCGTTAACATTGTTGAAAGTCACAATAATGATAGTACTTGCAATAAACAGATATTAAAATGTACTGAGTTTTGCTGCTTCCATTATTCTGCTAAAATACAGAAAATGGCTTGTTAAGTAAAATAACGAAAGAAATCATTTCCAATGTTCTTTTATTGAACAAACTGAATGAAACATAAAATGACAAAAAAAAGAATGATTTTTTTTTTTCAAAGTGTAGTTTTCTACTGATGTAAGGAACTTTATAGAAATCCTTCTTTTAGAGATCAACCAGTGTGTTTTTAGGGCCAATACCGATTATTAATAATCAATGAGGACAGTAATATCAATTGATATACATTTGCGGTAAAAATCTAAATTGCAGTTGCACAATGTTGATGTTATATATATATATAAGAGAGAGAGAGAGAGTGAGATGAGAAAGAGGGAGAGATCATCTCTTGTCCACTTCCAGGCGCCGTCTCACGCCCTCTTCCTCACCTTGCATTTCTTGTATTCATTGAACTGAACATCAGGGAATCCTGTTTTACTTTTGTGATTATTTCAATTGGAGTTTTTTTGCTGTGCAGGCAGAAGTGGAAACACTGGGTGTATTTGCAACTTCAGAAAATATGTGCTTATGTTGGAGACACAGCTCCGCTCGCTCACCAGAGCAGCTTCGTCATTCAGAGGCCCACCGTCCTTCAGTGATGTCGATAGGTTATCACTCGTTACGTGTAACCAATCAGATGACCTGCTACAGACTGGGACAGATGGGTTATTTTGAGTCCTTTATTTTGACAGGACAGCTAATGACATGCAAGGGGAGAAAGAGGGGGGAACGACATGCAGCAAAGGGCCACAGGTTGGAGTCAAATCTGGGCCCGCTGCGTCAAGGAGTAAACCTCTACATATGGCCGTCCACTTTACACACTGAGCTATCTGGGGGCCTAATTTATTTATTTCATTGGATAAAAACTATTATTGAATACTGAATATTAAGAATAAATTGTATATAGCGCTTTTCAAGGACTAAAAGTTATTATATTTATAGTATATATATATATACATTGCAGCTAATAATCGGCCATGTCCTTACTTTTGATGTTTCGGTTACAAATAAGAAGTTTATTTGGTTTATTGTGTAGCTAAACCTTAGACTATTTGTGGATGTTGACTGACTGCAGAGCTCATCAGACTTGGGTGGAATAGTTCCAACTGAACTTGCCAATTCATTGCTTAACACCATAGTGCTAACATGTAATGTTAAACAGTAAAATAGATTATCTCCTTGTCAGATGCCATCACAAGGCCGTTTGATATAGTAGTTATAACCAATCACATAAACCTTAGCATGTTTTTTTCTCCTCATGGCAACCAGACAATCCACACCCATGATCAGATAGGGTTGATAAGCGCTCACAGAAGGTTGGAGTGGATGAGATTGTTTACAGCAATCATCATTTTCATTAAAAAGAAAAAAATCAAAACTTAGCATTTCTATGGGTGTTTATGGTACAAAGACAATGGTGGCATAATGGCAGAAAGCAGCAACAGCTGCAGCGGCAGCAGGAACGCAGCCGCCAAGCATACTGTATATGCAGTTTGAGAGGGATGGAGTCCAGCAGACTGCGATGCAGTACAGAAAGATGAGTGTTAGAGCAGGCCACTTTACTTTCAGTGTGCAGAACTGCCAGTGAGCATGTTGGCAGGACTCGCTTTGCCCATTACATTTCCCACATCCTCTTCAGCATCTTACTAGCCACCATCAATTTGATCTACAAGCTGACTTGCGTTCCCAGATTAAATGCTCTCTTATTCAGCACACCTTCTGCATGCTGGTCTTACATGGGAATAAGGAAAACAGCACCAGAAATCCACACTACAGACCAGTTGCCTCATGCGTCCTTGTCTCTCATTGAACAAATAATTGAAGCCTTCGGACAAAGAGCCATACAAGCCAGTTATGGAATATTTCATACCAGCAACATAATTGGGAATGTAACATGAATCATTAGACATCCACCTTTAATGGATGAGCATGAATGTTAATAAGCGATAATGCAAATACACAGTATTAAAATAATGAGCTTTGACTACGTAAAATGAACCTGTGGTTCCTCCACTGAGGGTTTGAGCCACACAAGGTTGGGTATGGCATTTGGAAAAGAGACAGAAGCTAAGTTTCCATCTACTTGTCAAAGAAACTCATGCAAAAAAAAGCTGGTGAAAATGTGTTTCCATCCAACAGCTTTAAAGCAAATAAAAACCTGTCTCTTTAAAGCGAATAAAAAGTCTCTTGTCTCCTCGTTCATCCACGCTCATCTATCTTTGTTGACACCCGCCATGTGGTCAAACAGAGCGGAAATACTGGATGGAAATGAAGTAAAACTCCCTCTTTGTTTTGTGGTGGGTTGCAACCATAAAACAACCTAAAACTTGATCAAAATTCATTATTTATTCTGCAAATAACGTTTCCATCAGCGTTTAACGCATAAGCCGTATATCAATCAAGATCCAATCCGATGAGACCGAAGATATTTCCTTTGAGTCAAAATTCATGAAAATCCATCGAATTTTACAGTTTACAGGCATTTTTCATTCAATATCACTTAATTCGGATAAAACGTGTGGATGGAAACATAGCTAGAGATACTGTGGATCGACGTGTGTCAGTTGAACTTGCAGTGTTCAAATACTTTACATACTGTACTGGATGTACAAACAAACATATCAAATTTGTGACAAATGAGGTGGATCTTTGTAATGCAGTCATTTGAAAACCGCTTGGTTATTTGCATTTTACCTGTTATGTTCCCATAAATTTCCAAATTTTTCTCTGTTATTTTAGCACTATATCCAAAAATGGATCGTGAATTATAGAGTGTCCCAGGAAAGAGACAGTGCTGTACTTTAAGCTCACGGCAAAACAGATTGAGGCTGAATTATTGACGAGAGTCATTTCTGTTTGCCTGTGGATGCCTGCCAGCGGGGGGGGGGGGGGGGGGGGCATGCCACCAACTCTGTGTCAGTGTATTTGGGATAACTCTCTATTCGCTTAGTCTAAAATTAATTCTTGCGTTTGTGACATTGATGTGATAATGCACTGAGAAGTGTGACTTATCTTGTGCCCGGATGCTGTCCTCTCTCTAGGTGATTAAGATTGGCGCCCTGGGCCACAGGAAGAGGATCATTGCCTCTCTAGCAGAGAGACCCTATGAAGAGGCACCGACCAAATCCCGTCGTCTGTCCCCAATTATGGTAAGACTGCCTGGTGATGTAGAAACAGATCCAGTTTAGCTCACTTGGTAGAGTGTGCGCCCCATGTAGGCTAAAGCCTTGTAAGCTTTTTCCTGTCTATTTACTCATTGTCTAATCAAGTAAAAAGGCCCAAAAATAGAAATGGAAGAAATGGATCCAGTTCACAGTCACAGTATTATTATGTCTTCATTGCTAGCTCTTCATTAGGTGGCACTGACTTGTGTACTTTGCTCAATAATCCACAAAAATGCAGCACGGTCCAAGATTATTATTTTTTACTCCAAAGCATCATAGAGCACCAAGAGTGTGAATCATACTGCAGCATGGTTAGTGCCTCTATTTAATCATCTAAATGCAGAAACACACTGTCAACGCTAATTTAGTTAATAGATTGGGTGTGCTCAATATGCCCAATTAGAAGGGCTATTATCATCCATATTTAGTGTTCAATGATGTCTATAAAAGATACAGAATGTCTTTTTTGTTTGAAATGGGGCCCCGTTTGTTTAGATTTGTCGTTCTAGTGCTCATTATTCCAATTGAGATCGATGATTACACCCCGCCACTTTCCTTATGAACAGCTGTCAAAACAGAGTTTAGGATGAAAGTTAAACAACCTTGCATGACAAGCTAAATTGCTTTGCCAAAATCATTTTGTGAGAAAATGGATTCGTTTTTTCCCTTCCAGCACCCGATATTGCTAATTTTGGAATGAGATTCTTCAATATCATTATGTTCACACCAGTTAAATACTCAGGCTGATTTCCCAGGCAGATTAAACCGGGCTAAAAAGAATTTAGAATCTCCATGGAAGAGGCTCTTTTTTCGAGGATTATGCTTGGATGTAGATCAGTAAAACCAGCCCATGCAGACTGTGCTGTCAAATAATTAATCCGTTCTGTGTGTGTGTGTGTGTGTGTGTGCGTGTGCCAGTTCCATGACCTCCTGTCCCAGACCACATCCCCCCTCAGTCAGATGGACCCCTACACCAGTCGCTCCATGGACATGCTCCTCCCCCTGACTGAGCCGGACCGGAGGCGGAGGGGAGCTGACCCAGACTGTAGTGCTTCTCTGCGTTCACATAGTGAGAGGCCGCGCTCTGTAGTGAGTTCCACCTACTTTCACTTTTATCGTCTTCTGGGAAAACCCCTAAACGCCTTTTCAGTGGGCAACTGGCTGAATAATAGAGCAGGATGCTGTACAAAGTTAGACGGGTCAGGGTGTCTTGTCACATGTTGCTGGAGCTGTGGTCGCACTTCACAGACGCAAAACTAAACCTACTGGGTGAATTAAATGTTACTGGGCAGACCCAAAGAAACACAATTAGACAGAGAAAGAGCAAAGGGGTAATTAGAGTTGAGCAATGTAACAATATACTGTATATATATATATATATATATATATATATATACTGTATATATATAGCACCGTGACATAAAATGAATGAGCTCTCCAGCGGTTTCTTAAATATGTCTGAATGGATTAGACCATCGGGCACAGTGTTGGAAAAGCAATGAGCAGGAGTTCTTCATGAAAATATTGAATTTTTAACATACGATAAGATACTTTGATTTGTCAGGTATTTAATTAATTGAATTAGCTAATTACCCAAAATTTCTCAATTCAACTTTTAGTAATTTTTTACAATATACTCCAGTTGCCAATTTATCGGGTGCACGACCACAAACTCCATCCTTCACAATTACCATTAAGTTGAATGAAACCCTTTGTCAAACAGGACTGTCAATACGTGACTATTAAATATTATTATTATTATTATTAAGCTATTACTTATCTTTTAGACGGTTCTCAAGTTCAACTAGTTAGCTAGCAAATCCTCCATTAGGGCTGGTTGACGTAGATTAATTCATAAAATGACATAACATGTTCCAAAATTGATATATACCACAATATGGAAAATGTGTTAAAATCACACATAAAATGAAACTAATGATTAGTGCAATGACCTGCAATATGTTACACTTAAACTTAAATGACTAATTCATGTCTTGTTAGTTTTGGATTCAATTTAGCACATTAATCATTAATTTGGAAGAATATCATTTCACTGAATCTTAAAACATGACAGTGCCGAATTATTGCCCCGCCTTTACCTAAGATATGAATCACGTAATTGTTTTAGTTACTGCCGCACAATAAATCTCCATCATGAAGGCCAATGTTTTCTAAAAGCAATTTTGGAAATATATGTGAACTTTTTTCAACATTTAAGACCATTTGTCTCCAGCGTAGCTCTGATTTTTAGATATAATGAAACAACTCAAAATCTAACACATCATCTTCATTTACTGAAATGTTTATAAGTGCTTCCCTGAATTTCTAAGGTTCCTCCTTGAGAAAATTACTTAAGAATAACTCTGCAATCAAATTTTTACCGTTTGCTAAATTTCAAACTACATAAATAGTCAAGCTGGCCTGCCTCGTTTGGGACTCACTGAGGTTAAAGAGAAAACACAGAGAAGCTTCCACAGACAACTGCACCACTTACGATCCATTATATTTAAAAATCAATACTTTTATTTCATTTTAGCTTAGTGGATTATTTTCAGTAGTATATTTAACTCTGACAGGTGATTTATGAAAGGGCTGAGCACAGCCCCACATTGACCTACAGGCCCAACATAATATGTATGAGCACACCAGCTTATCAAAAGGGATTCATATTAGTGAGTTGCTGACCAAGCAGACTTTAATTTCCTTCACATTAATATTCCAATGACCCGAGTCTAAAATGCACAAAATATATTCTTGGCTGAGGTGTGCATATGTGAAGAAAATATCCCGGCATTCACTGACCAAGGAATTTGCTTCTGTGCAGGACAGACAGAGTGAACGACACAAAGACTCGCGGTTAAACCTCCGCCCGCCGAACCAGTCTGCTACCTACGCCACGGTGTCCGCCTGGCATCACCAGCCTGAGAAGCTCATCCTGGACTCCTGCGGGTACGAGGCAACAGTAAGTCACTTTTTACTGTCTTCAGCATAGAAGGGGACGTCTGCTGTTTTGTAATGGATGTCAAGATTTACCGATCCATAAAAAAGGTGACTGGATATTACATTTACGTAATTTACTGCATCTTATGTCTTCATCCTGTACTGTAGTTGAAATGTTGTATGTGTTTCAATTCTGTCTCCAAGTACCTAGGGTCAATGATTATCAGGGATCTACGAGGGATTGAGTCCACACAAGATGCCTGTGCAAAAATTAGGGTAAGTAATACTGAAAAGATGTTTTTAAGCCTCCGCCCTGGCAATAGCCTAAGGCACTGAGGGGTTTTGGGGTTGTCTGTCTGTCTGTCCCATTGTTTTGAATGCAGGCATGTATTTGGATTAAGGATGAACTGATTTGAATTGGCCTCGAACACTGGGGTCTCGAGACTGGACTCTGACTCAACAGTTGAAGAATTGACTAGAACACTGACTCGAGATTACACGCAAATGTCTACTAGGATGTAATTATGAATGGAAAGGTCAACTTTACTGAGACATCATAATGTTCTGCAAACACATGTTCTGGCCATTATTCAACACCATAACTCAGGGAGACATAAAGAATTGGTGACACTAATCTTGGAACTGTGGTGTTGTATAGTGTTTGGTGTTGAAGAGTTGAAGATGTGTGTGACGCATCCATGTTTCAGCAACAAATACACTTAGCTTTTATCATAAAGTTGTCTTATGTCTCCACTATTTATAATGCAACTTGACCCGTTGGTGGAGGCAATGCAAGGTGGTAATTCTAGTTAAGCAACAACAAAAATGTCAGACATGAAATTACGGGGTTACTGAAGAAAAATACAAATGGCACTATTTTTATTGTGCCCATTGCAGAAATCAAAGGATTCAAGAAAGGGTCCAGTTGTCATACTGTCCATTACCTATAGAGGGGTCAAGTTCATCGATGCAGCCACAAAGGTAATGGGTTGGTATGTCTGTGTGTCTCTGTGTACATGTCTCTGCCCCATTGCAGTTGGCACTCTCAGCCTCCATTAGTGCTTAATTTACACTAAGTACTCACTTCCTTCCTTTCTCCATTAGACTATAGTTGCAGAGCATGAGATCAGGAACATTTCGTGCGCTGCCCAAGACCCAGATGACCTCTGCACTTTTGCCTACATTACCAAGGATCTGAAGAGCGGCCATCACTTCTGTCATGTCTTCAGCTGTGTGGAAGTGGTGAGTACAACTTTATCCTATTAAATTCAGTGTATTAGTTACAGTAGTGAAGTTTGGAGGAGCAGGCAGGAGTACTGACGTGGACGTTTGGCAATTGCCTGCTGTGGACGGGGGCAGCAGCAAATCAGATTTTAGCCACCTAAAAAAAATATATATATATATCAACATCAATTTAAGGGCACTGTCGCATCTATAGTTTGGTTGACTTTCAGGGGGTGAAGTAGGAACATTGTTGCGTTTTTCATTTGTAACAGATCCACACCAAATTAACGCAGTCTTGGGTTTTTGAGGTTTTGCTTCAGTGTTTTTAATACTTTGGAGGAAGGCGACCAATATGAGTAGGTGACAAGGTGGCGAGTGAAGGCGAGGGAGGGCCCTGATTAGGATGTGTTGTTACACAGACGACAAGCGTTTATGATGTATTTATTGAGTATGATCATAATAAATTATAGATTTGAAAGTTATCATCTGTTAAATCACATAGAAGTCTGTAAATTATGTCCAAGGTTGAACTAATTTAAATTGCAGACCCCTGTTTGGTCCGCACCAGACGTCCAATGAGCTTTCACACAACCACAAATGAACTGGACTATCTGACAGAAACCTCCAGGGTTTGGTTAAATGGACCAAACAGCGCAGGTTAGATAGCACACTAAGTTTACACTGTATTTAGATATTATCATGGCTTAACTTTGCCGACTCTTTAGACAAAAAACAGTTACCTCACCAGTTGCTGGTCTACCACTGCTTTGATTGGTTAGCTTGTTTGTGTTTTTGTGTGACTTTGGTGAATCTGAACTAACCCTTTAAAATGGCATATTCTTAAAGGTTTTGTAAATTAATAATTGAATCATTTAGAACACAGGGTCCTTTGTGGGATGTCCAGTACCCCGCAGTGAAAACTGCGTGCAGGATCCTGTTGACATTATTTTCCTTGATTGAATCATTGAATGGCTTAATTGAAATTCCACTCCCACTATGCATGGCATTTCCATGTACAGGCAACGATTATGTTATAATTTATGTCTTAATTTCTGTAAAGGTTGAAGACTATGTTTTCTATTTGGGAGATGGACCACTGCGGAGCGTCGGATCACTGCAGGGAAACATTTTGAACTGAATTGTAACGATCCAAGTTTTCACAATTTTGAGCCTCACTTACTTGTAATGTAACTGCTTCATGTTAAAGACGTTGCTTTTGTTTTTCTCTGAAAATGTGCATGGTATTCCAACAGCTCGCCAACTGATAATCATAAAAAGTACAACTAGAAGGGCACTCAGAGAGCCCAACCTCCACCAGGACATGCCCTATCTTACAATGTAAACACAGTGTGAAATTTCCCAGTCGGGTACTAATTTTTTTGATGATTACTACATCACATGAATAAACCACAAATGGCCAATATCTTGCAATGTTAACAAAAAACAATATGTTAATCTGCACACGTGATTTCAATCCGCTCCAAAACTGAATGTGTTATTTTTTGGCCAATGCAACACCACCAAGTTTCATTAAAATCCAAGGCAGTAGTTTTTCCATAATCCTGTAGTGCTGACAGACATACAAACCAACAAATGAACAGACAAACTGAGCCGACAAACATGACATTGTTGGCAAGGTAATAATCCAAACAATGTGAAAAGCAGCGCTTTTGTGTGCTCTGCAATGTTGTTTTGTGTGTGTTTGTCACCGATGTAAGTCGAGTGAAGATTTGAGTCGCGCATGCTCAGATTTAAACGATTTACAGCATAACATGTCATACTGAAATTTGTGAAATCCATGAAATAATAAAGTTTTCTCATCACAAACAATAACAGAAGTTGGGAATCATTTAAAAAAAACAATGCAGCTATCTATGACAGTTTGATTGCTAAAGTTAGCTCAAAACCAATCAACTGACAACCTTTGTTGTGTTTTATTGCTAGCTTGTAGCTAAGCTAGCATTGATTTCAAAAACGTTTTAGCTATCTATTGTTGTTTGATTACTAACAGTACCTCAAAATGTCATTCAAGTGACAGCCTTTGTTGTGTTTATTGCTAATTTTAGCTTAGCTAGCTGTAATTTCAAAAACGTTGTAGCTATCTCTGATTGTTTGACTGCTAATGTTAGCTCAAAAACACCATTAAACAGACAGCCTTTGTTGTGGTTGATGCTAACTTGTAGCCAGCAGGAAACAAACTTCGTTAAGTAGGCCTAGGTCCATTTTTGCTGTATTAACAAAATTACTGAAGTCTCTTGTTAGCATCTTGTATGCTACTTGTCGTAAAGACTCAAATCTGCATTCGACATACATCGGGGAGGGACACTGAGGCCCAACAAATGAAAACAAGCACTTGCAAAAAATAAAATAATGGTCACAAATAACAACAAAAAACTGAGTCGTAAGTCGTTAGACGTCATAGTCTATACTAGATTTTGTTATAATCTTCCAAAAGAACTAACACCAAAGATTTAGTAACGTGTGTAAAAATGTTGGGCTTTTTGTAAAAGTTTGTCATAAATATAGTTAAATCTATTGTAAAACTATAAGACAATCACTGTGAAGAAGTTGATTTGTGTCAGTTAGCTGAAATGGCAACTGTTTGACTTTGTTTGTTTTTTATTACAGAGACCTTACTTTCGATTCAGTGTCTGCTGATTTCAACACATTTTCTTTTTCTGTTTTTTTTTTTTTCATTCCCACAGACACAGACCTACGAGATCATCCTAACACTGGGACAGGCGTTTGAGGTGGCCTATCAGATGGCAATGCAGTTCAGGGCAAGACACTATGTCCCACCTACATCTCTGTCCTCAGAGGTCATAGAGACCAAAACCAGCCGTCCTGTATCTCAGTCGTGGAGCAGCATGCGGAGATCAGCAGTGAGTACCACCCTACTCTTCAACAAACAAAATTGTTACGAATGTTATCTATGACTGTTTGAGTGTTGAATTTGCTGTCCTTGTTCAAAGAAATTATAAATAATAATTCAGAAAAGGTACATAGAGCTTTTGACCGATTCCCACCCACCACCACTATATGACCAACGGACCACCTACAAAAAAAGATTTGCTGTTTGTGTGTGTGTGTGTGTGTGTGTTTGTGGTAGAAAGTGATGAGTCATTACTTTGCTACCAATTTCTCACCCACCCCTCAACTCAGATCAGGGGAGATTTGTTTTTTGTGCATATGCGAAACATGATGAATGAATAGTTGTGTTTGTTGCTTACAGGCAGGTATATGATTTCCTCTGGGAATTTTCTCAGGGCTCAGCCCCTCTGGTTGGACCCATCCGCTGCTTCCTCAATATTGATTGAGTGTGTAAATGTTCATGTATACCCTCAGCTAAGCGCTAATGCATTGACCTCTCAGGGTGCATATAATAAGCACTCAGTGATCACTGTCACCTGAGAGAGCTGCACAGCCAGCACGCACACTGCCGGACCACATGCTTCTGCAGAGACACAAATCACTTTGTTTTACTACCTGCCTGTAAGGATAATGTATGGAGTAATCACAGAGCTGCATAATGAGTCTGGCTGGTGGTTTGAGTTTTAAATGAGAGAGGGGGGGAGGACTATCTGGAATTAGTTTTAATTCTTTTAATTGCTCTGTAAATGCTACCAAGTCTAGTTGGTTTAAACAGACTGTGACAGGCAGATTTTTTTTTTTTCCCTAAGGAGAGACTGATAGTTTGCTTAGCCCTCACCCACCTTAATCAGTGGCGGTGCAAGAGATTTTCTATTGCTGGCGCTATGGGGTTGCTACGGAGTTGCTATTCCCTTGACACACAAAGCCTACAGGCCCTTTTATGCTTCTGTGTTGAATCAACGGCCCGTATATCCCCCGCAGAACCTACCGCGTCTACGCCAGACCCCACGCCGTAGTCCGACTTGCACCTCTTAAAAATGTAACTACACGTTGTGGCGACGCACTTTTCTCGGCAGTGGCTTGGTAGCGTTGGACTGTCTTTCTTCTCTTGTTCTCCTTCTCCATAAACAGCATGACATCAAGGAGAGGGTTAACTTTTCCTGCTACAGATGTCTCACCTTGGTCAGAAAGCACAGGGGAGACACTTGTTTTCACCGTCACTCTTTGACTCCCTCCACACACACACACGCGCCGGCTTGACGCACACACCAGCGTATCCCAGAAGTATATTCACACTTATGTAGTCTACGGCGAAAGCTCTGCATGGAGCCTCGGCAGAACCATAAAACAGCCTTTTTTTTCTAAGTGAGTGAACAAGATGGAGAGGGAGTCATTGATTTATGTATTTTATATTAAAGTTGGCGACACCAATACCGTAAAACGAACCAGGGCCGGTGATTGCTATAGGCGACCTAGGTGATTGCCGAGCGTCAAACGTGTTGGGGGCGCCGTGTCACCCTTAGGTCTACTTCCCATTAATAATACAATTAGAATGACAAGCGAAGCATGATCATCATAGGGTGCCTCCTCAGCCACACCTTTAGGTCTACTTGTCAACCTGACTGTTAGATTGAATTGATGATGATTGTCCACCATTTCCTAACTGGGGGAAAACTTCAAACTACTGATTTAGTGAGGTTTCCAGTCTATGGGTCATACTAACACACACAGAGTTCTTCAGCAGACCTTTAGTGTCCACTCTCGCTATAAAAATAGAGACGAGAAGCGGCACAAACCATAGAGCTGCATGCTGCAGCGCGCCGTCCGTGGTCTGTGCCGCTTGTGGTTTATAAAGGACAAGCTCCGCGCCAAATGTGTTTTAAGTTTCATATGTTGAGTTTATTTATCAGACCTTTAATTTGTTTAGAGATTTCTCTAATCTGTTGTGACAATAAAACAAATTATTATCCTATTATTTTAGTGAGAACTCATAAATAACTACATGTTAGGGAAATCTGTTTACGCGGTTCTTGATTTTTAACCAAATATTCGTATCGGTATCAACATTTTGTCGGGTGGGTTCTACAGTCTATAGTCCTAACGTTCCAAATATTGCATTCTTCTTTATCTGTGTAAATACGTTTACTGCGGAATTAAGGTCAAACGTTGAAAGTAGGCTGCTAATTGGCCGAATACAATCACCCGTATTTGATTCAAGTTTTCTAAAAATAATAGGTTTGTTTTATTAGTATATTTATTTATTTTTTAAATAAAAATTATAGTATTTACACATAAACAAAAATATATATCTTTTTATAAATAAACCACAGCAATTTCTTGAGGGTGCTCAGGCGTTGCTATGGGATTCCAGGGGTAGCTACAGCACTCCTCAGCTCCTTCCAAGGGGGAAAGCGAGCATCCAGAAAGCGTGTCTCCTATGGGGAGTTTCTAAGGCTAACCCACCGTTAGCATTCCATTGACTCCCATTCCTTTTGGCGTCACTTTAACAGGAAGTAACTTTACATCCGAAGCATTTAAATACCCTATTTGTCCATTGTTTATTTTATGCAGAGAAAATCCTTGGAGCGATCATTGAGTGATCAGGTGTATTGATCAAGATGATCCAACTTTTGTTATTGAACTCTAGGCTACTTACGTTAAATTTCTAATTAAACTTTAAAATTTTTGTATTTTGTATTTGATGTTGCTCTTTGTCAATCAACGCTACATTTTTTCCTCCACTACATTTATTTGACATTGGTTTCTAGATCAAGATGTAATACAAAGTGTTATGTGAAAAGACACTGACCTGCATAGTCGATAGTGATACTCATACAACTATGACTAATAATAATAATTTAATCATCGTTATTATGATTTCTATTAATAGTAATGATCAATCATATTTGACAGACTAAAGCTAATAATTTTATTTATTTACCACAATGAGAAAGAAGGGAAGGTGTGACCAGTAACTGGTCAAGAAAACAGGCAAATGACAAGAACCCATAGACTGTATATATATATTTACTAATAATGATAATAATGTATATGAATAATTCAATAGATGGTCTATCCTAAGACCACAAGGCAGACCATTGTCTTTAGCTCCCCTAGTCCTACTCATACAACTACGACCAATGATAATAATTTAGTCATTGTTATCATGATTTTTCAATCATCGCCAATGAGCGCCAATCATTTTTCAGCTTAATGAGCTATGAAACTAATGCCAACCGTTAATGGGAATATAGACGTCTTTTGCGCTGGCTGATCCCGGTGAAACATACGATGTAAACTTTCGTTCCTACTGTTGGGCCCAACACTACCAAAACATTCATTCTGATGACAAGCTCAATCGCCGTTTCTGCGTTACCTATCGTTTAGAATATAACGTTGTTTTTACATAGGGACAAGTTAACGTTAGCTGCCGGTCACATTGTCTCTAAATGGTCTGCTCACAGTGAAGTCCTTTACAGGTCACTAGGTTATTCTTGCGACTGCGCGCTCTGCCTGCACGCCGCTACTGCTCAGCGGCTAACGAGCTAACAGACCCCGCTGCGACCAATTACCAAAAAAACTTCTTCATTATATATGTAATTTATAAAAGATTTCTAGTGTTGGCTGCGTGTGCCCCGGTCGAACAGAGAACGCCGTCACGTAAGAGAGACTGCCAAAAAACGTCCCCGTACTTTTTGACATGCGTCATTGGCGGGGCGGCAAGAGCTTTTTTGCAGCTCAAGTTGGGGGCGGTGTGTACGTACCACGGGGACCACAGGGAAGATCACTAAGCTGGTCAAGTCCAGAGTTTCTAGCCCCCTGGTCCCTGCCAGAAACCATGGTCCTGGGACAGTGTCACTGCCCAATCTGAGTCGAGTGCAGATTTGATTCGGGCGTACTCAGATGTAAACGGTTTACGGCTTTCGCGTCATACCCAATGAGAGTCAAGTCAGACCAGCTCTGGTCGAGTGCAGATGTTAGTTGCGCATGCTCAGATTTAAACAGTTTACAACATAACTGTCCTACTGAAATTTGTGAAAGCCATGAAATAATAAACTTTTCTCATTATAAACAATAACAGAAGATAGGAATGTTTTAGCTATTTATGATTGTTTGGTTGCTAATGGTAGCTCAAAACGCCATTCTACCTTTTGATTGCTAACTTGTAGCTAAGCTAGCATTCCTTTCAAAAACTTAGCTATCTATGATAGTTTGATTGCTAACGTTAGCTCAAAACGCCCTTAAACTAACAACCTTTGTTGTGTGGTAATTGCTTGCTTGTAGCTAAGCTAGCAGTCATTTTAAAAACGTTGTAGCTATTTATGATTTTGTTATTGCTAACGTTAGCTCAAAATGCCATTCAACTGATAGCCTTTGTTGTGTTTGATGCTAACTTGTAGCCAGCAGTGAACGAACTTGGTTAAGTAGGTCAGTTTTTACTGTATTAACATTACAGAAGTCTCTCGTTAGCATCTTATATGCTACTTATTGCAAAGTGAAGCATGCGCAACTCACAGCTTCACTCGTTGCAAAGTGAGGCATGCGCGACTCAAATCTGCACTCTCCTCACACTGGGCAGTGACACAGACCACGGAATCGGCTACAACCCCTGCTGCAATCACAGCTGTCAATCATGACGTTTTACCATGTTTTTATAGCATCAAATAACTAATAAAAACCAAACTTATCAGGACAAAAAACATTTAAACAAAAATCTGCGAGATAAGAACTACTTTAAATGACAGACAACCTCTTGTGGAAAAATGTATTTGATGATGAAGATTTTTATTTTGGTCCATGTCCCATCTGCTAACATGGAGGGGCCGGGTTTGACGTATACTGCAGCCAGTCACTAGAGGGCGATTGAGATGTATTTCCTTCACTCATACAACGCAGGCCCCTGTTAGAACGACAACGCCCTAACTCAGAGTAATTAACTGTATCTGTGTCACGTGGGTTTCATCACTGCCACGTCTCTTTAAGAGACAAGTGGAAGGTCCTGAGTGTATTCATTCCAGTGGGAGAAGGGAACATGATGACCAATTCTTTCTCCTCATACATCACAAAAGTCAATACATGACGCATTTTTAAAAAGCCACATTACTCAGAATATTCCTGCCCAAAAATATCAGTTTTCAGAGAGAAAATTAACTTTGTTCGAGACCTGTTTCCGCCTCAGTGTGTAATTTGCCTTTTTTGGCGCTAAATAGATAAACTGCTCTTACTGGATTTCTTCTTTGTCCATTCGGTGCATTCAAATGCTCTGTCTTTCTATACTCTCGTTTTTTTAACATGTCTTTGTTCTTGTCTTCTTGGTCCTGCTGCCTCCCAGGGTGCCCCTCTGCTCGAATGCCGCTGCTGTCACTGTCACACGTGTACTTCCCACCGTCCTTCCTTCCTCCCGTTGCACTCCGTTAGCCCTGGAGTCCAGGTCCTTCTCTTTCCTTTCCTCTATTCAACCTGTAATCACCACAACTCTGCTTGCACACCAATCCCTCCTTTCTTTCTTTTTGTTGTTGTTGTTGTTGGGTGCCGCAGTGCACTTTGTCTCCTTGTTTTGTTGTTCTTAATATCTCAACCATAAACGTTCTCCTCATCCCTTTACTTTCCCATCTCTCATCTTCATCTTCCATTTTTAGAGTTTAAGATGCCAGTAGCTTAAGTTCTGTGGTAAAACATTCAGGAAAGAGAGGGTTTCTTGGTGTGAGGTACCTTCTCTATAGAAGCTTCTATTAGGGCTGTTGGCTTAATTGTGTCAGTGAGGATTTGTAAAGTAGTTGAAGTTGTCTCTGCTGGATGGTTGTAAGCTCCCTTTGTCATTTTTTTATATATCTTTTTTTTTTTTTTTTAAACATGCTGAACTGAAGATGTCCTCCATATGCAGGGAATTTAATTTTTCAAATGCCTTTCTTGATTTTTTTTGTCAACCATTTCAAATTCCTACCTAGTTTTAAGTAAATCCGTATTAATCAGCATGTGTGTTTTGACTGCTTATATTATGACTGAAGCACTGCTGTTTGTATGAGCCACTGGTGTAGAGCACATGTTGTATTTGAACTAATGATCATAATCAAATTTTTTAACTCCCAGAGGGTCGTAGCTTTGGTTTACTGCTGCTGCGTACAGAGGCTGAGTGTATTCCCTGTCAGACATCATCCATGTTGTGGATTGAGCCCCGAGTGCTTGTGATCATAACATGATCACTGGACTGTACCTCTAATCCACATGCACGTGTGTGTGCTGAGGACTTGTCAGTGTGGCGCAATAGCCTCCACTGTCGCCCGTCTCACGCCCTCCTCTCGTCCCTCCTCCCTCCCTCCCCCCGGCAGATCGACCCCCTGGAGATGGACGCAGACATGCATTCCCTGGGCAGCACCACCTGGCTCTTGGACCAGCGGGACTCCCACAGGCGCCCTGTCAGCACCAAGTACGAGACCACCATATTCTGAGGCCGGATCCTGCACCCCCTCGTACTTTCCTCTCCCCTCTGCATCCAGTTCTTTATTTACCTCTCTCTCTCTCTCACACACACACAAACACACACAAGCCCCGTGCCTTCTCACTGTGATGGTATAGCATCCCTCAGGGCTGCCTACTCCTGCACCTTCCTTTGCCCTGCCCAGCGACCCACACCATCCTCTTTACCCGCCATGACAAACACTCCTGCGGCTGTCCCGTGCCTCCCCAACACCCCTGGCAGCCTCCCTCGCCTGTTGCTGCAGCCAATGGCGGAGCCCTGGAACCGATGATTCTGGACTGATCTCATTTTACAGTGGCTCTGCTCTCGCAACCAAACTGCCTCTACTTCCTCCTCATCCTCCTCCTCCTGACAACTTGCATCTGCCTTCAAATCCCAGATAGCTCCCAGAGGTTGCATCTTTATTCTTCTTCTTCTTTCAGGCCATTCTTTACGTTGATTTTCTGCAGGCAAAACAAGAATGTTCATTTTTAATTTGACTCCACATTGGCTTAGTTTAATTTCAATAAAGGTTAAGCCTGTCACATAGATTAAACTACAAACTTGTGTGTACTAGCTACAAAAGGGCCAGTGTGTTAGAATGTTAAAGGAAAAGTTCAACATTTTGGGAAAGGCACTTATTTGTTATCTTGCTAAGAGTAAAATGAGAATGACGATACTACAGTAACATCTGTAGAGTAAATTTGGAGCTATACAGCCGGCAACCGGCTAATCTATTTAGCTTGAAGACTGGAAACGGGTAAACAGCTAGCCTGACTCTGTCCAAAGGTAAAAACAATCAACCTACCAGCTCCTCTAAAGCTAACACATTAATTCCTCTTTGTTACTTTGTACAAAAACACAAGTGTAGACGAGAAATCTACGTTTTTAATCAGGGTTATGTGCAGGAATAAGCCAAGCTAGCTGTTCACCGCTGTGTTCTGTCTTTGTGCTAACCCAAGTTAGCCGGTTGCTGGTGTTAGCTTCCTATTCACAGCACAGACCTGTAACTGCTGTCAGTGTTGTCCAACTTTTTACAACTCGTGTTGTCTTCCCGCCAACTTCAAAATTTCAAATGAAAAACCTTTCATCAACGTTTTGGTTGTGTTTTTTTACCTTTTGTGTCTCACCCCCAATTTTTTGTGTCACATTTTCTCAGCCTATTCAAATTTTTGTAACTTTTTCTTTTACATTTGTGCACATTTTATTCACTTTTATTGACATTTGTCTTTTTTTTTCATTTGTCACACACAAGTTCTTTTATCCATTATTTGTTTCTCCAAATGCTATAAAATTGACAAAAGACAATCAAATTCAATGAAAGTAGTGAACTGATTATTTATTTCATTTGTGAGGAACGTTGTAGGGAACTATCCACGTTACTTTTTAGGACAATTTGTTTGAAAGTAACCCACATTTCTGATAAAGATCCTTTTGAAAAGGGGTCAAATCTGACACAAGGACAACACGAGAGTTACAAGAAGGCTAAAAAGGGGCTTCCCCAAAACGTTGAACTTGTTCCTTTTATGTGCCCTTCTGATATTGCATAGATCAACGATTTTAATCTAGATTTAGATTACATCACTTTTCATTTTTAAGTTAATGAATTATTTGTTTGTTTTGCCTTAAGCCAGTTATAATTTGTTTCTTTCTCCATCTTTAGCCTGTCCTGTGTTACCAGGCATCAACCACTGTGAGGAGGATGCTTTTGCTAGCATGGGATGCAAGACGGGCAATTGAATCAGTGAAAGAGAAAGCAGTAACATGCAGCAAACAACCAGTTTTTTTCTACGCATTTGTACAATACTCATAACAACGCGATAGATTGGTCGTGAATCTATCACTGATGTCTGAACTCAAACGGACCAAGAACTGAAACCTCGTACACACAACACACAGGAGGACAACTTTCCTACACCTTACCGAGGCCGACAGCCTTACGTCATTTCAGTTATCTATAATCAACTACAGCCCCCACCTTCCCCCGACCTCCCTGAATTCCACCACCGCTACCCAACAACTGCACGCCTCCCCACTGCTTCTAAAAGACTAAAAAAAGAAAACCCATTTGATTTCCTGGTGTGTTAAATTGACTGTGACTACTGGCTGGGATGAGGTTGTTCTTATGATGGTACAGTTTGGTCCAGAGTCTTTGCTCTGGCCTTTTGTACTGCCCTTTCTGCGGTCTCGCAGGTAGCACAGAGAGACCGCAAATCACAGCATCTTCTTGTCAATTTATTTATATATATATATATATATATATATATATATATATATATATATATATATAAAATAACACTGTGTCAAAATGTAGCACTATCCCTTTTAATACCTTCTTTTCTTTTCTTACAGTGCAATTTGACAGGGCATTTTGTGATACTTTTTGATAGATGGGGGCTTGATTGAAAATACTTGATTAAAAGAGTGATTTAAGAAGGGATAATAAAAGGTTCCCAACAATTATTCAACCAGAGGCAAAAAGACAACAACCAAAACAAAGAATACAACCCAAAAACATTACCCAAGCTTATTGAGTGCACTGACACTGGATCCACTTTTCACAATTTAGGTAATCTAAACAGAAAAACGTTCTCAACGAGATTTCATTTGACTCGTATATTAATGAGTTTGGAGCACATTTCCCAATATAGCACCTTATTATCATGATTACATGGGTCGTTAGCCATGCTGTTTCACACCAATTTAAAATTATGTACAGTCCATGCAAAGTATGTCACTTGAAAATAAACAGTAGTGAAAAGATTTTAATTCCACTTACATTAAAAGAGCCAAATCTTAAAGTGTTGCTCTGGTGTCGTGTTAATGCGAAAGGATTTGTTATGCTGAGAACATGACAGTTTATTTATTTATTATATTATATATGTATTTTTTTTAAAGAAGAATTCCCCTACTGCACTGTGACTGAAAAATGCTCGTCGTGGAGTCGACACATATCCGTGGGTCCTCCCCTGTGTGCGCTACCTACGATGCGTGCTGTATGCTTTGTTTGTGTCTGCCCTCATGGGAGTTTGGACTGTTGCTGTTACATCACTGTCCACTGTCCTTGTTTCTGTGTGCTGCAGGAGAAGTGAGGTAGAGCGCTCCTCTCCAGGAGACAGTGTGTCTGGAGACCGGTTTGTGTGCGGTACAGTGGCTGTGTCATTGCCACTCTGTTATGATTGTCAACTGTTAGCTTCCACCGACGATGCATGTTGGCAGTGTTTTGTTGATGCACTTGGCCTGAGCCATCTCTGTATGTACTGTAGCAGTGTCTCGTCTCTTCTCACTCATCTGCCATTTGCTTTTTATGTTCCCTTTCTCTCTCTTCGTTACACACCAAATACAGCAATTCATCCTCCTCCCTCCACGTTTCCATTGTCGTCATTCCTCCCAACAATTTTGTCACGTATGTTCTTCCATTTTGTGTGTCACCAAGACAACCTGCTCAAGTATGGATGCATAATACAAAAACGGCATTACACTTTAATGAGCAGCAGCTATTTAAAGCAAGTTTTGGTGGCATGATTTGGCTGTGCATGTACCAGTCTCTTTTAACATTGGTGTTTTCCTTGTGTAGCTCACCCCAGCGTTCAAGTTTCCGGATACCAAGCTGTGAGTTGAAGGGGAGCAGCCGATGTGAGTGTGTGTGTTGAGTTAGTGGGCAGAGCAGTGGAAAAGAGGTAGAGAGAGAAAGAGAAAAGGTAAGCCTTATGCAACGTGCAGGGCCAATCAGCAACTCGGACATTTAGTTCTCCCTCTATATATCCCCTACTCCTCCGCTGCACCTGATATGAACCCCAACACACAGACCAAAGGTAACCTGTTGTCCCTCCTCACTGGCTACACAGGACCTGTGTGTCAATCCTGTCTTGAGAGAGAGGTCAGTCAGAAAGGGTCAGGTCTATTTCCTGGCCTCCATGTGACTTTCTGATCTTTTCATGTAGGTACTGTAATGTTTAGAGCACTGTAGACAAATAATGAGCATTTCTATTAATTCAGGTCCATAGGAGAAAGTAACTGTGGGAGTTATTAAGGGTAAAACAAAAATGTAACAAAGTGAAGAGGAAAAAAAGAAAACTGTACCAGCATACAATGCTTTGCCCATGTTTGTGGACAGAGTATGGTTTGTCAATGAATATGTGATACTGTATCAAATTTCAAAACAAATGTTAAATTAATGAAAAATTAAATAATACATTGACAAAAGAATCCCTCTCAAGTCTGTTGTCGGCATTGCTTTTGTTTTATGGTTACAAAGTAAAAGACAAAAAAATGACACCAGCTGTTTCAAATTTTAAGCGACAAATATGACATGGTAGTTACTGTGTGAATAAAGGATCGGTGTTTCCCCCGCTGTAGAGGTCAGTGGGGGGTGCAACTTCTAATCTCAACCAATGATTAGCCCCCGTTTATGCTTACCCTGTGTTATGTTACATAAAAAAAAAAAGATTCTACGTGCTTTGTATGCATTATTCATATAAGAGAATACTTGGTTTGTTTCATGATTTGAAGAAAAAAATTAAAAAATCAACCAATTTCCCAATTTAAAACTTACTAAATGATAGCAGGAAACATCCTTGATTTGTAGGATAATATATTACTTACATTTGTTCATAAGGTTACTTTCCATTATATTATCATATACAGTAACGCGTTGATTATTTTCTTGTGACGTACCGTATGTGCAAGGAGATATATTTGAGGATTAGTAAATCACTTTGTAGTTTGGGAAACTGGTTAGAAATCTTATCAACAGACTAATTATTATTTTATTCATATGGTTTGAGGAGTCTTTGAGTATTCCGGAAATACCTCCAAAACATTGTTTTATTTTTAAAAGATTGCCAGGAATTATTTACCTTTCAGAAAATGCTAACCTCTATGATTCACGTTTTGTCATCCGCTCTGCTTGGAGCTGGTGCAGCATTCAAGGCATCCATTGGAGCATTTATTTTTGTATGATATGCAAATATGCTACAGAGTAATCTGGAGAGTTCTGTTTAAGCTTTCAGTTTGTTTGCTTTTGTGTTTAGTTATAAGTGTATCTAGTAATTGTTTTTCCAGAATATTGTTTAAATGTGCCCTGCCACACAAAACCGTTTTGACTTGCATTTGTTCATCTGTTAGGTCCATATGTGTTATGCTGTGAAGGTGAAAATGAACTGCTACCTCCTCTGTCAGCTCTAGTCACTGAACAGAAATAAGAGGAGAAATCAGGCCAATTATAAAATCTGGTCAGTCTGACGTCATGTTGCCTGAGCTCATTACTATTCATGAGCGCACCCAGTTGTGCTGGGTAAAGGATGCTGATAGCCAGGCTCTCATTGGCTAGCTGTTAGCCACCCAGAGTCAAGCAGCTTAGCTCATTGAATATTAATGAGAACTGGCACAAATCAAGCTGAGTTTTCCTGCAGGCTTTCCAAGGCGTTTTTTTCCACAAAAATGTTAGAGTCCATGGTAGAACTTAACACATTACTACAAAGTAATGAAATACGTGTAGCAGGGCACCTTTAAAAGTCATCAAGATAAACAGTGATAACTGTATTTGAAATTGTTTAGTTGAGTTCATAGAGGTTGCTGAAACAAATCAGAAAATGAATACATTTGATATTTTTTGACACCACCTCCCACTAAGACCAGCAGCTGTAGGGGAAACATTAAGTATAGTTTTGGTTTATAATCAAAGGTGCAAATATATATATATATATATATATATATATATATATATATATATATAGTTAATTCAGAAAAGGGTGCAAGAGTACACACTGTCTGTTCAACATAAACATATGTCAACATAATAAGAGAAACCTGCTACATATTAAAACTTTAGTATTATTTACAAACTATCTAGCATAATCTTTGGTACCTAATGTTTTTCCTGAGGGTGTTCACCATGAGATAGATTAAAAAAAAATTAAGATCAACTGAAACCAAAAACAAACAGTTTTTCCAGGCAACTGAGCTTCTCGAAACATTTCGGAACCTCAATCAATCTCTTGTTATGACTCTTTTCATTAACACACCACAGCCTGTGTGTTGTTCTCGTCCGGGTGAGAACTACTACTCATTTGGTTTACACAGTCTGTTAGTTTTCCTAATGTTTGTGCACTCAAATATGTGTCTAAGATACACCAACGCAGTAATAATTGAGTACTCTCCTCATGCTTTGAGTAAGATGTTTTTGTTTAAACACCTGAAAAAATATATAATAATGATAATAACATTTTTTTTTTTTTCTATGACTATCAATGTCTTTCTCTTAAAACATTCCCGCTCCCAGTATTTACACTCTGTAGCCACACATTCATCGCAAATGGCATCTTATGTTAAAGTCACCGGAGGTTGTCCGGCTCGCCCTCAGCCTGGCGCGAGTCCTCCCCGCTCTCGGCCTCTCCTGGTGGGAACAGCAGTTTCCTGAGGATGGGTGCGTAGAAGGGACCAAAGACCGTCCGGTTGAAGTGGACGATTTGCCCAAAGGCGTTGCCCAGCTCAGCTAGCTCAGCGCTCACCAGCCTGAGGGGAGTGGGCAGCTCTGGACTCCTTTTAGCGGGGCCGCCCTGCAGCATTGCCTGGAGGAAGCTCTGTACCCTTTCTCCTGTTTGATCCAGAGAGGGGGGTGAGGTAGAGAGAAGGAAAGAAGTCGGCTCTCTGCAGCAGCACACATCCAAGTTTAAAAACATCCACGTGGACATGTGATTGCCCAAACTAAATGACATTAAAGCGCATGTTCTCTCCCACAGATTAAAGTAAACTACCATACATCGCATTATCCTGTTTTTCCATTTTGATTATCAATTCATTATTTGAGTAAATAATCCTCTGGTTCCAGCTCCTTTTAAATGTGAAGATTTGCTGCTAAATGTTAGCTGCGAGGCATGTTTCCACCGTCGAGTGAAAATGATGCGTCTACCATGCTGAAATCTCTAGGGCTGTCCTCGACTAAAGAAATTCTTAGTTGGCTAACACTTACATGATTTTGTCAACTAATCGATTAGTTAATTTAAACGACAGAGCTGTGCGCTTTGAGAGGTGGTTAAAACTAGAAAAGCACAATATAAATGTAGTTAATTTACCATCTGTAAAACTGAGTTCCTACACAATTAATCTGGCAAAAGTACCACTTTAAATCTTGTGTTCACCAGAAATGTGCTCATAAGTTTCTTGGAAATTAATAATTAAGCGTGAATAAGCACTAAAGAAATCTCAGTTGAAGAATACCAAAACGACAGATTAGTTGATTGATCGACTAAGACGGGACAACTCTAGAAACCTCTTTGTCAAAATATAATTCCCATGGTTCTGCAGGGGTTGTTTTCATCAGCCTTCATTTTATAAACCACCCACACTATTTCTGCTTCAATTAATCTTTGAGACAGGCCTCATTTGCCCAGCTGACCTATGAGTGTGCGGACAGGATTGTTGTGCTTCCACAGCTCAGATATTTGTCCTTTCAGCAGATCCTGCTTCTCCTGAGGCAGTGATGCTCCATCGTGGCCGCTCACAGCTTGGGTCACCAGCTGCAGCACTGTCTCCCCGAGCCCCAGCAGTGCCCCCTTCAGGTCAGCTTCCCTGCACCACCAGAAACCAGCATTAGACAGATCCCAAGCAGGGCTCATTAGATGTGTATCAGGTCGCAGGCCTATGAATGTTTCCATTTATAAAGAGTGTTGAGCAAAGAGAACAGGGACTCACGGCAGTCGATAAATAATAATAAGGGTCTTTAATAACATCTAGGTCTCTCAGGTTTAGATTAAATAAAATTTCATTTTAGTAAAGGTGACTAAGGGAGATGTAGCCTGTGCTAACATTTTATTGCAGCCTGGAGTGTGAGCCAGCCTTGAATATCCCAGGCCGCTGTTCTACATTTATCCACTAATCATGACTTCTCTTGAACAGAAAGAATGAGGTTAGCTGGATCCGTTCTGACAAGCTAGTTGTCTCCTGTCACCTCGATTGGTTTCCTTCTCATACAATACCTGTTCCCCATGACAGGCAGTACATGCATCGCCAAATCCTCCTCTTACCTTGTGTGACTGCCCTCCAGCAGGACAGTGACGGACTGCCTGAGTTTACCTACAAAGCCCTGCAGGGAGAAAACGGCCCCGCCACACTGAGCATTGGTCAGGAGCAGCACCGATGCTTCCAGGACCAGCATCTGGAGCCGCTGGCCCAGAGCGTCCAGGCGGGCTCGGTCCATCAGCACAGTCTGTGTGTGGAGGTCAGGGTCACGTGTCAAAACGGTTAATCACAGGGAATTTGTAGCTTAAATGGGCCTTTTCGAAGAAAACCCACGGCAACATCTAGATGACAACATGCTGGGATTGGATACACAACGTTGCACTAAATATTGTAATAATATATATACTATAAAGACACATATTAAATAATATAATATAAAAACTAGATATGAAATAAGCAGAGGTTTAACTAGTTAGCTAAAGGTACTGGTTATACATATACAAGCGTGTTTGAAGGAAAGTGTTATTGTAGGCTAACACTATCTACCTTTATATAAGTAATGGTGTTAAAGCTGCAGTGGGGTAGAATGCAATAAGACGTCAGAATTTAAAGGAGAGTGAGACTTCCTTCTCTCTCTGCAGCTCCACCCTCTCTGTCGCATGGGCAGAACAGCCAATAGGAAAGCGCTCTCTCTCTCTATAAAATTACATTAGATTGACCTAAGTCTCCCCTCACAGGCTAGATTTAGTAAAAAGCCTCCAAACAGAGCCCAGGGGGAGTTGCAGTGAAGTCTAGTTTTCTCTCAGAGCACTTGATTTACAATGGAGTGTTGGAGTTTCGCCCAATGACGCATAACTTAGTTGTGTATTGTATTGTGTATAACTGCATTGTGCTATATTCCTGCTAATGCACAAATATGCGCATCAAGGTACATGAAGTAACTGTAAAAAAATATACATGACAGTGATTAAAATGCCATAGACTGTCATACCTCACAGCAACAGGTAAGTCATTAAAAGTCCGTTAGTTATATGCATTGCATGTTTATTTTTTACAGTCCTTTTCTGTGTTATTTCTGTGACCACGTGACTGCCCTTTGAGGTTTTTGGGGCTGCCGTGCAAGTACTAATTTAACAGCTGCACTGTGTGGACTCGCCAAGTAAAACAAATATGATTCACATCCAAACAATTGAATAGGTGAGCTGTCCCACCACCCGACGCGCATGTGCGTGTGAATTGAAGGAGCAACTCACCCAATGTGCTTTGCTCCCTACTGAACTCAATTGCTCGTTGTATTGGTGTCACTGACAATCCGTAATTTCACAGTTTGTAGGTATTGTTTGGTGAGTTTCTACAGTTTGGTCGAAGTCGAAAAAACAGAGAAGTGTTAAGTTAGCTAACCTTAGTGTTGTTGGAATGTGACTGGCATTTAGTTTTCTTTAAGATCGTTTATAGCCTTATGATCGGCCTCTATCGGTTGTGGAATTGTCCTCACGTTAATCTGTCCTCTATGACTGTCAACATCCAGAAACTGAGAAACAGCTTGGATTGGCTCATGGAGATCACGCAAATTACATGGTGGGAAGCCAAAATTGTGATTCAAATTTGATTCATTGTGCAGCCCTACTACCACAGCTTTAAAATCAGTTCAGATGAAGACATTTGAAATGAGTGATGTTTATGAAGGAGTGAATGAGTTCATCTGACAAGGCTGTGTCATTAAATCAGACTGGAAAGGTGCCGCACAAGCACTAATGTCTTGTCACATGCTTTCACATCAGCAGGGTGACGAGGAGTGTGTGGGGCGAATTAACCTTTCCTTATTATCAATAAAATATCACTCGAATGAAAGCCAAAGCGTAGTGTGATGTAATTTTTGCGGGCTGCAGCTTACCTCGGGATATTTCTGGCTGTGCACGTCCCAGTGTAGCAGACTCATGTAGGCCCGGTTGAGGACAGCGGTGGGGCTGTCAGGACTGGGAGAGTCAGACCGAGCTGTGGCGGCCGACGCCTCTTCTGACGCTGCTGCCTGAAGCCAAGCGGTGGTATCGTCCAGAGAAGCTGAAGAAAAACAGTCCAAATATACATGATATAAACATCAGTTGCACGTGATTAAGATCTACTGCAGTGACACTGAATAAGAAGAGTGTTTTGAGTGATCCAGACTCGGATGTTATGTTTTCTTCAAAAGAGTGTAGTGTGGGTTTAAGTGTATGTTTGGTAGTATATGTAATGGAGCCAGTTATATTATGTTTACAGCGCAGTTACACCAAGATGAAGAAATTACCTTTTGAAAAAAACATCTTCTGGTATGAAAACTAAAATAGTGTTAGTATGCATAGAAAATATATAGAATACTATCCTATCCTTCCATAGTCATTAAATAGAGGAGCTCTGATTAGCCAGCTGTACTTAGACAGAATGGCTGAGCCAGGACAGCCAGAGGTCACTGATTAGCAGTCCAGCACTTCACGTAATCTATAGGAAGCTGAAAAATGGCCAGATGGTACTATTGAGAGACAAGGGTCAAAATCTGTTTAATTGAAAAGTGTAATATCCAAGGACCATACATTTCACAGTTTTAACGTCACCTTTATCATCCATCACTCCCACTGCAGCAGTTAGGTTAGAGATTCAAACACCCTTACTCACCCGGCTGCTTGTCCAGGATCTGCTGGAACTTGGCCCTCTCGTACTGCACGGCCTGCTGCACCAGGTGAGGCCTCAGGCTCTGGATGGTGAAGTTAACCATGTCGGCCTTCATCAGGCCCAAAACATGGAAGATCTCCCTAAGGGAAGGCCAGGGGAATTAGTTTTGGGTTAAACCACTTTTGGGAGGAGAAATTACAAATAGAAGCAAGCACACTTTATTTATGTAGCACTTCTACCAAAAAGAAGAAGAAAAAAAAAAACTAGAATTTGAAAATAAAAACAAAACAAAAAATTACTAATGTTTTTTTTTTTTACAGTTTTACTGGTGCAAACTGATATAGTAAATCTATTTTCTGGGTTTGTCGAACATTGCTGCTTATTTATCTTTGAGATACTTTGATGGTTACCTTGTCATAGGGCTGCATCAAAGTAACAGGCACACTAACAAAAATATATATAACCTGCTGCGCTCTAGTGATCCAAATGAGACTAGCTGTAATGTACACATATGTCCGTAAACTTTATACAGAGCACCTTTATTATCTATTAAGCAGGTGGAGAGGATTTACTGTACTTTAGATACAATGTAAAGTGGTTTAGCTGGGATATGTAAAACAATATAGTTGACTACAGACCCTGGACATGTGTTAATATGGGTCAAATAAACTGGGTTTAGTTAATCATACCATAGTAGACACAAGCTTTGTCTGTTACGGTGATGTTAACTTGTCCCTCACCTCAGGAGCTCCACAGGGTCCCTGAGGTCCCTCAGTGCCCTGACTGCTGGGTCTCGCACAGGTGCACATAAAGATGCCATGGTGCTGATGATGTAACCGGCCAGTCTGTGGAGATCCAGAGCACCATGATCGACCTCCTGCTGGATCAGCTCCATGTCCAGCACCTCGTCCAGCTGAGACCTCAGTCTGACGTGAGCGGGAAGCAGCAGGGACTGAAGTATCTAAAATGAAAATACGAGGCGATTTATCAGCAGGATGATATCATCAGCCAATATTAGGCATTTTCCGAACTACCGGTATCTGTATTTTTAATAGCCAAAACATTTGTGTGTGTGTGTGTGTGTGTGTGTGTGTATATATATATATATATATATATATATATATTTATATAAAATGTATATATAAATAGGTGTTCATTTATCAGAATAGTTTCTAATGACTACTGGAGGGCAATGAAAATTGAAAAACAAACAAAATGAAAACGCATGAAACACCTTTCAACCATGTTATGTGTTTCCCGTTGCATAGTTTGTCCACCAGAGGGCACTCTACAACGTCCCTGTTGGAAACACCGATTTTTATTTATTTATTTTTTTAATATTTGTGTTTTTGTTCAAAATTTGAAGTTTATTTTTAAACTGCATCATCATTATTTTAGTAAGGACTCATAAATACTGTAACTACAAATAACTTAAGTCAGGGAAATCTGTTTAGTTTTTGTTAGGTGTTCCTGGATTTCATTTTGTAATGTATGTATATCGGCTGATATATTTTGAAATATCGGATTTTTAAATCACCAAATATTTGTATCAATATTAGCCTTAAAAATTCTTTATCGGTCGGGCTCTACTATACACAGAAAAGAACATTTCAGTTTACCCGATTAACTGAAAATATAATCCCTCATAGAACTCGACTGGTAACTCAACAAGTTGATAGTACTGGCCGTTTTAGCCTAAAACAGGTATTTTGGTGTTGGCAGATCCAATCCAACTTTATTTGTTAAGCACTTTAAAACAACCAAAGTTGACCAAAGTGCTGTACAGAAAAAAAAAAAAAAGTACAATGAGTATAACACAAGTTAAATTAGTACCTGCGCAATCAAAACAATTAAACATGATAATTAAATGCAGTGAATAAAGTCAACCTCTTACTAGGTATCAAAGGTCACAGAGAAGAGGTGGGTTTTAAGACGGGATTTACAAACAGAGACAGAGACCTGTTTAACATGCAGAGGCAGATCATTCCACAATTTTGGAGCTGACACCGCAAAGGCCCGGTCCCCTCTGAGCTCCAGCTTGGTTTTAGGTACACTTATAAGTGTCAAAAAATAGTGCCACTATTGGATGTGAGCTCAGAAAAGTTTATTTTTCATCTGTAAAATGTCCCGCTCAGTACATATCGTTGCTTGATTGCAATTCTTTAAAGTACTTTTATCGATAGGATTAGTTTGACATTCTTGGGAAACACTCATTTGCTTTCTTGCCGAGTTCGATGAGACGGCTGATACCACTGGAGTCTTGCTGGGATGGAAAGGCAACCAGCCGACACTCGAGGAAGTGACTGTGCCTGGCCAAGAAATAGCTTGGCTTATAACCCCACATAACACCACAACGTGTCATTTTACAATTTTTTTTTTTAAAGGGATTAAACACACGATATACAATGAGCTAATCATTTTTTCCAGCTTTGTACAGAGCCAGGCTAGCTGTTTCTCCCAGTTTCTATTCCTCATGCTAAGCTAAGCTAAGCAGCTGCTGGCGGTAGCTTCATATTTACCGCACACTATGGTGAGAGTGGCATAAATCTTCTCATCTAACTGACATTTTGGAGGAAACGCTTATTCACTTTCCGGCAAACAATTACATTAATAAAGCTAATAACTTAAAACAGCTGAATGTACACTACCGGTCAAAAGTTTGGGGTCACTTACACATTTCTATTTCCCTCCATTATAGACAGGATACCAGCTGATCTGGGTGGGTGGCTGATCTTTAATGCAATATCTACATTTCCCATTATCATCCAATGTTCCAAATGCTCATTTTGTTTACTAATCTGATATTATTTTAAAAAACTAACTAAGAAACTAAGAAAACATTAAACAACCCTTTTGCAAATATGTAAGCACATAATGTAATCTGGAAACTGCTGCCCTGGTTAAAAGAAACAAGGCAACTGATCTCAGCTGGGATTCTGTCTATAATGGAGTCCAATGGAAATTTGTGAGTGACCCCAAACTTTTGACCGGTAGTGTACCTTAACACTTTCTTTGGAATATAGATATTCTGTTCTTTTATGCTGTTTATCACTACTAATAATAGATTAATCTTTAATAAAAACATATCATTTCTAGATTTTAATACTTATTAAATTCTTTGTTATATTTATTTTCCGGTGTATAACAGATAGCTCTAATAAGCCTGCAAGGTTGGCCATTCCATGTGTCATCTGTCCATACTGTATACACTCTGGTTTTAATCTTCAAAGCATATGAGAAAGACTGGGCTCAGAGGTCTCACTAGACCACACTCCTCTGCCACTAATGCCTCAGATTTGATGCCATACACACTTACAGTCTTGACTTCCTGCAGAAGAATGACAGCATGGCTGTAATTTGGAGGATTGTTGTTCAGCTGCTCTCGAAGACTGTCCCAAAACGCCCGGTGAACCATCTCCGTCACTCTGCCTTCCAGGCTACAAAAAGAAAAAACGGTTCAAATAAAAAGGGAGAAAAAGAGGGACTAAACTCTCAATTTATTTTTGAATCTTGGAATTTTTGCCTGTCTGTAGGAGGGCTCCTGGGTTTGAAGCAGAAGTCTTTGTTCAGCACTATCTCATGCGCAAGATTCAGGTTGGAAACACAATTTTCCAGCTCCATCCGACTGGATAATGAGACGGTGGGTGGGCTCCCTGACACCACAGACACGACACACACACACACACACAGATAATTAAAACAGCCGTGGTGGTAATAATTCAATTACTAATGGTCCCTGAACGTGCCTGAAAACAATAACTGTCATAATAAAGCTTCATACCTGTGGGAGAGTCAAGTTTTTCCAGACAGGGAAGGTCAGCGGGGGAATCATCAGCGGCCTCGTCTCTTTGATTCGGCATTTCAGCGACAGCCTAGACATTTAAATTACTCTGTGACTAACAAACTCAATAGAGTTTGGTGAAACTAGGCACAGTATGTTAAATTAAAATATTAGGCGCTGAAATTATTTGAAGATTAATAGATTACTCCATTTACAGAATATGTATCTACAACATCTACATGAACAGAACTCAACAGAGGTTGCCATCATGGCAGTTTAAATGTTTTAACAGTCGGAAAAAGTGATAGAAGAAGTGCTCAGATCTTTTAATCATGTAACAATAATACCACAGTGTACTCTGTGAAAAGAGATGTATTACATTTTTTTGAGCTTTAGAGAATTTTAACTATCAAATTAATCACCAATTATTCTTAAAAGAGATTAATCGGTTTAAGTCAAGTTTTTGTTTAAAAATAAATGTCAATCTGATTCCAGTTTCTTAAATGTAAATATTGACTTGTGGACCAAAGAAAACATCTGAGGTCAACTTGGGATTTGGGAAACAGTGATGGACTTCCATATTTGGATATGTTATCGACCAGACAATTAATCGAGAAAATAATCGAAAGATTAAATCGACAATTAAAACAATCGTTATATGTCGCTCTATGAAAATTTTACAGCAACATGTAAATGGTAAAAGTATAATCATTATGCAGAATGACTAAAAAATGAATAATGTACATTGTATCATTGCATAGTAGCTAATTATTGACACATTCATGTGTAAATGTAAGGTTGGGGCTAATTGTAAATATTTTGTAACAGTAACCATGCTGGGGCTGTAGCTAGCTTGTGAATTTCCTCCAAAAAAACACAGAATGTATTATATGTTTATATTAATCTGAATATGTAAAAAGTGTAAATGTAAATAAATGCAACGTTAGTAAAAAGTACAGTATTTGCTTCCTAGCTAGCTGTTAAGTGTAACGTTATCTATCGTTAGTGGAGCAGAAGTTGTTAAAAATACTTGCTAAATGCTAGCTAAGTAAAGTAATAGTTATGTCGTATTTACGTCAGTGTAAGTTGGCTACTTAGGCATAGACCGTTAATATACAGTCTTGCGATGCTCTTAGGTCAATTACATGTAACGTTAACTTTCCATCACTGACAAAACAAGTAACTATAATGGTCATAACGTTAACCTTGTTAATTAAAAATAAAAAGTTTAAAATTAAACTTTATTACCTGCTGTTGGTATTTCGGTGAATTTATTAAGACTTAAAGAGATGAAAATGTACTGACTGAAACGTTACACAAACTATCTAACTAGATTATTAACTACGACACAGCGTCAATGGATGGGTGTATTATTTTGACACAACGTCAACGTAAACCCATTTTGGTTAATTTTGAACCTGGGCTAATCCATTCTAAATGACGATATAGGGGGAGTTTTAACACACCAGCTATTGTTATTGGTTTGACACATTATCTAAACCTCTATGTGTGATTGTATAGTGACACAAATGAAGGTATAATTGTATTAAATAGTTAACTTGTATGTATTACAATACTGAATACAGAAAAAGATAACGGCTTCATTTGGTCTAGTCTGAACTCAAATCAAAACAGTGGGTGTGTCAGTAGTGTATGACCCAACAGACGAACAGCGCATGTCACGGCGTTTAAAAGAAAGCTCATCGTACCTATACCCCTTGTTTGTACCTCCATTGTAGTTCAGTGGAAACAAAATGGAAAGCGGTCGTTGTGCTTGTTTAAATGGGTTATTGTATGATGCGACAAGTGTGTGTGAACAGCTGGAAATGTCGCGTTTCCTATAAAACAGGAATTTCGAGAGGGCAATGAATCCACTGCACTATTTCCGGGATATGGGAACGAGAGACATAGATACAGTGGCTTGTGAAAGTTTACACACCCATGCTAATGTTGATAAAAAGAGGAATAAGAAAAATTGATCTTAATGCCTTAATTTAAAAGGAAATTCCAACCTTTTAAGGACACCCGTTTTCTTTGTGAATTAATGATGTGTTGTACATAAATAAATGTTCTTTCTTAAAATACAGGGGGCCTAAGTATACACACCCCTATGTTAATTTCCCATAGAGCCAGGCAGATTTGTTTTTTTAAATGCCAGTTATTTCATATATCCAGGATACTATGCATTGTGATAAAGTTCCCTCAGCCTTTGGAATTAAACTAACCCCCCATCATCACATACCCTTCCCCATACCTAGAGACTGGCGTTGTTTTATTTCAGTTAGAATAATAGCTGGTCTGATCTTATGGAAAGTTCCCCGTGCCAATCTCTAGGTATGGTGAAGGGTATGTGTCAACCCTTTTGACTTCATTTGTTCAGTGCAAAACTAATTATTACAATAGACGTTGGCAAAGCTAAGCTTTTGAGCTGTTGTCGACGTCGATTGGCGTAGGCTTAAAAAGCATCAAATATTCATGTTACGCCACAAAACAGGAAGTTGTCAGTGACTAGACCCATTTGCTGCTTTGCTCTCTTTTATATAATTGTAAACGCATTATCTTTGGCTTCTGGATTGTTTTCTTACAAACCAGAACCGAGTAATGCCTTTAAGAAGACAATGGGCGGAAGTTGGCATTTCCTTTCACACAGACACAGAAAATGACCTAAGACAGAACTGTATTGCAAATTATTTATAATTGTAAAAGGTTGTGTAACAAACTGTTTTGATAAATACAAGCATTTCACAAAGCCTTATCCTATAAAGGTCGACCTTCCATCAGAGCCGCAAACAAATAGTTTTGAACATATGTTGTTAGGACAAACAGAAGCCGTTATTTATACATTTGCATATTTCAAAATATTGAACATTACCTTTCTGTTTTAAAATAACAAGGATAACTTAAAAATCACCAGCTTCACACTTAGAATTTTCTTCTCACTTTAGCTGTTATGTACATATAAATGTGTTAGCACTGCTGCACAAATGCCAGTTTCCCTTAAGGTGGAGTGTCTAACATTAAAACAAAATGAAAATAAGTGCCATAAGCCGGGCTGAATAGAGCAGCACACCCAAATTGTTCCTTAGAAAACCTATTGTCCTCCTATGAAACTGAAACAAGAAATCAATATCCTATTTAGAAAATCATTTTTGAAAAAGTGGTGTATGCAGTTTAAATCTACAGGTGAAAAACTGGCGAGATATTCATGAAAGGGAAATTGATGTCACAAAAGAACTGTGTAAATGATTTCTCTGCATTCAAGCTTTGTATTCGAGAGCTGTAAGTTTTGTGAGGCAAAAAGAGCATCTACTTAATTAAAAATGAGAAAATTAGTGAATGCGATCTTCTGTTCCCACTCACACATACAAAGAGAAATGTCTCTTCCATTCACACACTGACAAACTTGTACAAAAACATCTCTAATAATATAATAATAATTAATTTAGACATCAATCACATTTGCGTCAATGCCTTAAATCAGTCCGGACTCTGTTGCAGAATGACCCAACCCAGGCACAACTGAGCAGGTAGTGCACTTTAGCACGACTTGTTCTTTTAACTTTCTTCGCCATTTTTCCGTAGAACTTCTCCAAATTTTTCCCCCCAGCAAAATCCGAAACCCCATTTACACCTGCTACTGTGTTATAGGCGGGTTTCTAGACAATGCTATTTAATAAAGGTATTAATAAGCATTATTGTTGATATTGTATTGATCTCATTATGATCTGATCGTAGATGTCTCAGGTCAGGGAAAGCAATGCTGCTCTATGGGCTCGGCTTTCTGACGGGCAGCTTAGTTAGGCGATCTTTTAACTTGCTGGGTTTATTTTGCCCGTGCCTTAACTCTAATATGCCATCCGATGTAACCATCAGTCCTGCAAATGACAGAGTTACATGTTATTGAGCAGATGCAAGTGGATATGAGAGCAAGCTAAAGTAAGATTTTAGGGAACCAGTTCAGTAGTAGAAAGAAGGAAAGGTCATAGTGCAGTCAGTCTGTTATCATTTAGTTTTACACTGCTCTTCTCACACACACACACACACACACACACACACACACACACACACACACACACACACACACACACACACACACACACACACACACACACACACACACACACACACACACACACACACACACACACACACACACACACACACACACACACACACACACACACACACACACACACACACACACACACACACACACACACCAATGTACTGCTAAGAATCTTTGAGCAAGTTGATGCGTGCGAAGATTTTGAGTGCGGGTCCCAGTTTAATGTTCATGGTGCTCATGAGGTGGTCCTCCTTTAACAGTAGCAAGGCCTGTCCATCAATCTCCTGAGAGCGAAACTCGTCGGCTATCTCCTGACAACCTGGATAAACAGCAGAAGAAGAAGTCCAAGTTAGTCACACTAAAAACCGGATTCCTAAGCAACAGAGTGTGTATGTCATGCTTTAAGAGTGCGTTTCCTGAATAAACAGAGGGGGGTGTTTACGCCTCTGACCTGGCAATGAACGAATGAACTCGTAAACTTCTTCCACATTCCACTTGGTGGGGTCGTTGGGTAAGAAGCGTTGACCGAGGGAAGGTGCATCTCTAACAGCACAGCTCTCCTGGTCCGAAGCCCTGCTCGGATGCCGGTGGACGGGAACCTGAGCTGGGGCCGGAGCAGGGGCAAGGGATCCAGAGCTGGCTGCCGAAAGGGGAGATGCTGGCTCCTCATAGCTGGACATGTCCGAACACGGGCTGGACTCCTCCTGACTGGGCTGGGAGGGATGCGGTGAGGATACAGACCCGCCCTGAGTCTGCTTCGGTGAGGGGGACAGTTTCTGAAAAGGAGAATAGTCATGCGTGAGTTCAAGGCTCGGCATTTGAGAAATGACAGGCTCATCAGTAAAACACTGCTGGGACATTGTGTTAGACACAGCAAACACTAATGGCGTTTTTCCACTGCTGGTAACAGCTTGCCTCGGCTCGCCTCGGCCCGCCTCGGCTCGCCTCGGCCCA